>NW_025318945.1:0-364863 GCF_016746245.2 Drosophila santomea
AGGATGGCCTGGTTTGTTGGTCCCTACATCTCGTCGACCTTCACCACTCGCCAGTCCGAGGTGGGAGCTGCAGCATGGTGAGGATGTGGTCCGGCGCCTTGATGGATGCCGGGATCCAGATCCTTGCACGGGGTCGGCAAGGTACGTCGGACCAGCTCAGCGCAACAAGTCCGGCGCCTTCATACACCTCCCCCAGCTCCATTACTGCGGCTTTGTAAAGCTCCGCAGAGCGTTCGTTGTCACAGGCGAACACCTTGACGCCGCCTTGAAACCATCCCACGTCTTTGCAGACAGGAGGGGGGCCAGGTTATTTGGCTAAAATTTCGAAACATTTGGTGGCTAGGGCTGCCTCCACCCACTTCCATTTGTTTTGTGGAATCCTGCCACTCGGGTCGTTTCTGTCGACCACGCCCAGGAGAATGAGGTTTTTTACGATCTCCGTAAAAGATCGCCCTGGCTGTACGCGTTGAAGCTTTGCTTCACCTCTTAGGTGGAGGTCGCTTTTTAACCTCTGTGGGCTTGGGGGCTTCCTTGCCGAAGTTTGGCAAAACAGATCTTGCCCATTCCACCTTCTTCATCCATTCAGCCGAAGGAGCCGTTTTCGATCTCTTTGACCTGCAGATCGTTTCAATGTGTAGGTGTATTTGCCGTTACCGGTTGCCACTGAGTGCTTACCGTCCTTGGCTGCGCCTGAAGGGGGCATCATGGCACTAGGGCCTGGAGATGTTCCCATGGCGGCGGCTTTGGGCGGCTTGCACTCAGTAGCCTCAGATTTGAGGCGGGGTTCACCCGAACCCGGTCCTGTGGTGGAGGCCAGGCAGGTGAGCTCACTCGCCAACTTCGCTGCCTTAAGGGTTGTTCGGCCAGACTCAGCGGAGATCCGTGACGCTGTCAGGCTTCTTAGAACAGGGGGTCGCCAGTTACCCTGAGCTCTCCGTTTGAGACTGAGATATTTTGTGACCCGGGCCCTCAGTCAGGCTGACTCTCGGCACGGGTCGAGTGACACCTTAGTCCGGCCCGGGACGCCCGACTACCATTTGCCAGCATCCTCTGGCAGGGACATAACCTTGCCAGGGGACCTCTTTCCAGCCGCCCTCGCGTAGAGAGTATAGTCGCACTTCCGGGTGTACGAACAATTACGGCGCGTTCTTCTAGCAAGCTTGAAACTACACGTTAGTCCCTTGTCCATCACCCGACTGACGGCCTGTCAACTTTGATACTTGATCAACATCATTTTCTCAGTCAATATACTATAGCAGACTGTGCGCATAGAGTATTTGTGCACATTCTGACGATGTCTTTGCAGCACACCTTTTTTGCTACGGAGAATTAAATACGAATTCTACAATACCATATATTAAAAGGTTAAAATAATATTCTAATTGAAACAAAGATGCTGAGATGTCTTCAAAATTTAATTTTTAAACTAGTTACTTACACTGATGATATTTTCTTGTTGTTAACACTTTGAGGACGATCTGGAAACATATCTGTAAAAAGTATATTGCATTAAAACTCAACCCGCTTACCTTTGTGTATAAAATTTTTCTGTATACGTGATAAAAATTTATTTTTCGTTTCAGTCCCTGGAAAGTACGCGACGTATGCTTGCTCTGTGTGAGGAGGTAAGAAAAAATAAAAATATATATAATACGTTAAATTAAAACAGTAAGAAGGGATGACACAAAGATACTAATATATATTCCTGAGATACAGTATTTGTAACTGGCCATTTTTTAATTTTGCTTAAAAACGGTGGACCCAATTAACCTAATGGTTAAGGCCATTATGGATAGTTTTTGTAGTAGTCTTTATTGACGTCTATGTTTATAAATTAATAAAATAATTAATTTAAAAGTCAGTTAATAACCACATAAATTTCTTATTTAATATTAACACCAAGGCACAGCTTCACAGTTTTACCAAAAATATATATATGAACAAAAAGTGAAAATTTGTTTGTGTAATAATTCGTGGCTAGTTTTGGGTTTTGATATCATCTTTATGTCGATTATTTTATTCTTTTTACACGACGCTTTGCCCTAGGTTAAAGGGAACTATATCTAAAAATTATTATGTGCGATAAATCTGCATTAGAACCGTCTTAATATTTTATAAAGTTTGATACAACTTCATTGAAACGGTTGCAAAAAGTGAAAAATATGTTTATTTCCTGCCTTACATATTATATCTATTCTTGATCAGCATTAATTACCGACGGGACGGGTCCGTTTTACTTAAAATCAAAAACAGCGTTTTTTATTGGTATAAGTGGACATTTAAATATACAGTAGTATGATCAAGAAATTATTAGAAAATAAATATGCATTATTTTGTCATATATTTACTCCTCCGTCCTCTTTTTGAACCCGCCTTTATTCACTCAATCATTGATATAGATATATATATAAAGGTACGCTTTATACCATTGTAGGATTGGTCTTGGTTTTTAATGATAAGTCTCACTGTTTTGTTATTTTATTTAATTTTTAATAGTTATACCCGTTACTCGTAGAGTAAAAGGGTATACTAGATTCGTTGAAAAGTATGTAACAGGCAGAAGGAAGCGTTTCCGACCATATAAAGTATATATATTTTTGATCAGGATCAATAGCCGAGTCGATCTGGCCATGTCCGTCTGTCCCTCCGTCTGTCCGTCTGTCCGTCCGTCTGTCCGTCCGTCTGTCCGTCCGTATGAACGTCGAGATCTCAGGAACTACAAAAGCTAGAAAGTTGAGATTAAGCATAAAGACTCCAGAGACATAGAAGCAGCGCAAGTTTGTCGATTCATGTTGCCACGCCCACTCTAACGCCCACAAACCGCCCGAAGCTGCCCACGCCCACACTTTTGAAAAATGTTTAGATATTTTTTCATTTTTGTATTAGTCTTATAAATTTCTATTGATTTGCCAAAAACACTTTTTGCCACGCCCACTCTAACGCCCACAAACCGCCCAAAGCTGCTACGCCCACACTTTTAAAAAATGTTTTGATATTTTTTCATTTTTATATTGGTCTTGTAAATTTCTATCGATTTGCCAAAAAACTTTCTGCCACGCCCACTATAACGCCTACAAACCGCCAAAAATTGTGTTTAAGACTCTCCTTCTCCCTTCCACTAGCTGAGTAACGGGTATCAGATAGTCGGGGAACTCGACTATAGCGTTCTCTCTTGTTTTATTACTGAAAATAGTGCTAAGTATAGCTAAGATAAGATACTTTAGAATATAATGTAAGTTTGAACCGAATTTAACATCGTTTGACGACTTCGTCGTTGTTTTTTCGTCGTAGTTTCTTACGTCTTCTCATCGTCGTCTCTCGATTTGAAAGACTTCTAAGTAGTTTAGGCACAGTTTCTTTTCCACATATCAATAATATCAAGGCAAATAAATTTCATAGATGATAATAACAAAACAGGAAACCAATTTATTGTCCATAAAATATCGAATTAACTCTTACAGCTAGAACCGTTGCAATGGTTTGCTTCAATTCAACGCGTTGCTTCAATTTTGAATTCGGCAAAGTGCCAATATAGTGGCAAATATATGATCAAGTCCCAGAAAGAACCTAAAATATATCCGAGACTAAGTTAAAGTAACAACAAGAGAGAACGCTATAGTCGAGTTCCCCGACTATCTGATACCCGTTACTCAGCTAGTGAAAGTGCGAAGGAGGTCTTCAACACTGACAGTTTTTGGCGGTTTGTGGGCGTTAGAGTGGGCGTGGCAAAAAGTTTTTTGGCAAATCGATAGAAATTTACAAGACTAATACAAAAATGAAAAAATATCTAAACATTTTTCAAAAGTGTGGGCGTGGCAGCTTTGGGCGGTTTGTGCGCGTTAGAGTGGGCGTGGCAAAAAGTGTTTTTGGCAAATCAATAGAAATTTATAAGACTAATACAAAAATGAAAAAATATCTAAACATTTTTCAAAAGTGTGGGCGTGGGCAGCTTCGGGCGGTTTGTGGGCGTTAGAGTGGGCGTGGCAAAAAGTTTTTTGGCAAATCGATAGAAATTTACAAGACCAATACAAAAATGAAAAGATATCAAAACATTTTTCAAAAGTGTGGGCGTGGCAGTTTTGGGCGGTTTGTGGGCGTTAGAGTGGGCGTGGCAACATGAATCGACAAACTTGCGCTGCGGCTATGTCTCTGGAGTCTGTATGCCCAATCTAAACTTTCTAGCTTTTGTAGTTCCTGAGATCTCAGCGTTCATACGGACGGACAGACAGACAGACGGACTGACGGACTGACAGACGGACGGACAGACGGACATGGCCAGATCGACTCGACTATTGATCCTGATCAAGAATATATATACTTTATATGGTCGGAAACGCTTCCTTCTGCCTGTTACATACTTTTCAACGAATCTAGTATACCCTTTTACTCTACGAGTAACGGGTATAACAAGAGAGAACGCTATAGTCGAGTTCCCCGAATATCTGATACCCGTTACTCAGCTGGTGGAAGTGCGAAGGAGAGTCTTAAACACTAGCAGTTTTCGGCAATTTGTGGGCGTTAGGGGGAGTGGCAAAAAGTTTTTTGACAAATCGATAGAAATTAACAAGACCAATAGAAAAATGAAAAAATATTATAACATTTTTCAAAAGTGTGGGCGTGGAAGTTTTTGGCGGTTTTTGCTGCTTCTATGTCTCTGGACATGATCAAGAATATATATACTTTATTTGGTCGGAAACTCTTCCTTCTGCCTGTTACATACTTTTCAACGAATCTAGTATACCCTTTTACTCTACGAGTAAAATTTTAATCGGAAGCTAATTCCAGCGGGGAAAAGTTACGTACATATAAAAAGGCATATTTATTATACCCGTTACTCGTAGAGTAAAAGGGTATATAACTCAACGGCCTCCACGTTATGTTCCCTGGGTACCGATTTCAAAATTTTAATCGGAAGCTAATCGACATGAGTTTTCAAACTTTGGAAAATTTATAAAACTCCATGCCTTCATACGGATGCATAGATATTGTTATTATTAAATTAAATAGTTAAAAATGAAATATTAAATTAAATTAAATTATCACACTTATTTAAAAATATAAATAATTTTTTTTAGGTTTTCTTGTTTGTAATTAATTTTGGCAGTGGCCCGATTATCATAAATATTTGAAAACGCCCAATCAAAATGCGTATTGCTATTCGAATTAAAATCTAGCAAGGACTAAAATCTTGTACATCTACTAAAAAATCGAAAATTGGCAGGCAGAGATGGAGTTGAGGCACAAGTAAAAAATTTCATAATACTAAACAATTACTATTTAAAAATGTTTGCTGCTGATATAACTCCTTAAACTCAGTTTCAAAATTCTTTAAGGGATAGAAAAGTTTAAATAAAACAAGAATACCCAAAGATCGGTACTTAATGATAGATAGAACTCAAACACTGGACAGGCGAAATTTAAAAGATTTGAAAAAATTCGACCACTTATCAAATAGATAGTTTTGAATAAAAACGAGAATGCATCTTTATGGTCGGGCTCCGCTAGCTACTGACTGGCAATCTAATCTCACTACTGTGGTAAAGACAGGAATTTCATAAACTTAATTTGAGTCTGTTGATGCTTCAACGAAGCACAAAAGAGATGACCGAAGCATTAGACAATCAGAACAAACATCGCTAATGTGGCAGTGTAAAGTTTCCGTATTATGGAAGAAATATGAAGATTCGGACTATTGATTAAAAATGGGTATTCAGAAGCTTCGTGGATCGCAATTATCGGAACTCTGCATCTGAAGCTGAATCTTGAGCGGATCTTGGGTGGGTCCAATAATGAAGATACCAGTTGTGGCTCTGCTACATACAGCGCAGCTCTCTGCATGCTGGAGTTAGTGTGAACTACCACTTTACTGTAAGTAGCTCCTTGACTTTTATGAATTGTAATTGTTTCTACGGCTTTTAGAAAATTCATAATTGGCTGAAAAATCGGCTAAACACAGGCCTTCATGGAAATCTGGTTTTTGTTTGTATCTATACAGCAATCCTTTCAGAAATATGCCAGTTTAATTCTGAGGTATATTTTGAAGCTCGCGTGTAGGTCTAAGCATACGAACTCGTTGTTCTGGAGGGAAGCTGTTTATATGAACGCACTTATTACTTGCTTCTGACGACACCATATCCAGACAACAATATACGGCTTCCTGAGCAGATATCTCAGTGCCTGAAATAAACTTGTGACCAAGATACTGTAGCTTTTGACGAATGCTTGAATCGCCTCTTATAATGTCATTAGCTGCTTCTCGCATTAATACCCCGTTGGGATTTGTTAATATAATGAATAATGTAGCTACAGCAAGCAAAATTTACTGGATATCCATATTTGCCCTTTGCACAGAAAGAATGTGTTTATTATAAGCATTAACTTAAATTTCTGCATTTGTTCTATTCTATTCAAACTAGACCTGATAGCATATATGTAGTCCTCGTAACTAAGGCTCACATAGTTGTGAGAAAGAAAATTTTCAAATATGCTTAAATGGCTAATCATGTCGTCTCCATTACTGCGATGTAGAAAATCTCGAATTCTTTTAAAGTTTTCGTGTTGTTGCTTCGGGAAGTGGATTTAATATTTCCGTCCGGGGCATTGGAGGGTATGGAATACCGAAACGACAAATAGATTGTCCCCGCACTTTAGGTTTGTAACATTCACAGTTACAAACTGATCAATGAAGGCTTTTAAACTACACATATTGCTTAAATCCACTTTTGGGGCATCTTTCAGCCAAAACATGCCGTGAATATGAGGCGAACCTCTCTGTTGAAACTGAACTCGCCAGTAATAGGTAGTAACGAAACTACTTCCAAAGACACCCCCAGACTTTTTCATAAGTTTAAAAACTTCTCTATATCTGTAATCAAAATATCTAGCGCACGTCACTGTTCTTATAAGGAGCACCTTTTCCCTAAACTGCAAATTTGAAGCTTCTTCTTCACTTATATTAACCCTATCTACATTGCGCTTTAGCAGTACTAACAGCTCTGGCTAGTTTCAGCGGCCGGTAAAGTTGTAAAAAAATTGGCAGCCAAACTTCTTATAATTGAAGAATAACTTGTCAGTTCGACAACCTCGTCTATCTACATTCCTAAGTTCAGATCTTACTATAGTGACTCGCGTCGGGGTAAGACGTATTTTCATCGAGCTCTGTTCAAAATCAATTTATTTAAGTGAAGTGAATAAATAAAACAAAATAAATTACAAATATCAGCGAAAAGACGTTATTAGCAATGTTAAATTGTTATTTTATAATATTTGTTGTGTGTGGAAACATTAAATTAAAACAAAAGCTAATTTAAATAGACAACAAACAAATCGACAGTTCCAAAATGAGCCAACGCGATTTGCGCGCTCAGCGGCAAAAAGAGCAAGACGAGCGCCGGCTCTCTCTCCAACGAAACAGTCAGTTCGACAACCTCGTCTATCTACATTCCTAAGGTCAGATCTTACTATAGTGACTCGCGTCGGGGTAAGACGTATTTTCATCGAGCTCTGTTCAAAATCAATTTATTTAAGTGAAGTGAATAAATAAAACAAAATAAATTACAAATAGCGAAAAGACGTTATTAGCAATGTTAAATTGTTATTTTATAATATTTGTTGTGTGTGGAAACATTAAATTAAAAAAAGCTAATTTAAATAGACAACAAACAAATCGACAGTTCCAAAATGAGCCAACGCGATTTCGCGCTCAGCGGCAAAAGAGCAAGACGAGCGCCGGCTCTCTCTCCAACGAAACAGTCAGTTCGACAACCTCGTCTATCTACATTCCTAAGGTCAGATCTTACTATAGTGACTCGCGTCGGGGTAAGACGTATTTTCATCGAGCTCTGTTCAAAATCAATTTATTTAAGTGAAGTGAATAAATAAAACAAAATAAATTACAAATATCAGCGAAAAGACGTTATTAGCAATGTTAAATTGCTATTTTATAATATTTGTTGTGTGTGGAAACATTAAATTAAAACAAAAGCTAATTTAAATAGACAACAAACAAATCGACAGTTCCAAAATGAGCCAACGCGATTTGCGCGCTCAGCGGCAAAAAGAGCAAGACGAGCGCCGGCTCTCTCTCCAACGAAACAATGCATACTTCACCATCGTGTCTGACGCCCGCGAGTGCCAAACAAACCATCGGGTCAATGACCTAGCACCTGCAGAAAGCAAACGATCGCGGTCTTGCTCACCAATGCTTATGACTGCACGATGTGAACCCGAACGCATTGAGAGCGTCTCTCTCGCGCTCTGCTCATTGCAAACGGTGGCAAGCTCTGTAGCTACCAGCACAGTAACTTCGATATCTACTGCAACTGCACCTATAGCAACAACAACAACAACATCAACACTATGCTCAGTACCGAGAGCTGTGTACATTTCTGTTGAATCAACAACAACCAAAGCAAGTGCACTCTCTCCGACTCTAGAAAACAAAAGCGGACAAGAACCAAAACAAAACACAAAACGGTTTCAAACAGGGCTGGATCGCTACATTCAAATAAAGCTACATTCGGCTGGCAATCAGCCGAAAATAAATAGCACCAACGTTGACAACTCAACTTCAAATAGGTTTGCACCACTACTGGATGACTGCGAAGTGAATCCAATCAAAGAACAGGAGCAGAAGAAGATTAAGCATACGAGAGAAAACCTCAAGTGCACTGGTTAACAAACTAGCTACGATCATCGGAGAAAACAAGTTCCACGTTATACCTCTTACCAAGGGAAACATACATGAAACGAAAGTGCAGACTCCGGATGAGGCTAGCCATCGATCAGTGACCAAGTACCTGGATGAAGCTGGAAAGAGTTACTATACCTACCAGCTTAAAAGTGCCAAAGGATTTCAGGTTGTCATTAAAGGAATTGAATCATCAGTGACCCCATCCGAAATTATCGAGGCACTAAAGGAGAAAAACTTTAAGGCAAAAACGGTGATCAACATTCTTAACAGGAAGAAAGAGCCGCAGCCACTCTTCAAAGTCGAACTGGAGCCATCGAGTCAAAAAATCAGCAAACATGAAGTACATCCTATTTATAAACTACAGTTTCTACTGCACCGGAGAATAACCGTCGAAGAGCCACACAAGCGCAAGCAGCCTGTGCAGTGCACTAACTGCCAAGAATATGGCCACACCAAAGCGTACTGCACCCTAAAATCTATCTGCGTCGTTTGCAGCGATGCTCACAGTACCGCAAACTGTCCTAAGAACAAGGACGACAGCTCAATTAAATTATGCAGCAACTGTGGCGAAAACCACACAGCCAACAGCTCATCAAATAAACACCCACGATAACATGCTTTCGATGCAGCAAAGCATGAAAGACTTTATGGCCTTCATGCAAACAACTATGCAAGAGCTTATGAGGAACCAAAACATCCTTATTCAAATGCTCGTTTCTTCTAAAACAGTATAATGACTCCCCTAATAATAGCAACCTGGAACGCTAATGGCGTTTCGCGGCACAAGCTAGAACTTACTCAGTTCTTAGCCGACAGAAACATTGATGTTATGCTACTCTCAGAGACTCACCTTACTGAAAAGTACAATTTTCAAATACCAGGATACAAATTTTACTTTACGAATCACCCGGATGGCAAGGCCCATAATACGATCGCGAATCAAACACCACTTTGTTAGTAATTGGCAAGAAGACTGCCTACCATCTACCTCTATAAGCCTTCAATGCTATAACGGTGCTCTCACTCTGGCTGCTGTCTATTGCCCACCCCGCTTCACAATATCAGAGGACAAATTCACAACACTCTTCGACTCGCTCGGTGAAAGGTTTGTTGCAGCTGGTGATTGGAATGCCAAGCACATGTACTGGGGATCTCGGATAGCGACCCCTAAAGGAAAACAGCTATACAACGCAATTATTAAACCGCAAAACAAGCTTAATTATGTACGCCGTATAGACTCACAAGCAACAGGACCAACTGGGAGAGGTACAAAAAATATGTTTGTTTACATACCGACTTCTCTAGCTCATTAGAAACCGAGCAAGACATCGATCAGTTTGCTGGTAGCCTAGAATCAACACTAGTTGCAGCAGCAAAAGCGTCAACTCCACAAGATACCCACGGATGCAGTAAAAAGTTCAACATGACAAGTCGAGATACCGAACTCCTTGTGCTTGAAAAACGACGACTTCGAAGGGAGTGGCAGGAGCACAGATCACTTGGCGCAAAGAGTAGACTAAAAGCAGCTTCGAGCAGACTTACTAAAGCGCTTAAGAAAAAAGAAGCGGACGCACAACTGCGTTACATCGAGAATCTCACGCCCATTGAGAGCAACTCATTAGAGAGCAACTGAAGACTGGAAAATCGCCTGGCTTCGATTTAATAACACCGAAAATGATAATCGAGCTTCCAATGTGTGCAGTTGTACAAATCTGCCTACTCTTCAACGCCATTACCAAAATTGGATACTTTCAGTTATCAGTTATAGTTATGATCCCTAAGCCTGGGAAAGAAAAAAAAACAGCCATCATCATACAGGCCAATAAGCCTAATTACTTGTCTCTCCAAGTTATTTGAAAAAGTACTGCTGCTACGAATCAGTCCCCACCTTAAAACACACGACACACTCCCATCGCACCAATTTGGTTTTCGGGCAAAACATGGAACTATTGAGCAGGTTAACCGCATCACAACGAAAATTCGCACTGCTTTTGAGCATCGTGAATATTGTACAACTTTATTCTTAGACGTTGCACAAGCATTCGATAGAGTATGGTTGGATGGACTTATGTTTAAAATAAGCGATTCAAGCGATTGTACTATAGAAGCTGGAGTGCCCCAAGGAAGTGCATTAGGTCCAATTCTATACACCCTATACACGGCGGACATCCCAACAGACTACCAGCTAACAATATCCACATTCGCTGATGACACTGCAATACTGAGTCGATCCAAATGCCCAGTAAAAGCTACGATGCAACTAGCACGCTATCTAACATGTGTAGAGAATTGGCTTGCAGATTGGCGCATACGAGTAAACGAACAAAAATGCAAACAAGTTATGTTTACCCTTAACAAACAAAGCTGCCCGCCCTTGGTTATGAACCACACGCGCATCCCACAAGCCGATGACGTAACATACTTAGGTATTCATCTGGACAAGCGGCTCACCTGGCGGAAACACATAGAGGCCAAGACGACGCACCTGAGACTAAAAGCAAAGGATCTACACTGGCTTATAAACGTTCGGTCTCCCCTAAGTCTGGAGTACAAAGTCCTTTTGTATAACTCCGTTCTTAAACCCATATGGACCTATGGCTCCGAGCTATGGGGCAATGCATCGAGAAGCAACATCGACATCATACAGCGAGCACAGTCTAGGATTCTGAGAATCATAACTGAAGCTCCATGGTATCTTCGGAACGAGAATATACACAAAGACCTAGAAATAAAACTAGTCATTGAGACAATAACAGAGAGAAAAGTAAAATACAAGGAAAAACTAGGCTCACATCCAAATCCCCTTGCAAGAAAACTTCTTCGAGTATGCAGCCAAAGTCGACTGCACCGCAACGATCAACCAGACCAGCGTTAAATTTGTTAGGCCACTTAGCACAAATCATCTCGTAAAATGATAATTAGCTAGCTTAGAATAAGATTTGAAAACTTATTGTTAGTCTCTTAAGCAAAAGGGAAGATTCAATAAACAAAAAAAATTTAAAAAAAAATTAAAAAAAAAAAAAATTTTGGTTGTATAGCTTTCTGAAGATGGTCTTTGTATGCCATCATATAAACTAGGGAATGCCAGTTCTTCAGAATCATCATCGAGAATTACGTCGACAGGCTTTTGGCCCTTACCTGGAGCTATTGCAATTCTCGTCATTCCTACAATATGTGTCTGGTTATTCTCACTCAAAGTTTCTTGTCCTCCAGGATTTAGTTCTTCGGCTTCTGTATTCTGATCAGAATTATGCGCCTCCGAATTTTTCTCCTCCTGCTGGATGGCTAATTGTCCCTCTACAAAGGCTACATCAGCTTGAGATGCTACGAATGTAACGATATCGGATGTGAAGTCAGAGATTCACTGACAAATTGTGCTTTCTATAAAACTCAGTATTTGCTAAATACCTAATAGCGTCAGCTATTGGAAGGCGGGGTGAAATCAGTCGTTCTTCCAAGGGAATTAGGCCCCTCAAAGAGCTATAAATTTCTGGGAAAACTAAGCGGTTTGGTATGACCCTTTTGGGCTTAGACTAACTCTTTGACTAATATTTTTAATTGCATCGATCGTTGCTTGTTGAGCAGCTAATCGTGCGCTTCGTCGAGCAAGTGTATTTCTCGCCTGCTCGACTGCCCTGCGATCCATAACGGCCCTAGCCCTATCACCGATTCGCCGTTTAATAAAACGACACCGAGTATCGGCTGCTTGCTCAACTGTGCGAAGAGCAGGATCCAAATGTCTTTCCCTATGCTCAACAGTGTTTTGAACTTGGTCCACAGATCGATTGTTATAGAACGTCGCCGATTTGCCATTCTCTCAACCTCTGCGTACTCTACGTTTTCCCTATTTATCCTATTTCTCAAAACTTGCGTTCTTGCACGTTGACAAGCAGTGGGTCTATTTAGACGAGGCATTTCTAAGAATGATATACACGACGATTAAATATTTAGAAATTATTATTTATTGAACACAGAAAAAATACTTTACAGAAAAATAATATTATAAAATTAAGTATTTAAAAACTCTCAAGCTTATATCATTATTTTAAATATCAATATAATTTAATTAATAGAATTAGAAGTATAAGTCATTATAAAGACTAACGCTTTTAGTACTATTAATCAAATACGTATAAATATGTAAAATATGTATGTAAGTATAAAAATATAAAAATTATTCATTTCAGAAGTTTAATTTTTATATTTATATTAACTTATAGAATTTGTAGAGCAGATTAAAATTAACTGTAAAAAAAAGCGAAATAATATTAAGTTAAGAAAAAGAGTATAATAAGACAAGCATAAAATATTATTATTAGAATCAACTTAACTAAATGTATAGTATTATAAATACAAGTCTTTAAAAAGACTGTAACGAACTGATTTTGTTTGTCTGCTCGCTACGGAATACGTGGGGCTAGCTCAGTAGAGTTTGTGCGTTCGTCCCATCAAATTTATAGAATTACGTGATCACCCGGTTCGTTCTTGGATCTTTATTTGTGCTTGGACTTACAAAGGAATCTGATTATCCGGCCTTGGTGCTGGATGGATTGTCCACCGGCTTCGTTCCCCTGTCGTCCTGAATGTGGCGGACCTTCGTTGTTGTCTTACGCAGACTCACGGCAGCTAACGGCTGTGATCCCCAAGGCAAACGCCTGTGGAACAGCAACACGTCAACCCCACGTCTGGTTCGGACTGGTCGCGCCTGTATCACGCCTGTTTGGATCGCTCGGACATACCTAGGCGATCGCATGGTTCAAGATTGCGGTCTCCTACAGAGTTCTCCGGGTCTACACCACAATCCCTGCCGCTTATCCTGTGCCCTCCTTGGTTTGGCTTCGCCTGTTGGGCGCTTCTGGACTACTCGTGCTTCGTCGTACTAGACCTCAGCTACCTGCGCCTTAATTCGGAGACCTTCTCGTCCCGAACGTCTTGACGTAGCGATCTTGCTCCTTGTTGACTACCACGGCTGTAGCTCCTCTGCTGACTTCGTTCTCACGTTGTTGACTCGTACACTTGTTCTCATCGACTGACTGTCCCGCTTCCAGCGTTCGGCCTGTTTATATAGGCCTCCTCTAACGGTTCACCCCTTTGGTCTCCAGTCTCCGGATCCAAAGTCCACGATTTTACCGTTGGCCCGGTCCAAAGCTCGATGTGTCCCGTTATTTGCCTTTGAGCCTGCTGACTCTCCAAACTCTCTTCTCAGTAAGTCCGGAGTCTCCACCCTCTCTCTCTCCATTTCCCGAGTCTCCAAACTCTCTTCCTCTAGAGTCTCCAAACTCTCTTTCTCCAGACCAGAGTCTCCAAACTCTCTTTCTCCGGGCTTCGCACTGCCGTTACTACGCTGTGCCTTGTTGCGTAACTGGCAACGGCAGGCCCTCCTCAAGCGATCACCATCCGCATTTGTGCGGAGTTTCAACTCCTCACAAGACCCAAACTTTTAGTACTATTAATACCACTCTAACGCCCACAAACCGCCCACAGCTGCCACGCCCACACTTTTAAAAAATGTTTTGATATTTTTTCATTTTTGTTTTAGTCTTGTAAATTTCTATCGAATTGCCAAAAAACTTTTTGCCACGCCCACTTTAACGCCCACAAACTGCTAAAAACTGTCAGTGTTGAAGTCTCTCCTTAACACTTCCAATAGATGAGTAACGGGTATCAGATAGTCGGGGAACTCGACTATAGCGCTCTCCCTTATTTTTATTTCGTATAAAGTTATATACTTATACAAAAATATAATAAAATGTTACATAGTCTCTACGATAATTATGAATATATAAAAATAGAATAACAGATATATTGGTATCTCTTTCATATCTTATTTTGTTCTTGTAATATATAGTTCTGAAAAGTATAAAAGACTCGTTGTTATTAAATGAAATTAATTACAACCTAGTAGAGCATAAAAAATCAGCTTTAGCGATTAAAGAAAGAAGGGCGAAAAGAGAGAGAGAGAGGTACCGTGGTACACCTAAGGATACTTCATAATCTTTTGATAAGTGAACCTGTTGGATGCTCCTCAGAAGAAGTACGCTGTTTTGTCAAAGCAGAAGGTTCCTTTACTGCATCTTTGCGGAAGGAATGGAGGCCCGGTAGTCCAAAAAGAATGCTCTCGGAATACAACATCGCGAAACGTCGGTTTGCTGGTTTTAAGTTTTTCGGAACATGATGCCACGTCATTTCTTGAATTTTAGAGAAATCTATAGATTGCTTGAGAGCAGATGTACTCTCGATTCTCCATTAGTCTCCGATCACAAGTATAAGCACGCTCCGTACACTGATATACTAGCATCGTAGAATCCATGCAACTCAAAGAAGCCCTACCTTTGAAGTTCTTTTCGACCGTTAACTAAGAGGTCAACTGCGCCCATGACAAAAGAATTGGCTATGGCAATGCGTCATCCCAATCCATGTTAGCTCTACATGGAGATTGCAGAAAGATTAGATTTAATGACAATTTGTTTTATTAGACCAAGGGATCATAAAATTTGGCTATTTGTTAAGACTTTGAAGATTCACAACCAGAATCTAAAAGTAGGGGAAGGGGTACTATCATCGTGTTGAGTCAGACGGAATGCGACAACGAAAACGCAATTCGACAATAAACGTGTGTCGGATGACCAGTTCAGCGGCCGCAATAGGTCGCAGTAAAAAAACCTACTCCAGTTACGGGCACAGTTCACCGAGGGGGTATTGACGCCCAAAATACGGGAAATATGACCCCTAGGTGGAAACACTTGGCGTAGAAGACCTATACCCGGAGTAGCTCAGAAAAGCTCTAAGTCTTTATCGGTCTAAGACCGTGGCCCACCGATAAAGTAGTCAATACCCGGGAAGACTTGAACTGAATACCAGAAAGCCAATACTCGAGAATCAGTAGTCGGGACACAATTCCCGAGAGTCCTTGTTTATCGAGACTTTTATCTCACGATTCGAGTGAAAACTGCCGTACAACGCAATACATCGGTCAAAAGAAACGTGCCGAGAGGAGCGAGGAATCCATCAACCTCCAGGATAGCAGGATGTAGTTCGAAAGAATCAAGGAGCAGTACAAAGAACACGCTTGAAGAAAAACTACAATCCGTCAATTAAATCGCAAAACAAATAAACAAAGGATAAGTGAACCGCTGAATTTTTTTATGTGTATGTCGTCAGCAAAGACAAAGTAACAGCAGTGACTTTCCAAACAAGTGCATATTTCAAGTAATCTAAAAGTCGGATAGCGGCCGAAGCGAATAGATGGCAATGGCTGAGAGCTCAAGTTTGGGACCTATGACGGAGTTCAAAATGAGGTGGATGGTGCGGAAGGGTCATGATTCATATGCCAGATTGAGTGGTGCTTCATGCGACAATAAATACTGCTTACATTGCTGCAAACTATGCCCCTTGCGCCAACAGTTAGGGTTCAGGTTTACCTTCTTTGCTTTTGCTTTCTAGTGACGATGTATATCAGAAGTCCATCAAAAATTTGTTGCGTACCGACCAGGTAATCAAACCGATTAACCAGTAAATTAATAGCCTTTTTATAAGTCAAGAGTTCGAGCGAGCGTATGGACTCCAGTGCCACGCCGCCTAAACTTGACTGTAGATATTGTAATTTTTCAATATCACTTAGCTCATCATTTTTTCTGAGTATCCCCATAAAAGCTGGGGAAACTTCAGACCGAAGGTCACTCGTGATCTCCATAAAATCGATTTTCACAACGATGTCTGCGTCGAATCAAACGCCAAGCTTGGGGAATTGATTTATTAAACTCGCGCCAGTAAGTCAGCTTCATGAACTGATGAACCGAATCGGCGTTAAAATTTTCATCGAGCTAATTTGCCGCAACATAGATTGGGCTTGGTGTCGGTAGAAGTCTACTTCATTTGGGTATTTATTTTTAGCCCGAACCGTTTTTTTCGTATCAGACAATCTCAAATTACAAGAAAAAATAAAATAAACAAGAGAGAACGCTATAGTTGAGTTCCCCGACTATCTGATACCCCTTACTCAGCTAGTGGAAGTGCAAAGGAAGTTCAACACTGACAGTTTTTGGCGGTTTGTGGGCGTTAGAGTGGGCGTGGCAAAAAGTTTTTTGGCAATTCGATAGAAATTTACAAGACTAATACAAAAATGAAAAAATATCAAAACATTTTGCAAAAGTGTGGGCGTCGATTTGTCAAAAAACTTTTTGCCACGCCCACTCTAACGCCCACAAACCGCCTAAAGCTGGCACGCCCACACTTTTGAAAAATGTTTTGATATTTTTTCATTTTTGTATTAATCTTGTAAACTGTCAGTGTTGAAGACTCTCCTTCGCACTATCTGTGTAACGGGTATCAGATAGTCGGGGAACCCGACTATAGCGTTCTCTCTTGTTTCATTTTTATTTTGGTCTTGTAATTTTCTATCGTTTTGACAAAAAACTTTTTGCCACGCCCACTCTAACGCCCACAAGCCGCCCAAAGCTGCCAAAAAACTTTTTACCACGTCCACTGGTAACGGTAGATAGTCAGATAGTCGGGGAACTCGACTATAGCGTTCTCTCTTGTTTAATTTGTTGAAAAGTATGTAACAGGCAGAAGGAAGGGTTTCCGACCATATAAAGTATATATATTCTTGATCAGGACCAATAGCCGAGTCGATATGACCATGTCCGTCTGTCCGTCTGTCTGTCCGTCCGTATGAACGCTGTGATCTCAGGAACTACAAAAGTTAGGAAAAGTTAGTTAGAAAGTTAGGATTAAGCATACAGACTCCAGAGACATAGACGCAGCGCAAGTTTGTCGATTCATGTTGCCACGCCCACTCTAACGCCCACAAACCGCCCAAAACTGCCACGCCCACACTTTTGAAAAATGTTTTGATATCTTTTCATTTTTGTATTGGTCTTGTAAATTTCTATCGATTTGCCAAAAAACTTTTTGCCACGCCCCCTCTAACGCCCACAAACCGCCCAAAACTGCCACGCCCACACTTTTGAAAAATGTTTTGATATTTTTTCATTTTTGTATTGGTCTTGTAAATTTCTATCGATTTGCCAAAAAACTTTTTGCCACGCCCACTCTAACGCCCACAAACCACCAAAAACTGATACGCCCACACTTTTGAAAAATGTTTTAATATTTTTTCATTTTTGTATTGGTCTTGTAAATTTCTATCGATTTGCCAAAAAACTTTTTGCCACGCCCACTCTAAAGCCCACAAACCGCCCAAAGCTGCTACGCCCACACTTTTGAAAAATGTTTTGATATTATTTCATAGTTTTATTAGTCTTACAAATTTCTCTCGCTTTGCCAAAAAACTTTTTGCCACGCCAACTCTAACGCCCACAGACGGCCTAAAACTCCATTACATTACAAGTTTTTAAGAATGTACGATTTCAAGGAGTAGCATGTTCTATGACGTCAGAGACAGCCAGCCGATGACGTAATAGATCGGTGCAGCGACTTTTTGGCAGACGCTAACAATATTCAAAACTGGCAAAATGCTTCAAGAGTTATTTTGTGCACAAATAAAATATTCGTATTATTAAATACACCCTTTAAAATATTATGGTTCTGCCTCCACGAAATAAGCCCAATATCTCTTTAATCAGAGCAATGCTTTATCTGAGTAGCTGATATATGATGATAAATGCATACATACATATGTTGTTTTGGTTTTCTTTCCCACTTCTCAATAATTCAGTATATAATAATCTAGTGTTGAAAAGAATTTTAGTCTTAAATCTCGCTCTTATCTTCTCTCTCTTAAGGCGCTTTTTCACGTTTTTTACAAGTGCGTGGCAGGTTAATGTTAGAGAGAGAGAGATGGACGTCTCTGTTGACACTTTGAAAGGAGTAGCATGTTCTATGACGTCAGAGACGGCCAGCTGATGATGAAATTAGATCGTTGCAGCGACTTTTTGGCAGACACTATCCAAATTCAAAATTGCAAAAATGCTTCAAGCGTTATTTGTGCACAAATAAAATATTCGTATTATCAAATACACCCTTTGAAATATTATTGTTCTGCCTCCACAAAATAAGCCTAATATAAATATCTGTTTCAATATAATCTTATTATATAATTTTGATCGGACCAACGCTTAATCTGAGTAGCTGATTTAATATTCTAATAAAAAAATTAAATCATATGTTGTTTTTCTTTTCTTTCCCACTTCTCAATAATTCAATATATATATTTCTGTAGTGTTAAAAGGTATTTTAGTGTTAAATCTCGCTCTTAGCTTCTCGCTCTTAAGGTGCTTTTCCACGGTTTTTACAAGTGCGTTGCAGGTGAATGTTAGAAAGAGAGGGGGTCTCTGTTGACACTTTGAAAATAGAAATCGATGCGCACTCTTTATAAACAGAGAAACTCGGTTTTTGAATAATATTATCAATATGTGCCATTTTTCCTTTCGGACCTTTTATTTATCTTCCCTTACTACAGTAAAATTTATGTTTAAACGCTTTTTCTTCGGGTAAGATAAAAGTAAAATTTTAGAAGCTTCAAGTTTGTTTTCCTTATGAAGTGGCAGAGGCTACGATCATTAAGCCTTTAATCATTTGTTATGGTTATTTGGCTTTTCTCACGTACTCTTTAATACTTCAATATATATGGATCTAGTGTTGAAAAGAAAATAAAGTTAATAAGAGCATTGCTCTTAGAAAATGTAAAATCTAAATGGAAGAACTCGCTCTTAGCTTACGGTGCTTTCCCGCGCTTTTCTTGAAAAAGTAAATAGTAAAAGGAAAAAAAGAAGAGGGGAGTCAGTCGAAGACTAAATTTTGGTATTACAACATCTTTTTAGAGCCGAGTGCGATTTATAATTGATTTTTTAACTACCTTACATTTTCTTGCCAACCAATAAGTGCTAAGCTCAATTTTTAACGTAAAGATTAAATTTTTTAATAAAAAGTTGCATACATTAACGTAAAATTAAATTTTTAAATTACAACGCGGTCGTGAGTGCTGTTGCTACTTCGATTGACGTCGCTGCCGTTTGGCCCGCTGCTGTCTCGTCGCTGCGCTCATTGCTAAGTATCAAATTTGTAGTTGATTTTTCTTTATCCTAATATCGCCCACGCTTTTGTACCTATATTAATATAAGAACTGAGCTTTTTTAAAGGCCTATTCTTATATTTTTATCCATATACGTATTAAGCGTATATAAACTTAATAGTACTAAAAGTGAAAGTCTTTTTAAAGACTTGCACTTATAATACTATTAATACTATACTATATTTTTAAACTATATAATTATACTATATTCAAATAATAATAATTTAAGCCTTAAGTCTTTTTAAAGACTGTTCTTAACTTATTATTATTTCTTTTTTCCAAATTAATCTTAACATATTCTAAAAAATTTTCCAATTAATATAAATATCAGAATTTTAAAGCTTACTCTTATATTTTACCCATAAACTTAATAGTACTAAAGTTTAAGTCTTTTAAAGACTTGCACTTATAATACTATTAATACTATACTATATTTTAAACTATATATTATACTATATTCAAATAATAATTTAAGCCTTAAGTCTTTTTAAAGACTGTTCTTAACTTATTATTATTTCTTTTTTCTCAAAATTAATCTTGACATATTCTAAAAAATTTTCCAATTAATATAAATATCAGAATTTTTAAAGGCTTACTCTTATATTTTTACCCATAAACTTAATAGTACTAAAAGTTTAAGTCTTTTTAAACTTGCACTTATAATACTATTGATACTATACTATATAATTATACCATATCCAAATAATAATAATTTAAGTCTTAAGTCTTTTTAAAGATTTTTTCTTAACTTATTATTATTTTTCTGTTTTCACATTTAATTGTATTCTATAAAACGTTCCATTAATATAAATATAAGAATTATACTTTTAAAAAAAAATAATTTTTATATTTTTATTAATATACGTGCCGTTGTAAAGACCTTTTAATACTATTTATTTATTGATATTTTTTGATTGATAATTAAGAAACATAATATAAACTTGACTGTTTTTTTTATCACTTATTCGTATCATATTATTTTCCAATTAAGTTTTAATTTGAGCGTAACAAATAAAATCTTTTAAATAGTAGAAGTGTTCATCATTTTTAAAAATGCCTCGTCTTAACAGACCCACTGCTTCTCAACGTGCAAGAAGGCAAATGTTGAGAAATAGGATAAATAGGGAAAATGAGGTATATGCAGAGGTAGAGAGAGTGGAGAATACAGTATCTCAACGTAGGCGTAGGGAAGACTCGATAGTCAGAAATGCAGAACAGAGCGTCAATACAGTGTCGCGAAGGTCGAGACGCTTGAATCGTCCTGTTCGTGCGATTGAGCAAGAATCTACTCTCAGTTTCGTTCTCAAAGGCGTCTAAATCCTGCAATTCGCGCAGCTGAACCAGTAGCCGATACTCTGCGACGCGCTCAAATGCGTATAGACCCCGTGATTCGTGAGGTTGCACAAGCAGCCGATACTCGACGTCGTTCTGAAAGGCGACAAAATAGCGAGAATCGAGCTGTGGAGCAGGTCCAAAACACTGCTCTTCGCGCAGTTGAGCAAGCAGCCGATACTCGGCGCCGTTCTATAAGACGGCGAATCAGCGAGAATCGAGCTGTGGAGCAGGTCCATAACACTGTTCAGCATAGGGAAAGACGTTTGGTTCCTGCTCTTCGCGCAGTTGAGCAAGCAGTCGATACTCGGCGCCGTTCTATAAGACGGCGAGTCAGCGAGAATCGAGCTGTGGAGCAGGTCCAAAACACTGCTCAGCATAGGGAAAGACGTTTGGTTCCTGCTCTTCGCGCAGTTGAGCAAGCAGCCGATACTCGGCGCCGTTCTATAAGACGGCGAATCAGCGAGAATCGAGCTGTGGAGCAGGTCCAAAACACTGCTCAGCATAGGGAAAGACGTTTGGTTCCTGCTCTTCGCGCAGTTGAGCAAGCAGCCGATACTCGGCGCCGTTCTATAAGACGGCGAATCAGCGAGAATCGAGCTGTGGAGCAGGTCCAAAACACTGCTCAGCATAGAGAAAGACGCTTGGATCCCGCATTTCGATCGGGTGAACAAGCCGCCGATACTCGACGTCGTTCAGAAAGGCGACAAAACAGCGAGAGTCGGGCTATGGAACAAGAAGCAAATACCCTGCGTCGAGCACTGGCAAGAGGTACACAGGAACGCTTTTTAGAAAGAGAGCGTGATAGGGCTAACAGAGCTAGGGCTAGGGCCGGTAGGGATCGCAGGGCAGTCGAGCAGGCGAGAAATACACTTGCTCGACGAAGCGCACGATTAGCTGCTCGACAAGCAACGATCGATGCAATTAGAAATATAAGTCAAAGAGTTAGTCAGTATAGAAAATCTTCGGAATGCACATCGAAGTCAGGAGATTAGTCTTGATATAGCTCAAGAAAATAGGACTAATAGAATCAGACCTATTGAAATAGAAGCTCACATAGCTACATTCAATAGGAATGTTAAGCTTGGCCCAGATCAGATTTGCTTTTGTTGCAAAGGATTGTGGTTCCCCAAGCAAATAAGTAAGCTTTCTAGGTCTTATTTGGAAGAACATTGCGAGTTCAGGGAAGAGATATACCAAAATGCAAGACATTTTGCTTTCACTGGTAATCTTTTCAAGTTTTGCAAAACTTGTCACAGCAACATTAAAGCCGGCCGAAAGCCCAAGGGGGCCATTTCAAATGGCTTAGATTTCCCAGAAATTCATAACTCTTTGAGGGGCCTAACTCCCTTGGAAGAACGATTATGATTATAAAGTCAATAGGTCATGAGCGTCAAAGTGCCATTAAAGGAGCAGTTGTTAATGTCCCTATTCCAGTAAGCAATATCGTGACGTCTCTTCCACGAGCTTTCAATGAAGCAGAGGTAATTCAGCTCCACCTCAAACGAAGAATGGAATACGGACATGATTTCATGGCAGAAACCATACGACCTGCCAAAATTGCTGACGCTATTAGGTATTTCGTTAATACGGAGCTTTATAGAAAGCACAATGTGTCAGTTAACGAGCAGTGGATCTCTGACTTCACATCCGAAACTGTTCCATTTATAGCATCTCAAGATGATGTAGCCTTTGTAGAGGGACAGCTAGCCATCCAGCAGGAGGATGAAAACTCGGAGGCGCGTAATTCTGATCAGAATTCAGAAGCCGAAGAACTAAATCCTGGAGGACAAGAAACTTTGCTTGAGAATAACCAGACACATACTGTAGGAATGCCGAGAAATACAATAGCTCCAGGTGAGGGCCAAAAGCCTCTCGACGTAATTCTCGATGTGGATTCTGAAGAACTGGCATTCCCTAGCATATATGCTGGCATAAAAAGACCATCTTCAGAAAGCTACACAACCATAGTTAGATCTGAACTCAGGAATGTAGATAGACGAGGTTGTCGAACTGATAAGTTATTCTTCAATTATAGGAAGTTGGAATTAATAAAAGTTCGAAATAATATTTCAACTTGCTTACGTAAGCGGAGTGCCTCCAGTGCCATAACAGCTGCTAACGTCCTAAATGAAGATTTTATGGGCAACCTCATTTGTCATGATGAGGGATATAGGATCCTTAGGGACATTCGCACGTCTCCTGCTCACTGGGAAGATGAGAAGAAAAAGGTCATGGCCATGATTCGCCAATTTGGGCTGCCAACTTTTTTCATAACTTTATCGGCCGCTGAAACTAGGTGGCCAGAGCTGCTAGTACTGCTCAAGCGCAATGTAGATAGGGTTAATATAAGTGAAGAAGAAGCTTCAAATTTGCAGTTAGGGAAAAGGCGCGCCTTATAAGAACAGACCCAGTGACGTGCGCTAGATATTTTGATTACAGATATAGAGAAGTTTTAAAACTTATGAAAAAGCCAGGGGGAGTCTTTGGAAGTAATTTCGTTACTACCTATTACTGGCGAGTTGAGTTTCAACAGAGAGGTTCGCCTCATATTCACGGCATGTTTTGGCTGAAAGATGCCCCAAAAGTGGATTTAAACAATGAAGAGTCTATACGTACTGTAATAGCTTTCATTGATCAGTTTGTAACTGTGGATGTTACAAACCCAGATTTGGCTCCGTATATTGAATACCAAAAGCATAAGCACGGGCATTCGTGTCTTAAAAAAGTGCGGGGACAATCTATTTGTCGTTTCGGTATTCCATACCCTCCAATGCCCCAGACGGAAATTTTAAATCCACTTTCCGAAGCAACTCAAAATTCTCTTCATCACGAAAACTTCAAAAAAATTCGAGATTTTCTACTTTGCAATCATGATTAGCCATTTAAGCATATTTGAAAATTTTCTTTCTCACAACCTTGTGAGCCTCAGTTACGAGGACTACATTTATGCTATTAGGTCTATTTTGAAAAAACCACAGATTTTTCTGAAGAGAACATTTGCAGAAATTCAAGTAAATGCTTATAATAAACACATTCTCTCTATGCAAAGGGCAAATATGGATATCCAGTTAATTTTGGACCCTTTTGCTTGCTGTAGCTACATTATTAATTATATTAACAAATCCCAACGGGGTATTTCGAAGTTAATGCGAGAAGCAGCTAATGACATTAGAAGAGGCAATTCAAGCATTCGACAAAAGCTACAGTATCTCGGTCACAAGTTTATTTCAGGCACTGAGATTTCTGCTCAGGAAGCCGTGTATTGTTGTCTGGGAAGCAAGTAATAAGTGCGTTCATATCAACACCTTCCCTCCAGAACAACGAGTTCGTATGCTTAGACCTACACGCGACCTTCAAAATATGCCTCAGAATTCAACTGACATATTTCTGAAAGGATTGCTGGATAGATACGAACAAAGACCAGATTTCCATGAAGGCCTGTGTTTAGCCGATTTTTCAGCAAATTTTGAGTTTTCTAAAAGCCGTAGAAGTACTCGTCAGAGGGCAAATAGTGACGATGAAACTGAAGAAGGCAATGACGTGTTAGGAGATGTATATTTTCCGCTCCGAGATGGAAGCGGTTTTATTAGGGAAAGAAATAGGGCGAGTATTAATAGGTATAGGCCATTTAATATTAATACAGATAGGTTTAACCATTTTAGATCATTAGTTATGCTCTTTTCTCCGTGGCGAAACGAACAGGTAGATTTAATTCAAAGAAATTGCGAGGAGTTTTATAAGGAGAATGAGGAGGCTATTAAAGCCAACTTTGAAAAGTATAATGCCATAGATAGTTTGGAAGACGCGCTTAGAAGGGCCATGGAAGCAGATAGTATAGAAGAAAATGAAGAAGAGGAGGTCGAACATAATGAGGAGTTTAGGGCATTAGCTATTCCTGAAATATCTTCTCAAATTAATGTTTTAAACTTAAACAACAATTTGTTAGATGTTGATCCGGATAGCAATATCCGGGTTATAAAGCTTCCGCCACTTATATCCCCTTTAAACTTAGCCAATTTAGTTAGATCACTAAACTTGGAGCAAAAAACTTTCCTTACTCATGTCTTGCATAATGCAAGGACAAATCGAACCTTTTATGAGTTCGTAGGTGGCGGAGCAGGTGTCGGCAAAAGTAGATTAATATCAACGTTATTTCAGTCCCTATCCAAGGAGTATAATGGTAGAGTAGGATGCGACCCAACTTCGGTAAAAATTTTACTGTGCGCTCCCACAGGCAAAGCTGCTTTCGGAATCGGAGGATCCACTCTTCATTCCATGTTCTCCCTCCCTGTAAATCAGGCTGGGTCCGCATTTAGAAGTTTAAGTCCTGATTTGTTGAATACCCTTCGTTCAAGATTTATTGATCTTAAAATTCTTATAATAGACAAAATTTCTATGGTCGGTGCAACAATGTTTTCTCATTTGGACTCTCGCCTAAAGCAAATTTTTTCTAATGTTGAAACTCCTTTCGGAGGTATTTCGGTTATCGTGTTCGGCGATCTTAGACAGTTGCGGCCCGTATGTGATCGCTGGATTTTTCAGGCCCCGTCGCATGATCCATACAGTGCTATATTTGGATCGTATCTGTGGAGTCCTTTTAGGTTTTTTGAACTCACAGAGATAATGCGACAGCGAGATGACCAACCTTTTGCAATTGCACTTAATAACATGGCATCCGGCCAAATGACGTCTGATGATATTAGCTTGCTTAGATCTAGAATTTCCGATGAAAGTCAAATTCCAAATGACTCAATTCACAGATCGGTACAATAGGGAGAAGCTTAACTCGATACTCACTGCTCAATTTCTCTCGGAAGCTTTAGACTCAGTAAAGTCCGCTCAAATAAGCTTAGCGCAGAGGAACAGATGTCTGGAACAAGCTAGGTCCCTAAAAACATCTGAGACACAAGGATTATGTACCTCGCTCACCTAAAAACCACTGCCAAATATATGATGACGGTCAATGTAGATACATCAGATGGTCTCGTAAACGGAGCCACTGGTGTCCTTAGAGAGATAGGCTTCAGTACGTCCAACACTCCAGATCTTCTTTGGATACAATTTTTAGATGAAAGCATAGGAGTAAATGCGCGTTCCAAGCGCAGACATTGTGAGGAGGCTTCATGGACGCCAATTTCGAAAATTATAAAAAGTTTTCAAATTAATTCTAATCAGGCAACTACAATTGACCGAAAGCAGTTTCCAGTGGTTCCTGCAGAAGCAATAACTATTCATAAAAGTCAAGGCGCTACGTACAGTAAAGTGGTAGTTCACACTAACTCCAGCATGCAGAGAGCTGCGCTGTATGTAGCCTGTAGTAGAGCCACAACTGCGGCAGGTCTTTTCATTATTGGACCTATTGTCCCCCCAAGATCCGCTCAGGATTCAGCTTCAGAAGCAGAGCTCCGAGAATTGCGTTCCACTAAGCTACTGAATACCCATTTCGATTCTTTAATCAATAGTCCGAATCTTCATATTTTTTTCCATAATACGGAAAGTTTACACTGCCACATAAGCGATGTTTGTTCCGATCGTCTAATGCTTAGGTCTTCTCTTTTGTGCTTCGTTGAAGCATCAACATACTCAAATGAATTATACGAAATTCTTGGCTTTACCACAGCAGTGAGATTAGATTGCCAGTCAGTAGCTAGCGGAGCCCGACCAAAAAGAGGCATTCTCGTTTTTATTCGAAACGAACTATTTGAGAATGTTAGTCTTTGCTCAAGTGGTCGATTTTTTTCAAATATTTCAAATTTAGCCTCTCCAGTGTTTGAGTTTGCTATCTTTAAGCACCGATCTTTAGGGATTCTCGTTTTATATAAAAGTCCGACCTATCCGTTAAAGAAGTTTGAAACTGAATTTAAGGAGTTATTTCAGCAGCACACATTTTTAAATAGTAATTGTTTAGTGTTAGGAGATTTTAACTTGTGCCTCCACTCCATCTCTGGCTGCTGCAAGCAAATTTTTGATTTTTTTAGTAGATGTGAAGGGTTTTGGTTCTTTGCTAGATTTGGATTCGTCTACAACCAATTGCAATACGCATATTGATTGGGCGTTTTCCAATATTTTCGATAATCGGGCCACTGCGCGCACATTTGAGACCACATATAGTTACCATAGTGGTATATTAGTTAGCGTTAGGGAGGCTGATTAGGTATTGTAGTTATTTAATTAAATATAAACTAAATAAGTATTTATTTTCATTATAATTATTTATTATAAAATAAAAAAAAAAAACAAAAACAAAAAAATCAAAAAAAATAATTTATATTATTAAATAAATCTGATAATTTAATTTGATTTACAAAAAAAAACAAGAAAAACCCCAAAAAAAAAATTGAATTTTTTAGTTATTAAATGTATTTATTATTAAAATACAAAAAAAAAAAACACAAAAAAACCTAAAAAATAATGAATATTTTTAAATAAGTCTGATAATTTAATTTAATTTAAAACAAAAACAAGGAAAACCCACAAAAAAAAATTAAGTAAAAACAAAAAAAACCTAAAAAAATAAGTCATATTTTTAAATAAGTTTGATAATTTAATTTAATAATTCATTTTTTAATTATTTAATTTAATAATAAAAATATCTATGCCTCCGTATGCGATGGACAAACAACATTTTTGGGGAACATGGAGTTTTTAAAATTTTTCAAAGTTTGAAAACTCAAGTCGACTTGTAGATCCCCAAAATTGATTTTGGTTTAAACGACCCCGTTGTAACTCAACGGCCTCCACGTGGTGTTCCCTGGGTACCGATTTCAAAATTGTAATCGGAAGCTAGTTCGAGCGGCGAAAAGTTACGTAAATATGAAGGCATATTTATTGTTTTTTAAATTTAGCTGCTGAGTAACGGGTATCTAATAGTCGGGGAACTCGACTATAGCGTTCTCTCTTGTTTTTCAATTAATTCTTGTTTTTCTTATATCTATTAGTATGCCAATATATTTTGAAAATTTCTCCTTCGCACTTCCACTAGCTGAGTAACGGATATCTGAAAGTCGGGGACCTCGTTTATAGCATTCTGACTTGGTAATAATTATACCAGTAAGTTGGCAAAAATTTTAAAATTGATAAATAACTAGTCTTTTTTCAAACTTTTTAGGATCTGGACATCGAAAAACATTCACTTTTAAGAAAAACATTCGATACAATCCAAAACGAGATACAATAAATCGGTTAAGAAAAGTAAAAGTTAAAAAAATTGTGGAACTGCGTCCCCCCTATCCAAATGGTTATGGTATGGTATTCTTAAATCGTCTCAGCTTAAAGCTGGGGAAGCAACTTGTGTATCGTGCTTGGGGGAAGATCTAGTCATCTTTCGCACACAAAAAGATAACGTTTTTATTCTGGATGCATATTGCCCGCATTTAGGGTTTTGGGTATTGGGGGAAGAGTTGTTGACGACGGTGTTATATGCCCTTTTCATCAATGGAGTTTTCGAGGGACAGACGGCTTATGCATCAATATTCCATATAGCACATCAAGTATGTAATCAAGGTCTTAATTTATAGTACAATTGTATTTATTGTTATCGGACCAGGGGCACAAACTTGTACTACGGTGATAAATTAGCAATTATACTAATACAATAATAACAAATTTTGGCAAATCGATAAAAATTTACAAAACTGTTAAAAAATGGAAGAAACGCTACCTTTTTTCTTGTTTATTTTGGATTCAAGAAAAAAGTTGAGTTCGGTGCACCAATTAGATCAAGGTAAAATTTACCCCATTTGCAAAATACATTAAAGATGAAAATTATTATACCCGTTACTCGTAAAGTAAAAGAATATACTAGATTCGTTAAACAGTAAATAACAGGTAGAAAAAATCCATACCGAGCATATTATGTATACAGCTAAGTATTAGAATAATACTTTCGATATCACGTCGCGAATACTGAGTCGACTTAAAATAAAACACGAAGAGAATTTCTGTTGAACCGTTTTATTTCAATATCAGTTTAAGACTAAACTTTTTATTTTATTCTATTGTGGCCACAAGCTGGCCAGCGTGGGATATGCTGACGTAGCGACAGTGGAGCGACTACAGCATTGGAATTCGCTGGCTTAGCGTCTGGCTGATGTGCGGGCTACCTAATGGTTATTGTGGATAGGTCACTTTCCTTCCCTTGAGGAAGAAGATCAAGATCTCAGGAACTATAAAAGCTAGAAAGTTGAGATTAAGCATACAGACTCCAGAGACATAGACGCAACGCAAGTTTATTGATTCATGTTCTTCGCCGTTCGTTGACGTGTGAAGACGTGTTTTTTAATCGAGCTCCGTATCGGTTAATTTGAGTGAAGTGAATGGTGATTAATATAGAACAAATAAATAAATCGAAAGCGAAAGAGACGCACTGTGCTCGAATACATACATTTTTTTTGTTTACATCTTCAAACAAAAGACCAAAAACAAAAAAAAAGCAAATAAAAACAACAACTATGAGTCAGAACGACGTTCGCGCTCAGCGTCAACGCAAGCAAGACGACCGCCGGCTCTCATTGCAACGAAACAACACGTACTTCTCATACGTCTCCGTGACTTCTGCAGACAGCGAGCGGTCAGTCACCCCTAACCCGGCGAAATTACTTTTTCCAACAACTCAAGAAAGAGCGCGTTCTTGCTCTCCCTCATTACTAGCTTCGTCACAAAACCCGCAAGCACCAAACACTAGCGAAATTTCTTTACGCTTGCCTACGGTGACTAATACTGTGACAACAACAACCACTGCAACTGCAATCACAACAACAACAACCGCTGTGCTAGCAGAAAACCAAAACATAAACAAGAACGCCGGGTCGACCATACGGACTGGAATAAATCGCTACATAACAATTAAAAGAAAACTCAGCCCTCAAAATAATGAAAATCAACAATCCGAAAATAAGGCAAAAATTACACGAGACGATGTCACTAATAAAACGCCAGCAGACACCAACAGATTTGACCTTCTAGCAAATTCTACTGATGAAAGTGTACAAACGGCAAAGTCATCCAAAGAGGAACCTAAGAAGGTTAAGCCTCCTCCAATATATATTCGCGAAAAAAGCTCAAGTGCCTTAGTGAACAAAATAGCGACATTAATAGGAGAAAACTCGTTCTACATAATCCCCCTAAGAAAAGGGAACATTAATGAAACAAAAGTTCAAACTCAAACCGAGGCTAGCCATCGTCTCCTAACCAAATTCCTGGACGATGCAGGAAAAAACTTTTATACATACCAACTAAAAAGCGCAAGGGGCCTACAGGTTGTTCTCAAATCGATTGAGGCAACTGTTTCGACCACTGAAATCGTAGAAGGAAAAGAACTTTAATGCAAAACTGGTCATGAACATACTTAACAAAAATAAGGAACCACAACCAATGTTCAAAATCGTGTTGGAGCCAGAGAGCCAGATACTAAAAAAAACAAGAGAGAACGCTATAGTCGAGTTCCCCGACTATCTGATACCCGTTACTCAGCTAGTAGAAGTGCAGGTTTGTGGGCGTTAGAGTGGGCGTGGCAAAAAGTTTTTTGGCAAATCGATAGAAATTTAGACGACTAATACAAAAATGAAAAAATATCTAAACATTTTTCAAAAGTGTGGGCGTGGCAGCTTTGGGCGGTTTGTGGGCGTTAGAGTGGGCGTGGCAAAAAGTTCTTTGGCAAATCGATAGAAATTTGGAAGACTAATACGAAAATGAAAAAATATCAAAACATTTTTCAAAAGTGTGGGCGTGGCAGCTTTGGGCGGTTTGTGGGCGTTAGAGTGGGCGTGGCAAAATTTTTTTTGACAAATCGATAGAAATTTACAACACCAATACAAAAATGAAAAAATATCAAAACATTTTTCAAAAGTGTGGGCGTGGCAGTTTTGGGCGGTTTGTGGGCGTTAGAGTGGGCGTGGCAGCTTGATTCGACAAACTTGCGCTGCGTCTATGTCCCTGGAGTCTGTATGCTTAATCTCAACTTTCTAGCTTTTGTAGTTCCTGAGATCTCGACGTTCATACGGACAGACAGACGGACAGACGGACGGACAGACGGACAGACGGACGGACAGACGGACATGGCCAAATCGACTCGGCTATTGATCCTGATCAAGAATATATATACTTTATATGGTCGGAAACGCTTCCTTCTGCCTGTTACATACTTTTCAACGAATCTAGTATACCCTTTTACTCTACGAGTAACGGGTATAATGAAGTTCACCCAATCTACAAGTTACAGCTTCTATTGCATCGGCGTATCACAGTAGACGAGCCACACAAGCGGAACCGCCCAGTGCAGTGCACTAACTGCCAATAATATGGCCACACTAAGGCTTACTGTACACTGAACTCTATCTGCGTAGTCTGTAGTGAAGCCCACAGCACAGCGAACTGTCATAAGAACAAGGAAGACAGCTCTGTTAAAATGTGCAGCAACTGCGGTGGAAGTCACACAGCGAATTGGCGTGGCTGTGTGCTATATAAGGAACTAAAGAACCGCCTTATCAAACACGGAGAATCAACACGAGCTCAGGCCACACACATCAGTCACACTCCGCTATAATCGGGCCCCTCTTACACGGCACCCCTTCCTACACATCGTACCAATCCTAGCGTTTCCTTCGCTACTGCCTTAAGATCCGGAATTAAAAGCGTGAATCCAATAACACGGGAAGAACAGGAAATAACTACTTCGAACGATCAAACGCAGCATATATCAACTGGCATTGAAACGATGACGATCGCACTCCTTAAAAGAATTTATGACATTCATGCAAACCACAATGCAAGAGATTATGAGAAACCAAAATATGCTGATACAGCATATATTCTATGTGGAACGCGAATGGCGTTTCACGGCATAAATTCGAACTTGCCCAGTTCCTATCCGAAAAAAATATTGACGTCATGCTCCTCTCCTAGACACATCTTACAGACAAGCACAACTTCCATGTTCCAGGATACCTATTCTACGCCGCTAACCATCCGGACGGAAAAGCCCATGGCGGCACTGGCATACTTATCAGAGGTCGCATCAAACACCACCTTCATAATAGAACTGAGACGGACTACCTGCAATCCACTTCCATAAGCATGCAATCTAGCATCGGCCCGTCACTCTGGCCGCAGTGTACTGCCCACCTCGTTTTGCAGTTTCTGAGGACCAATTCTTGGAATTTTTCAACTCACTCGGGGAGCGATTCATAGCGGCTGGTGACTACAATGCCAAGCACACGCACTGGCGTTCACGCCTTTTAAACCCAAAGGCAAACAACTTTACAACGAGCTCATTAAGCCACGAAATAAGCTCGATTATGTCACTCCGGGTAGGCCTACATACTGGCCAGCAGATCCAAATAAGCTCCCGGATCTCATTGGCTGACAGGCAACAGGACCAACTGGGCAAGGTACACGAAATATGTTTGTACACACATGGTACCAACTCAAACAGTGTCTACCCATGATGATATTGACCGCCTGACCGAATCGATGGAGGAAAATCTTGTTGCTGCAGCCAAGGCCTCTACCCCTCCAGACACACACAAAATGACAAATCATACCAAGACAACTCGCGAAATCGAACAGCTAGTACTTGAAAAACGAAGACTAAGAAGAGAATGGCAGAATCACAGATCCCCAAAGGCTAATTAACAGCTAAAAATAGCAACACGTAGACTAACCAGGGCACTTAAGCTTGAGGAAGCAAACGCCTAGCATCTATATATCGAACAACTATCGCCCACCAGCAAGAAGAACCCTTTGTGGAAAGCACACAAAAATATTCAGCCACCAGCAGAAACAGTCGTTCCACGGCGAGGTCCCTCAGGAAGCTGGATACGCAGCGAACAAGATAGAGCAAGTGCATTCGCCGATCACCTTCAAGGCGTATTCCAACCAAATACTGCTAGCAACTCATTTGTCTTACCTGTATCAATTAAAATCCAGCCACCCATAAATCCAATAACATTTAGTCAACGTGAGATAGCATCTATAATAAAAGATCTTGAGCCCAAAAAAATCACCTGGACACGACTTGGTGACACCAAAAATTATCATAGAACTCCCACCGTGTGCGGTTCTGACCTTATGCAATCTCTTTAACGCTATTACGAAACTTGGATACTATCCCCAAAGGTGGAAAAAGGCGGTCATAGTGATGATTCCCAAACCAGGCAAAGACAAAACGTAACCCTCATCCTACAGACCAATCAGTCTCCTATCGTGTCTCTCGAAACTGTTTGAGAAGGCATTTTTAAAACTCCTAGCTCCCTACTTAAGAATGCAAAACACAATACCATCCCATCAATTTGGTTTTCGCAAAAATCATGGAACGATCGCATCACAAACGAAATTCGTACTGCTTTTGAGCACCGGGAATACTGCTCAGCAATATTCTTAGATGTCGCACAAGCATTTGACCGAGTCTGGCTGGAAGGACTAATGTACAAGATAACAAAACTGCTTCCGCAGAATACCCACAAAGTGTTCGAATCTTATCTCTTCAAAAGAGTGTTCTCAATCAGGTGTAACAGTTCGACTTCACACGACCGCGTCATCAATGCTGGAGTTCCCCAAGGAAGTGTGCTGGGCCCTGTTCTTTACACTTTATATACAGCAGACATGCCTACAAACTATCAGCTCACAACCTCTACGTTTGCTGACGATACCGCAATACTCAGCCGATTATGGGGAAACGCGTCCAAAACCAACATTGAAATTATACAGCGAGCTCCGTCAGCGATTCTGCGAACTATCACTGGGGCACCATGGTACCTACGCAGCGAAAGCATCCATAGAGACCTCAACATAAACCTCGTCAACGAGGAAATCCAGATGAGAAAGAGTAAACCTCAAGCAAAGCTCGCCGCACACGAAAATCCTCTCGCGAAGTCGCTCACGCGTGTATGTAGTCACAGCAGACTAAAGCGCAAAGATTCTCCAGCCCAGCAAAGAAATCCTAGGTCCGTCTCTAACTAATACAACTATTTAATATTGTACTTAAACTAATTTATATAATAAGATTTGAATAATTATTGTTAGTCTCATAATAAGAGAAGATCCAATTAATAACACAATAAGTTCAAAAAAAAAAAAAAAATGTTGCCAAGCCCACTCTAACGCCCACAAACCGCCCAAAATTGCTACGCCCACACTTTTGAAAAATGTTTTAAATATTTTTCATTTATGTATTAGTTTCGTGTTTATATCGATTTGCAGAAAAAGGTTTTGCCACGCCCACTACACCGCCCACAAACCGCCCAAAACTGCCACGCCAACACTTTTGTAAAATGTTTTAATATTTTTTCATTTTTTTATTTGTTTTGTAAATTTCTAATGTTCTAATATTGCCACGCCCACACTTTGGAAAAATGTTTTGATATTTTTTCGCATTTTTCTTAGTCTTGTAAATTTCTCTAGAGTTGCTGAAAATCTTTTTGCCACGCCCACTCTGACGCCCACATAACGCCAAAAATGTTAGTCCTGAAATTTCTCCTTTGCACTTTCACTAGCTAGTAACGGGTACCAAATAGTCGGGGAACTCAACTATAGCATTCTCTCTTGTTTTTAATTATAAAATGTTAGATTAGTTTTTGACAACACATACTTAAATAGAAATCGTTTGTCTCTACCATGTAGGTGCCATAAGATAGATCAGTCTAAAAACTAATGGTATATTTAAGAAAAAATCATATTTTCGTTGCGTTGTGTTATATTTATATTTATGTACACCAAAAACCTTTTTTTTTGTAAATATATAATTATTGCAAAGATAAAGATTTGTCGGGTTCTCCGATTTCAACACTGATAGTTTTGAGCGGCTGGTGGGCGTTAGAGTTGGCGTGGGAAAATGATTTTTGGGAAATCGAGAGAAATTTACAAGACTAACAAAAATGTGAAAAAATAGATTTGGGCGTTTGTTATTACGCTTATTTGTTTATCTTGTTATTAGTCATGTTAGATTTATATATTTATAACGGGTGTTTTTTTTAGAGGTATAGAACTTTAAGTTGGCATTACTGTTCAAGATGGCGACCGATTTAACAGCTGTCAAGTGATTTATTCTCAGTTTGGTTTGGCAATTCGTCATGAATAGACTCACGCCTGAACAACGCTTGCAAATAGTGCAATTTTATTTCGAAAATAATGGTTCTGTGCGGAATACGTATCGCGCACTACGTCCATTTATCGTCGACAAAATCGTCCATCAGAGCAGTTAATTCGATTAACCATGGACCGTTTTCGCACCGCGTTTACTCTTATTGATAACTCGCATCCCCAGAGACGCCGTACGGTGCGTACAGAAGAAGCTATTGCTGCTGTAGAGCGTAGCATTGAGGAAGACCCGAATGAGTCCATCCGCCATCGAGCACAGGAATTGGATCTGTGTCCATCCACTTTATGGAAGATTTTGCGGAAGGATCTTGGTTTGCGTGCTTACAAAATCCAACTCGTGCAAGAATTGAAACCAAACGATCATCAAGCAAGGCGTAGATTCGTCGAATGGGCCCAAAACGAGATTGCTGTTGTTCCCGATTTTCATAAGCGAATTTTGTTTAGCGATGAAGCGCACTTCTGGTTGAATGGCTACGTCAACAAACAAAACTGCCGCATTTGGAGTGAAGCTAATCCTCAAGTGTATGTCGAAACACCGTTACATCCAGAAAAACTGACTGTTTGGTGCGCTGTATGGGCTGGTGGAATCATTGGTCCGTACTTCTTCAAAAACGATGATGGCCAGAACGTTACAGTCAATGGTGATCGGTATAGAGCCATGATTACTAACTTTTTCATTCCTGAATTGAACGACCATAATGTCCAGGAGCTGTGGTTCCAACAAGACGGCGCAACGTGTCACACAGCTCGTGCCACAATCGATTTATTGAAAGACACGTTTGGTGACCGCCTAATTTCACGTTTTGGACCTGTGAATTGGCCTCCAAGATCTTGTGATTTAACACCGCTAGACTACTTTTTGTGGGGCTATGTAAAGTCATTGGTCTATGCGGATAAGCCACAAACGCTAAACCATTTGGAAGACAACATTCGCCGTGTTATTGCCGATATACGGCCAAATATGTTGGAAAAAGTCATTGCAAATTGGACGTCCAGATTGGACTACATCCGAGCCAGCCGTGGCGGTCATATGCCAGAAATCATATTTAAAATGTAATGCCACAAGATTATCTTTCATGTCAATAAAATTCATGTCAATCGAATAATCCATCGTTGTTTTATTGCAATTTAAAGTTCTATACCTCTAAAAAAAACACCCGTTATATTTATCGATTTGGCAAAAAGCTTTTTGCCATGCCAAGTCTAGCGGAAGCCACACAACCTTCCAAAACTCCTTATATTTTTTGGTATTATTATTTGTCCTGTCAATTTCTATCGGAATACCAAAAACATATTGGCCACGCCCTTCTAACCCAGCAGCCGCGCAAGACTATCAAGCTTCCCCAATTCCTATCGAAATGACAGAAAAATCGTTTTGCATTTCTATGAGTTACGTCTATCTGATTATCGATTATAGCGTTAAGTCTGGTTTTATCCTATAATTATTTATATTTATACCACGAAGATAACTCGTAAATTATTTGTTTGGAAAGGTACAAAAAAATATATAGACATATAAAAATAGTAACTCGTAAAGAGGTAAACTGAAGATATCGCCAATACTAAAGCTGATATAACACACAAATTTTCTTCAGATCGGTAAAATTTTATAAGTAAGAATATAGAAAATTTAACTGATAGTGTAAGTGTGCATAAATATCGGATTTAATAAACATAATTGTGTTCTTAATAAATATAAGGGTCAAATTGCGCTTTTTTTGTGCCTTTGCGGTTCTAGGGTCGTGGACTCAGCGGTATTACATAATCGTGACACTCAACTATTGTAGGTTCTTGAAAACTAAATATATTTTCGATTACTTACATTTTAAACTTTAACAGTCTTGGTTAAATAGCCAGAAGTTCGGTTCTAACAATAAATAAAGCAAACATAATATATGTAAATATTTGTTGTTACTGTATTTAAAGATGTAGATGATCTTCGATTACGGTATAACTCTAAACGGTTAAACATTAAATATTGAATTTATCTTGACGTAGCTTTTTTGCTCAATTAAGGTCCACCCTAGTAAAAATGATGAAATTTAATTTTTGTTTTACTGAAACTGTAGTTCCAAACAAAAGTTTTAGTTGTAAAGGAGTTTTCAGACAACAAGGAATTCAACTGAATTATAAGGCCCTTTTTCATTATTACCGGACTGCTAATATTATGTATAACTTCTGCTATATAGTTAGCTCTATATCCAAATTTAATAATATTTTTTTATATGTAGATAGTTATTAATAATATGGCGAGCTACTGTTTATTTTGGATGGCATTGCTTAAGAATTATTGGGACTCGATCGGTAATGATTTTGTTATTTACCTGTGGACTTTAGCTGTGACTTTCTTATGGATTTACTGGATATTTTGTGTTTCAATTGTATGGAAAAAGGTATTTATTTTTAATTACTGTTAGTATGATTGAGTAAAATATGTGAATTTATTATATAGATCAAAGAATATATATAATATTTTCTATAAAGTCGCTCTCTTTCAATAATATATCGAAAGATTCTAAAGAGTGGCTCTACATGAATATTTTAACTGTTTTTGATCAATTTGGCAAGCTTAAGAGCTATAGGCTTATTATGTATAATTATAGTTACACTATTTGAATCGATTTTGCTAAATCCGGCCGACTGTTTGTGCGTACGAACGTTGAGATCTCAAAAACTATAAATGCCAGAGTGATAATAAACAAGAGAGAACGCTATAGTCGAGTTCCCCGACTATCTGATACCCGTTACTCAGCTAGTAGAAGTGCGAAGGAGAGTCTTCAACACTGACAGTTTTTGGCGGTTTGTAGGCGTTAGAGTGGGCGTGGCAAAAAGTTTTTTGGCAAATCGATAGAAATTTACAAGACTAATACAAAAATGAAAAAATATCTAAACATTTTTCAAAAGTGTGGGCGTGGCAGCTTCGGGCGGCTTGTGGGTGTGGCAAAAAGTTTTTTGGTAAATCAATAGAAATTTACAAGACTAATACAAAAATGCAAAATATAATATAAAATATAATATAATATAATATTACAAATGGGTGCATCTGCGCTATTGGTGATGCATGTAAATAGATTGGTGGTAAGGAGCTTTTGTCTAATGGCGAGAGGCGCAGTGTTGGCCTCAAACAGCAAATTTCCTAATAGCTGAATGTACAGTTGAGTAAACTTTATTTAGGACACTTTTTGGGGCAGTTCCATATAGTGGTAAAGCGCAATCAATTTTTGATACTTTGAAAGCTTTCACTACAGAAATTAGTGTTAATGTGCTACAATTGTATTTTGGATTAGATAAGCATTTAATAATATTAAGCCGTTTCAGCAGAGCAACGACAAAAAAGTGATTTCCACTTGTGTTTATTGTTGAATATCAGGCCTAAAATTTTGAGTGAGGTAACATTGGGAAGTTGAAAGCTGTCAAAAGATACATCGTATCTGCCATGGTTTTTGTTGCATATATGCATGTGCTTATACTTTTCGGGTAAAATGATAGCACCAGAATAAGAGCACCAGTTGGCTATGTCATTGTATAGCATATCTAAATTTAATATCCCATTTTTTGTTGTATTCATTTTAAAAAGCAAGTTGACATCCTCAGCATAGGCGCTTATTTGTATTTCTTTGTGCAAAGCTATCAAATCGATAAGATTTTAGTAAGCAATGACATATAAAGGCGATCCTTGTGGGATACCATTATCGAGTGGCAGTGTGTTGGAGAAATGTTGGCCAACTCTAACTTTTATCTTCCTGTTGGTCATAAAATTGCGAACATAATTAATGATTTTGGGGCCAAGTTTCCACTTTAATAGTTTGTTGATAATCGCATGTAAACCAATTTTGTCAAATGCTTGGCAAAAGTCGAGCGAGATAATAGAAAGGTGATTCTTGGTAACCAAGGTTTTGTTAACTTGATAGTCTATAAAGAGTAGACTGTCCATAACTGATTTGCCTTTCCTAAATCCTTTTTGGCTATTGTGGGGAAGTTTGTAGTTAGTTACAAACCACCATAGCCTTCTGGCCACAATTTTATGGAGAAGTTTGGCCAGTTAAGCGAAATTGGGCGGTATGATAATGGGTCGGTTTTATCTTGGTCATGCTTGAGAATGGGAATGATTACACTAATTTTATATTGTTGCGGTATGTGGCCGCGTAGTATAAAACTATATAAGTCGATTATTTGGTGCTGGAGATTCATAGATAGAGCTTTAATCATATCGTAATTAATTCTCTCAAAGCCTGGAGTTTTTGCCTTCAGTGTGTTGCTGAATAGAATTCAATCAAGTTAACGTCAAGCTCAACTGGGAGAGCTCGGGAGTGTGTCGTGTGCTGTCTTGAATTATTTTAGTTTTGTTTTCATTAATTTGGGAGAAATTGCAATCGCGTGATTCAGATGACAAATTTTCGCAGAACAAGCCAGCTATGTTTTGTTTGTGGGTGATGAATTGGTTAGGATTGTGTGGGTGGTTTAGACAGTGATTTCCCTTGGTAGAATTTAGCCCACAAAATCGGCGGATATTACTCCATATCTTTTGTATGGACGTCTTAGGATTAATCTTCTCGGAAAACTTAGTAATTGCGTCACTTTTTGAGATTCTGAGGGGGCGCTTAAGGATCGCTGATTTTTTCCTGTAATCAATAATGTTTTTGGTGGTAATATTTCTTTTAAGAGCATGCCATGCAGTAGTTTTGGCAATGCGTAGGGTTTAGAGCTCTTTGTTCCACCAAGGTATTGACCTTTGTGCTTTTAAAGAAAATTTCGGTATGCTTTGGCGTGCACTTTTTAAAATAATATTATTGATAATGGCTGCTTCCTGATTGATATTCAGGCTATTGGGGGTTATCAGAATAAATGAGTTGGTCAGCGATTCAAACAATTTCCAGTCAGCTTTGTCAGTATTAAATGGGGATCTATTTATCATTGAGTTGTTTTGGGTGGAATGAAATAAATACGTGATGATTGGAAGATGATCACTTCCGAAAAAGTTGGTTTCTATGTATTGCCAGCTCTGCTGAGCAGAGAGTGAGGTCTATGTGTGTGAGAGTCTTGTGTGTGCTCAAGTGTGTGGGGCTCTTGTCATTAAGAATGATATAGTTCGACTGCATAATGCATTTTTCCAGGATGGTTCTTTTTTTGTTGTTAGTGGGGGAACCCCAGCTTCTATGCCACGAGTTGAAGTCCCCAGTAACTAGAGTTGGCTTGTTGTTTGAAGGCAGCCGTACTGCTTGCAAATTTTTGATATTAAACATGGATTTTGGTTGGAGGTAAGTGGAGATTATATTAATTTTTTTTGGGAGCATATCTCAATGTAGATTGCGTCAAAATCAGTGGGGAGAGAAATTTCATTGAACTGGATTTTCTTATTAATAAGTATTCCAACACCACCATAAGAAGGTGATCAGTTGAGTTTAAGAAAAAGATATTTTGTGGAAATAGGGTACATTGAGTTGAATCTAAGATGAGTCTCTTTCAAAGTTAATATATAAGAGTTTGATGTTCTTTTATTATTGTTTGCAGCTCAGTAGTTATTGACATAGCCATTTATGTTCCATTGTAAAATTTTTAGAGACATAAGATTCGTAGGGAATTAGATAAATGTTATTAGAGACGGAGTTAAGATGGTATGCAGATGTCTGGAGGCCTACACTCTCCGACATGGACTACAGTGAGTACCGGTGTAATTCAGAGCCACTTCCCCTCCCCCGCCAAGAGTCAGTCCCCACGCCTAGTGCAAATCGATTGATTTGCCGGCACCGGGAGGAGCGCTCGGCGGAGAAAGGAGAGCGGACTCAGTGAACTACGGCAGTTCATTGAATCAGATTTATGCGTTGAATCGTGGTTAGTGGGATTGTCTTTCCTATTATAATTAGTTGATATGTTGGTCTTAACTATACTGGAGAACATTGATCCGTCGTGGGCGTGCCTGGAGTTGTAGATTGAAATAGCCATTTTAACGTCGACTTTTTCAAGAGTTTTTATGGCTTGGATATCTTGCTGCTTGACAAAGATCCTCTGTAAATTAAAGAGTGGTTACTGTCGGGTAACTTGGCGTCGTTGCAGTGAACGCAAAGATGTTGGAGATGCGTCCGAACCGGAAGCAATTGTTGCAGCGAAGTGGTGAAGGTATGTAGGCCCGGACCTTAACTGATGGACCTTAACTCTGGAGATGAGACAGATGCGAAAGTAAGGATGACTAAACCAGTATCGACTTGAACTTCATTCTGTTTTTTTTTTTTTTTTGACATCACATATGTGTAACGAACACGACTTTTTATCTACGCCCGAGAGTCTTCTCTGTCTAACTAACTTGCCGGCTAGGTTTAGGGCTGGGGTGGGTTGTTTTGACTCTCGAATTGTTGTAAACCGTTCCTCCCTCAGGCGACCTTCTATATATTTACTGAATCATATTAATCTCCATTGTGATTATCTTCATTTAATTATTATTCGTTGAATACATTCTAGTAACTTAGTAATAATAAATATAAAATAAAAGTGTTCTTCATTGAATTTTAAATTTCAATTGTTGCTTCAAAACTATCGTACTATATTAAAATTTATTACATTAATTGTCGCTTAATTCTAATCAGTATTTACTATTTTCACGTTGATATTCAAGCTACGTGTAATTTGTCGGACGCTAGTTCCTGGAGGAAACATAATAATAATCGCGGCTAGGCCGTACTTACGAAAGATCCCACGAAGTCAGCAGGCCTGATGACGTCCGATGTTAGGTTGATTTATGCGTTAATAGTGATTTTCTGAACAAATGCTCTCTACAGGCTCAAGGTCCAACAATACGTTCACGTTAAAGCTACATCTAATGTTCGGCTAAACCAACTTTCAACCTTAAACCGAATGCTAACAAAATTTAATTGAATTTAAACCTTTTAATAACGAAAAAGAGCTTTGTTCAATTGATCACATGTCGCAGATACATTGCAGGGGGTGTTGCGATCAGCGCGTGTGGGCAGATTCCGCCCTCATGATGATCCGCATGTGGAATGCGGCGTCCGCTTGGGTGTGCACGTGACGCGCTAAATGCAACCGAGGACTTCGCTCGTGCCCAGTTTTGAATTTCAATGCCTGTGTCCATTAATAACCTTAATTAGAAGGCTGATCCCAAACTGTACAGAATCCACATACCTGATTTAGTTGAAAAAAAGAATCACGAGATTCTGTCTGAATCGGTGCTTCAGCTGGTCTTTACGATTTGCACGCAACTTGTTGAACACGCGGTTTTAATTAAATTCGCACAAGCAATACGTTATACGTCTTTCTTAATTCAGATCAGTATAACAAGAGACCGAACTGACGCCGACAATAAAGGCGGTAAGCTTTTAACAGCCGCAGAGTTGCATTTCGGGTGATCTCGCGTTAGGAAATGTTAATTACTTATCCTAGACAAAAGTTGTAGGATTGCCATATCAATTACCTGGAACTCCACTAGTTATCGCTTTAGATAATAAATCGAAATCTTGAATTCTTGAAAATGGTTTAAAACCACCCTCACACCAACAGATTTAAAGTCAGTCTATTGACTCGAGTTTAAAACTGGAAAAAGGGTGGTTAGCTTCTGCATTCCCAAATGTCTTTGGGTACAACGAGTTTTCTATTCGTTTTTTTACTCTTGCCTTACCACCTAAGGGTACTAATTGGCGTTGAAATGTTCTGCCAGTTTGCTTATCGAAAAAGTCCGCTTAATAACCAGCTGTCCTAGTTGAAAACATCGTGGTCGGCTGCGAAGGTCATAAACTTTCTTATTCTGCACATAATCCTTTTCCATGTGGCGATGAATGCTTGAACGAATTTTGTCGAACTCATCGGGCCGCCTTACTTGTGCCGTATTATCCTCCAGCAGGCAGAGGTTTCTAAGAACGTCATAATCCTTTCCATTAGTGACCATGTGTTGGCCATACACTACCATATAGGGTGACTGTCCGATTGGTTAGTGTATGCTATTACGCAGGAACAAGTTTATGCTGTTCTTATATTGATCCCAATCCCGTTGGTCCGATCGAATGTACGTACGCAAGGCTGCGTTAATAGACCATAAGCGGTCAGAAACGAAACAAACTCATGGCCTTTAAATTGAGTGCCATTGTCGCTTACTAATGTTCCCGGCACTCCTATGCAAGAGAAAATATCCTCCCTAAGGTCATTACCTTCGGTGTGAATTTCTTTACAGGTTTGAGGAATGTAAATTTCGAAAAGTGATCAAAGATTGTGAAGATTCCAATATTTCCTGGTTTAGATCGCGGGAAGGGTCCTATAAAATCAACGTACTGCTTTTGAAAGGGCCGATGCGTAACGACTGGAGATCCCATCGGTGGCTTTTTCGATCGCGTGGGATATTTTGAAGTCTGACACAGTTCACACTTGCCTATAAAATCCCATACGTCAACAACCATACGTGACCAGTATAAATACCTTCGGATATGTTCCAGAGTTTTAGCGATCCCGCGATGAGCAGCTACTGGTTGACAGTGCGCAGATTCCAAAACGGATTGTCTAAGACCAACCGGAACAAACAGCTTCCACTCGGTGTCGATATCTCCTTCCAGTGATGGAAATTTGGGACGATGATATAAATACTTATCAATAACTTGATAATCGGGAATAGCAGCCTTTAAAAATGTTTCTTTTAACTCTAGATATTACTTGTCTAACAATGCGGAAGAGTCTAATTCGATTGCAGGGACATTTTCAATGTCATTGGCTGAGATATCGGTTTCTACTTCGTGTGCTCGTGAGAGCGCATCTGCCACCATATTTTGTGATCCTTTCCTGTTTGTTCCTATGTGCCCACTTACGACTGGCATACGGGTTTTACGGGTGTCCATCGATGGACATACGAAATTTCTTTATTTGCCACTGCCAAACATCCCAACTCAGTCACCAAGTAGTTTTGCTGAGATTGGTTTAGTTTCTTTGACATATAAGCTATCGGAAGCTCGTTTCCCTCGTCGTCAAGCTGTGCTAATACTGCACCAATACCATAGGAAGACGCATCGCATTGGATGATGAATGGTCGGTGGTAATTGGGATGTCGAAGAAAGGGTGCCGAACACAGTTTGGATTTTATCGCCCTAAAAGATTCTTGGGCAGCATCAGTCCATTCGAAGACCTTTCCTTTCAGTCGGTCAGAGAGTGCCGCAGTCACTGAGTAGTTTGAGAAAAGGTCTATTAAGGCTGTTTAAAGACGTGTCTGATGGGGTTGGAATATTCTGTCCGAGGCTGGGCTCCAAGCAAACATTCCAATCATCCGAATTAGGCTTTAGTGACGGACATCCGGTCTCGGACGGCTCCGGACATCCACGTTGGAGTTTTTCGAAGTCGGTTTACAAGCTGGACAACTAGTCTTGTACGTGTCCAGTTTCCCACATCCATAACAAAATACACGACAAATTTGCGATTGACACATGCTAGAGTTCGTGTCTTAGCTCGGGCTTCAGATTTCTCTTGACCGAATCTACTAGGTCGGAATCCGACAATCGGATAGGGTATCTGCAATCTGCAATCGCCAACATCGAGTACAAAAAATCGTCGAAGCTTTCATTCTGTTTCTGCATTCGTCGCACAGTGGCGCATTAGATACAAATGCTATACTAAAATATAGTTTTTGATGACAACGGATCGTTACGTGGGATATCGCATTCGACAGTTAATAGTTCAAAAGGGTTGAATCCAAAAACGGATTAAAATCGTTTCAGTATTTTAGAAGTTACACGTGTTCAAAGTTGAACCTTTTTTGGGTTTTAAAAAAGCAGGTATTTTTTGTAGAAAAATCTGACTTTGCGGTCGATTTTTAGGTAAAATATGTAACCGACCGGCTTGGTTATGGTTTCTATGGAAATCTCGGTAAAATAAATATATAATATTCTTTGCAAGTGCTGGAATACCTGTTTTACCGAAGTACTAATTTTCACATATTTTTCAACTTTGATGGAGAATATAAATCGATTCCCTACCATTCCCTGGGTTTGGAGTATGAGCTGTTGTTCTTGAATATGTTCTTTATCAGAATCAAAGATCAGTACCCCCCACGTCCCACCCCGAATTTCCTAGGCAAAAGATACTTTCAACTCAGCGTAAAAAACGCGCGGCTTAGTGAAAATTCAGCTACAAGCGCACTTGCTGCGCAGTACGAAACTGTATGGCGGGCATACATATTTTCTATATTGGCGGCTTGTTTTTCAATCCCTGACTTTGTAATGATTTTAAAGGAATGTGTGTTATCTTTAGCTTTATATCGTCTGATACAAAAGTAGTTCTTTTGTAAATATATCCATCCCTGATTTGTAGATCGGGAAATCTTGATCGATTGTTTGGTATTGTCTTTATTAAGTCCAAGTATTCCGTGGATTTGAAATGTGGAGAATCTACGTCAACTATGGGTCCATTTTGACAAAATTCATCGATGGCTGGGTCGTTCTGTATGCATAAGGAGTCTGCAACGACGTTCTGAAAACCGCTACGATGTTTTATAGTGAACGTAAACGCTCTCAACTTCATTGACCATCCTTCTGCCGCATCAGCCATTCAAGGGCTGCATGGTTAGCTATGACTAAGAAATCCTGGCCCTCAATATACGGAAACTGAATAGTTACGTTGCGATTTGGACAATTTTTCCATCTCCATCTCGCTCCTGAGCCAGTACGCAACCAACACCAAAAGAGCAGGCGTCACACAACAGAATAAATTGCTTGGAAAAATCATTTTTTCTTTTTTTTTCGAACTTATTGCGTTATTTATTGGATCTTCCCTTATTATGAGACTAACAATAATTATTCAAATCTTATTATATAAATTAGTTTAAGTACACTATTAAATAGTTGTATTAGTTAGAGACGGCCCTAGGATTTCTTTGCTGGGCTGGAGAATCTTTGCGCTTTAGTCTGCTGTGACTACATACACGCGTGAGCGACTTCGCGAGAGGATTTTCGTGTGCGGCGAGCTTTGCTTGAGGTTTACTCTTTCTCATCTGGATTTCCTCGTTGACGAGGTTTATGTTGAGGTCTCTATGGATGCTTTCGCTGCGTAGGTACCATGGTGCCCCAGTGATAGTTCGCAGAATCGCTGACGGAGCTCGCTGTATAATTTCAATGTTGGTTTTGAACGCGTTTCCCCATAATCGGCTGAGTATTGCGGTATCGTCAGCAAACGTAGAGGTTGTGAGCTGATAGTTTGTAGGCATGTCTGCTGTATATAAAGTGTAAAGAACAGGGCCCAGCACACTTCCTTGGGGAACTCCAGCATTGATGACGCGGTCGTGTGAAGTCGAACTGTTACACCTGATTGAGAACACTCTTTTGAAGAGATAAGATTCGAACACTTTGTGGGTATTCTGCGGAAGCAGTTTTGTTATCTTGTACATTAGTCCTTCCAGCCAGACTCGGTCAAATGCTTGTGCGACATCTAAGAATATTGCTGAGCAGTATTCCCGATGCTCAAAAGCAGTACGAATTTCGTTTGTGATGCGATTGACCTGTTCGATCGTTCCATGATTTTTGCGAAAACCAAATTGATGGGATGGTATTGTGTTTTGCATTCTTAAGTAGGGAGCTAGGAGTTTTAAAAATGCCTTCTCAAACAGTTTCGAGAGACACGATAGGAGACTGATTGGTCTGTAGGATGAGGGTTACGTTTTGTCTTTGCCTGGTTTGGGAATCATCACTATGACCGCCTTTTTCCACCTTTGGGGATAGTATCCAAGTTTCGTAATAGCGTTAAAGAGATTGCATAAGGTCAGAACCGCACACGGTGGGAGTTCTATGATAATTTTTGGTGTCACCAAGTCGTATCCAGGTGATTTTTTTGGGCTCAAGATCTTTTATTATAGATGCTATCTCACGTTGACTAAATGTTATTGGATTTATGGGTGGCTGGATTTTAATTGCTACAGGTAAGACAAATGAGTTGCTAGCAGTATTTGGTTGGAATACGCCTTGAAGGTGATCGGCGAATGCACTTGCTCTATCTTGTTCGCTGCGTATCCAGCTTCCTGAGGGGCCTCGCCGTGGAACGACTGTTTCTGCTGGTGGCTGAATATTTTTGTGTGCTTTCCACAAAGGGTTCTTCTTGCTGGTGGGCGATAGTTGTTCGATATATAGATGCTAGGCGTTTGCTTCCTCAAGCTTAAGTGCCCTGGTTAGTCTACGTGTTGCTATTTTTAGCTGTTAATTAGCCTTTGGGGATCTGTGATTCTGCCATTCTCTTCTTAGTCTTCGTTTTTCAAGTACTAGCTGTTCGATTTCGCGAGTTGTCTTGGTATGATTTGTCATTTTGTGTGTGTCTGGAGGGGTAGAGGCCTTGGCTGCAGCAACAAGATTTTCCTCCATCGATTCGGTCAGGCGGTCAATATCATCATGGGTAGACACTGTTTGAGTTGGTACCATGTGTGTACAAACATATTTCGTGTACCTTGCCCAGTTGGTCCTGTTGCCTGTCAGCCAATGAGATCCGGGAGCTTATTTGGATCTGCTGGCCAGTATGTAGGCCTACCCGGAGTGACATAATCGAGCTTATTTCGTGGCTTAATGAGCTCGTTGTAAAGTTGTTTGCCCTTTGGGTTTAAAAGGCGTGAACGCCAGTGCGTGTGCTTGGCATTGTAGTCACCAGCCGCTATGAATCGCTCCCCGAGTGAGTTGAAAAATTCCAAGAATTGGTCCTCAGAAACTGCAAAACGAGGTGGGCAGTACACTGCGGCCAGAGTGACGGGCCGATGCTAGATTGCATGCTTATGGAAGTGGATTGCAGGTAGTCCGTCTCAGTTCTATTATGAAGGTGGTGTTTGATGCGACCTCTGATAAGTATGCCAGTGCCGCCATGGGCTTTTCCGTCCGGATGGTTAGCGGCGTAGAATAGGTATCCTGGAACATGGAAGTTGTGCTTGTCTGTAAGATGTGTCTAGGAGAGGAGCATGACGTCAATATTTTTTTCGGATAGGAACTGGGCAAGTTCGAATTTATGCCGTGAAACGCCATTCGCGTTCCACATAGAATATATGCTGTATCAGCATATTTTGGTTTCTCATAATCTCTTGCATTGTGGTTTGCATGAATGTCATAAATTCTTTTAAGGAGTGCGATCGTCATCGTTTCAATGCCAGTTGATATATGCTGCGTTTGATCGTTCGAAGTAGTTATTTCCTGTTCTTCCCGTGTTATTGGATTCACGCTTTTAATTCCGGATCTTAAGGCAGTAGCGAAGGAAACGCTAGGATTGGTACGATGTGTAGGAAGGGGTGCCGTGTAAGAGGGGCCCGATTATAGCGGAGTGTGACTGATGTGTGTGGCCTGAGCTCGTGTTGATTCTCCGTGTTTGATAAGGCGGTTCTTTAGTTCCTTATATAGCACACAGCCACGCCAATTCGCTGTGTGACTTCCACCGCAGTTGCTGCACATTTTAACAGAGCTGTCTTCCTTGTTCTTATGACAGTTCGCTGTGCTGTGGGCTTCACTACAGACTACGCAGATAGAGTTCAGTGTACAGGCTTACTTAGTGTGGCCATATTATTGGCAGTTAGTGCACTGCACTGGGCGGTTCCGCTTGTGTGGCTCGTCTACTGTGATACGCCCATGCAATAGAAGCTGTAACTTGTAGATTGGGTGAACTTCATTTTTTTTTAGTATCTGGCTCTCTGGCTCCAACACGATTTTGAACATTGGTTGTGGTTCCTTATTTTTGTTAAGTATGTTCATGACCAGTTTTGCATTAAAGTTCTTTTCCTTGAGCGCTTCTACGATTTCAGTGGTCGAAACAGTTGCCTCAATCGATTTGAGAACAACCTGTAGGCCCCTTGCGCTTTTTAGTTGGTATGTATAAAAGTTTTTTCCTGCATCGTCCAGGAATTTGGTTAGGAGACGATGGCTAGCCTCGGTTTGAGTTTGAACTTTTGTTTCATTAATGTTCCCTTTTCTTAGGGGGATTATGTAGAACGAGTTTTCTCCTATTAATGTCGCTATTTTGTTCACTAAGGCACTTGAGCTTTTTTCGCGAATATATATTGGAGGAGGCTTAACCTTCTTAGGTTCCTCTTTGGATGACTTTGCCGTTTGTACACTTTCATCAGTAGAATTTGCTAGAAGGTCAAATCTGTTGGTGTCTGCTGGCGTTTTATTAGTGACATCGTCTCGTGTAATTTTTGCCTTATTTTCGGATTGTTGATTTTCATTATTTTGAGGGCTGAGTTTTCTTTTAATTGTTATGTAGCGATTTATTCCAGTCCGTATGGTCGACCCGGCGTTCTTGTTTATGTTTTGGTTTTCTGCTAGCACAGCGGAACCGTTAAGCTGCGTTTTTGTTTTGATCGCTGGCTCAGGGCGAGCAAGTACTTGCGTCGATGAAATTGAGCGAGCCGATGATACCGTTCCAGTTGTTGTTGTGATTGCAGTTGCAGTGGTTGTTGTTGTCACAGTATTAGTCACCGTAGGCAAGCGTAAAGAAATTTCGCTAGTGTTTGGTGCTTGCGGGTTTTGTGACGAAGCTAGTAATGAGGGAGAGCAAGAAGAAGTACGTGTTGTTTCGTTGCAATGAGAGCCGGCGGTCGTCTTGCTTGCGTTGACGCTGAGCGCGAACGTCGTTCTGACTCATAGTTGTTGTTTTTATTTGCTTTTTTTTTGTTTTTGGTCTTTTGTTTGAAGATGTAAACAAAAAAAATGTATGTATTCGAGCACAGTGCGTCTCTTTCGCTTTCGATTTATTTATTTGTTCTATATTAATCACCATTCACTTCACTCAAATTAACCGATACGGAGCTCGATTAAAAACACGTCTTCACACGTCAACGAACGGCGTCTATCTGGTGTTATGAGAATTGGCTAGGCAGTAAGACATGATTTCAAGTTTTCAAAAGCGGTTTGAGCCTCTTCGGAAAACTTATAGTGGCAAAGTTTTCTACAAACGCACGTAAAAGCATATGGGATTCAAAGTCCTCGGACAAAACTAATAAGTCGTTCACATAAACAAATACTCTATTCCTAAGATGAGCTGGAATGACTCGATCCATAAGACGACAAAGAGTTTGGGCCGCTTTACAGAGACCAAAGGGCATCATTTTATACTGATATAGCGGTCTATTCGGTATTGTAAACGCAGTGTATTGCTTAGAATTTTCGTCGAGCGGTATCTGCCAGTATGCATGCTTCATGTCGATACCACTTATGAATTTAGCTGGTGGTAACCGGCTTAATATGCCGTCTATATGAGGTAGAGGATATGCGTCCCGCTGAGTAACCTTGTTTACCTCTCTAGAATCAAGACATAGACGGTTCTTGTCTCCTTTCTTTACTAACACGCAATTACTGCTCCAAGCGCTAGTTGACTCTTCGATAACATCTAAAGCTAGCATGTTATCCACTTCAGCGAACATCAGCTTTTCAATGGCAGGTAAAACTGGCCAATGCCGTTGTTTAACAGGACTCGCATTTCCTATATCAATGCTATGTGTGGACAAGGTAGTACGACCTAAATCTTCAGAAGCAAAGGATGGAAATGTTTTTATTACTGTCTCCAGCTGAAGTCTTTCTCTTTCGTTTAGCTCATGATATTTTGGTCGGATTGGTCAATGGTCGGATTGCTCGTAATTTTATTAAGTAATCCAAACTTTTGCCAAAAATCAATAGATCCTGTTAATGTTCTGGTATTATAAATAATTCAAGATTGTCTATCGCATCTCCATACTTAATGGAAGTTGTAAGTTTTGACACTACTTTGCTTTTAGTTCCGTTCGCAGCGCGAATTTCGCCAGAACATTTTTTTACGTTGTTGTGTTTTAGGAAGTTCTGAGCAGCTAATCCGCCTACACAACTTATTGTTGCTCCAGAATCTAATAAAGCCTTGTAAGTTTGACCCTCTATATTGATATCCTTATAGAGTCTTTGGTCAGAAATAAGTTTCTGTCGGTCACGACGAACCTTCTTTCAAAATTCTCTCAATCGGCTAGTACATCGTCTGGGTTTTAAATGAGTCCCTATACTATCTACTTTACCAAATATTTCTCTACGCTTATTATTGTAATTTTGAATTCTTATGTGTAAGGGTATAAAAGAATAATGAATATCAGGCTGACCTAAAGGTTCTACCTCCTGAAATTCACGGGCTTCAGTGGTTGACTTTGACTTAGCAACTTCTGAATCTACGGATGTATCTTGTTGCTCACAGAAACATCCTTTTGTCGGTTTCCCGGATTACAGTTTGGACAAGTCGTCTTGTATTTTTCTTTAAGTCCGCAACCGTAACAAAATATAATTCTTTTAGCCATACAATTACAAATCTGTGGCCTTGTTTGTCACAATTCCAACAAGTTTTGGTATTTCGACGTTGAATTTGGTTTACCTCTTCACCTACTCTTACTAAATCTGTCTCCTGTTCTTCGGGGATTATCGCAGTAGCGATAGGGTTTTGGCTTAAACGTCCTGAGATGGTTATAAAACTGTTCATGCCTGCGCACTTCGTATCGGAGTTGTGTTCTGTTTGGGATTTTAAGATGCAGCAACTCATGATGTAAGCTAGGCTTCGAATTTCTAACCAATAACGCAACTAACTGTGCTTCGGAAACTCAATTTTGCAGTCTGTCAATCAACCGTTCCATGGTTTCCTGGAAATCTTCAAATGCTTCATTTTCTCCTTGCTTGCGTTTTCGGATTCCCTCCCAAATATCATAATCTGTCTCTATATCTTCAAATCTCTTCCTAAATTCGCCACAAAATGTGTTCCAATCGAAATTTGGATTGTTTCGATGAAACTTCCAATACCAATCGCTTGCTTTTCCTGCAAACAAAAGGTACAAATGGTCACATAGAAGTCCATAATCATTACATAAATTTTTTTTTGGTAAGTGAGCATATCATGTAAATGAATTCATCTATCCTGATGCTTGTTTTGCTACCATCGAACTCTAATCCCCATTTTTGAATAATTCCTGATACTTTTTCCGGGCTAACATATGCACTGTTTACGCTTGCTCCTGTTTGCGCCTCTTTCTTCTACATTATTGGGTAAATTTTGATTGCTCAAATCTGTATTTGGTTGAGTACTAAGAGCCATACTGGGGTCGTTTGAGGTTCTGTTAAGATCCTATCCAAATTTCCTCTGTATGTATTTCTTGTAGACACTACTCGTCTAGGAGGTGTACCTCGGATCCTGCCTGATCTGGTATTTCTCCTTAATGGGAAAATATCATTATTATTCTGGCATTCCCTTACGCCGCATGTACCAGCTGTTGCAGCATTTAATTCAGCGAACAGAGTGTTAATAGAGTGAGATAAATTCGATTCGTTGCAATCAGCTTTGCAAATTGGACATGTTTTTGTACTTTTTAAGTGATTTATAGTGCACTTTTTATGAAATGTATGCCGGAACGATGTTGTTGCTGACAAAACGGTTGGTGCTAAGATTTATTTACATATGGCACAGCTATTAAACAGTTAAAACCGTGTGAAACTTTAAATACAATACCTGCACCATGCTTAGCTGCCATATTATTGTTATTAGGATATGTTGTAATTATTTGGTTTGTCTTTCTTTATGTCGATCACTTCTATCAAAAACTTAGTTGTATCTCTATTTGTTAATGGATTGTAGCTGGTCTATTGCCTCATGCTTTTGTTTACTTGAAAATCGGACACTATACGGTTTTATTGAAGTGTAAGTATTCGCCGTAGGTCGGGTTTCTTTTAGCTTAGGATAGTACGAAACGCTACTACATTTAATAAGTGCGTCTTATTCAAAACAATATTCAAAACTCTACTGTTGATTAATAAAAGAAATGGCTTTATATTGATACGACGGATACACGCCGTCACGTGTAAAGATAAGCTACAGATTCTGATAAATATTGGGAATTTTGGATGTAATTAATTCCCTAAGTCTTTACCCTCCCTACCATGAAAATGCTACTTAAAATGTTTACATTGTCCCTTGGCCAAGTTCAAAATAACTCTACCACATATTTAAGAAAGTGTTCAACATAAGTACTCGACAAACCATTAAATTTATTTTACAAACTAACAAATTTTAACCTACGCATAATTATCCTAGTCTTTCTCTAACTCTTCATTTTCATTTATATTTAGTGAGTAAAATAAGGTATATAAAAGTAAAGTATAAAGCAAATAGATATAAGTAATTGAATATAAAAAAAAGAGAGAACGGTATAGTCGAGTTCCCCTACTATTAGATACCCGTTACTCAGCAGCTAAATTTAAAAAACAATAAATATGCCTTCGTATATGTACGAAACTTTTCGCCGCTCGAATTAGCTTCCGATTAAAATTTAGAAATCCGTACCCAGGGAACACCACGTGGAGGCCGTTGAGTTACAACGGGGTCGTTTAAACCAAAATCAATTTTGGGGACCTACGAGTTTTTAAACTGAAAAATTTATAAAACTCCATGTTCCCCAAAAATTTTGTTTGCCCGTAGCATACGGAGGCATATATATTTTTAGTATTAAATTTAATATTTAAAAAATGAATTAAAAATTAAATTAAATTAGCAAACTTAATTAAAAATATTAATTATTTTTTTAAGGTTTTTTGTTTTTAAATTAAAATAAATTATTAGACTTATTTTAAAATATTAATTATTTTTGTAGGCTTTTTTTGTTGTTATTTATTTTTTTGTGCTTTTGTTTTTTAATTTAATAATAAATACATCTAATAACTAAAAAAAAATAAATAAAATTATCATACTTATTTAAAAATATACATTTTTTTTTTAGCCTTTTTTTGTTTTTTTTTTTTAAATTTAATAATGAATACATCTAATAACTAAATAACTAAAAAATGCAAAAATAAATACCTGTTTAGTTTATATAAAAAACAACAAAACCTAATCTGCCTCCCTAACGCTAACTACTATACCACTGTGGTAACTATATGTGGTCTCAAATGTGCGCGCAGTGGCCCGATTATCGAAAATATTGGAAAACGCCCAATCAATATGCGTATTGCTATTGGTTGTAGACGAATTCAAATCTAGCAACGAACTAAAACCCTTTACATTTACTAAAAAATCGAAAATTTGATTGCAGCAGACAGAGATGGAGTGGAGGCACAAGTTAAAATCTCCTAACATTAAACAATTACTATTTAAAAATGTGTGCTGCTGAAATAACTCCTTAAATTCAGTTTCAAACTTTATTAAGGTATAGGTCGGACTTTTATATAAAACAAGAATCCCTAAATATCGGTACTTAAGAATAGCAAACTTAAACACTGGAGAGGCTAAATTTAAAAGATTTGAAAAAAATCGACCACTTGAGCAAAGACTAACATTCTCAAATAGTTCGTTTCGAATAAAAACGAGAATGCCTCTTTTTGGTCGGGCTCCGCTAGCAACTGACTGGCAATCTAATCTCACTGCTGTGGTAAAGCCAGTAACTCTCTGCATGCTGGAGTTAGTGTGAACGACCACTTTACTGTTCCTTGACTTTTATGCCTTATTAGCCTTATTGCCTTATTAGAATTAATTTGAAAACTTTTTACAATTTTCGAAATTGGCGTCCATGAAGACTCCTCCCAATGTCTGCGCTTGAAAAGCGCATTTACTCCTATGCTTTCATCTAATAATTGTATCCAAAGAAGATCTGGAGTGTTGGACGTACTGAAGCCTATCCCTCTAAGAACACCAGTGGATCCGTTTACGAGACCATCTGATGTATCTACATTGACCGTCATCATATATTTGGCAGTGGTTTTTAAAGTGAGCGAGGTACATAATCCTTGTGTCTCAGATGTTTTTAGGGACCTAGCTTGTTCCAGACATCTGTTCCTCTGCGCTAAGCTTATTTGAGCGGACTTTACTGAGTCTAAAGCTTCCGAGAGAAATTGAGCAGTGAGTATCGAGTTAAGCTTCTCCCTATTGTACCGATCTGTGAATTGAGTCATTTGGAATTTGACTTTCATCGGAAATTCTAGATCTAAGCAAGCTAATATCATCAGACGTCATTTGGCCGGATGCCATGTTATTAAGTGCAATTGCAAAAGGTTGGTCATCTCGCTGTCGCATTATCTCTGTGAGTTCAAAAAACCTAAAAGGACTCCACAGATACGATCCAAATATAGCACTGTATGGATCATGCGACGGGGCCTGAAAAATCCAGCGATCACATACGGGCCGCAACTGTCTAAGATCGCCGAACACGATAACCGAAATACCTCCGAAAGGAGTTTCAACATTAGAAAAAATTTGCTTTAGGCGAGAGTCCAAATGAGAAAACATTGTTGCACCGACCATAGAAATTTTGTCTATTATAAGAATTTTAAGATCAATAAATCTTGAACGAAGGGTATTCAACAAATCAGGACTTAAACTTCTAAATGCGGACCCAGCCTGATTTACAGGGAGGGAGAACATGGAATGAAGAGTGGATCCTCCGATTCCGAAAGCAGCTTTGCCTGTGGGAGCGCACAGTAAAATTTTTACCGAAGTTGGGTCGCATCCTACTCTACCATTATACTCCTTGGATAGGGACTGAAATAACGTTGATATTAATCTACTTTTGCCGACACCTGCTCCGCCACCTACGAACTCATAAAAGGTTCGATTTGTCCTTGCATTATGCAAGACATGAGTAAGGAAAGTTTTTTGCTTCAAGTTTAGTGATCTAACTAAATTGGCTAAGTTTAAAGGGGATATAAGTGGCGGAAGCTTTATTACCCGGATATTGCTATGCGGATCAACATCTAACAAACTGTTGTTTAAGTTTAAAACATTAATTTGAGAAGATATTTCAAGAATAGCTAATGCCCTAAACTCCTCATGAGGTTCGCCCTCCTCTTCTTCATTTTCTTCTATATTATCGGCTTCCAAGGCCCTTCTGAGCGCGTCTTCTAAACTATCTATGGCATTATACTTTTCAAAGTTGGCTTTAATAGCCTCCTCATTCTCTTTGTAAAATTCCTCGCAAATTTTTTGAATTAAATCTACCTGTTCGTTTCTCCACGGAGAAAAGAGCATTACTAGTGTTCTAAAATAGTTTATCCTATCTGTATTAATATTAAATGGCCTATACCTAATAATACTCGCCCTATTTCTTTACCTAATAAAAACGCTTCCATCTCGGAGCGGAAAATATATATCTCCTAAAACGTGCCTTCTTCAGTGTCATCGTCACTATTTGCCCTCTGACGAGTACTTGTACGGCTTTTAGAAAACTCGTAATTTGCTGAAAAATCGGCTAAACGCAGGCCTTCATGGAAATCTGGTATTTGTTCGTATCTATCCAGCAATCCTTTCAGAAATATGTCAGTTGAATTCTGAGGCATATTTTGAAGATCGCGTGTAGGTCTAAGCATACGAACTCGTTGTTCTGGAGGGAAGGTGTGGATATGAACGCACTTATTACTTGCTTTGGACACCGCCATTCCTAGACAAAAATACACGGCTTCCTGAGCAGATATCTCAGTGCCTGAAATAAACTTGTGACCGAGATACTGTAGCTTTTGTCGAATGCTTGAATTGCCTATTCTAATGTCATTAGCTGCTTCTCGCATTAACTTCGAAATACCCCGTTGGGATTTGTTAATATAAATAATAATGTAGCTACAGCAAGCAAAAGGGTCAAAAATTAACTGGATATCCATATTTTCCCTTTGCATAGAAAGAATGTGTTTATTATAAGCATTTACTTGAATTTCTGCAAATGTTCTCTTCAGAAAAATCTGTGGTTTTTTCAAACTAGACCTAATAGCATAAATGTAGTCCTCGTAACTGAGGCTCACATGGTTGTTAGAAAGAAAATTTTCAAATATGCTTAAATGGCTAATCATGTCATCTGCATGATTGCGAAGTAGAAAATCTCGAATTTTGAAGAGAATTTTGAGTTGCTTCGGGAAGTGGATTTAATTTCCGTCCGGGGCATTGGAGGGTATGGTATAGCGAAACGACTAATAGATTGTCCCCGCACTTTTTTAAGACACGAATGCCCGTGCCTTTGTTTTTGGTATTCAATATACGGAGCCAAATCTGGGTTTGTAACATCCACAGTTAGAAACTGATCAATGAAGGCTATTACAGTACGCATAGACTCTTCACTGTTTTAATCCACTTTTGGGGCATCTTTCAGTCAACACATGCCGTGAATATGATGCGAACCTCTCTGTTGAAACTCAACTCGCCAGTAATAGGTAGTAACGAAATTACTTCCAAAGACACCCCCAGGCACCCCCAGGCACCCCCAGTTTTAAAACTTCTCTATATCTATAATCAAAATATCTAGCGCACGTCACTGGGTCTGTTCTTAAAGGGCGCGCCTTTTCCGTAAACTGCAAGTTTGAAGCTTCTTCTTCATTTATATTAACCCTATCTACATTGCGCTTGAGCAGTACTAACAGCTCTGGCCCCCTAGTTTCAGCGGCTGATAAAGTTATGAAAAAAGTTGGCAGCCCAAATTGGCCAATCATGGCGATGACTTTTTTCTTCTCATCTTCCCAGTGAGCAGGAGACGTGCGAATATCCCTAAGGATCCTATATCCCTCATCATGACAAATGAGGTTGCCCATAAAATCTTCATTTAGGACGTTAGCAGCTGTAATGGCACTGGAGGCACTCCGCTTACGTAAGCAAGTTGAAATATTATTTCGAATTTTTAATAATTCCAACTTCTTATAATTGAAGAATAACTTATCAGTTCGATAACCTCGTCTATCTACATTCCTAAGTTCAGATCTAACTATGGTTGTGTAGCTTTCTGAAGATGGTCTTTTAATGCCAGCATATATGCTAGGGAATGCCAGTTCTTCAGAATCAGCATCGAGAATTACGTCGAGAGGCTTTTGGCCCTCACCTGGAGCTATTGTGTCTACATGTGGTGTGGCTAGTTGTCCCTCTACAAAGGATTCATCAGCTTGAGATGCTACGAATGAAACAGTATCGGATGTGAAGTCAGATTTCCACTGCTCGTTAACTGACACATTGTGCTTTCTATAAAGCTCAGTATTAACTTAATACCTAATAGCGTCAGCAATTTTGGCAGGCCGTATGGTTTCTGCAATGAAATCATGTCCGTATTCCATTCTTCGTTTGAGGTGGAGCTGAATTACCTCTGCTTCATTGAAAGCTCGTGGAAGAGACGTCACGATATTGCTTACTGGAATAATGACATTAACAACTGCTCCTTTGATAGCACTTTGACCCTCATGACCTATTGACTAAATAATCATAAATGGAAGGCGAGGTGAAATCAGTCGTTCTTCCAAGGGAGTTAGGCCCCTCAAAGAGTTATGAATTTCTGGGAAATCTAAGCCATTTGAAATGGCCCCTTTGGGCTTTCGGCCGGCTTTAATGTTGCTGTGACAAGTTTTGCAAAACTTGAAAAGATTACCAGTGAAAGCAAGATGTCTTGCATTTTGGTATATCTCTTCCCTGAACTCGCAATGTTCTTCCAAATAAGACCTAGAAAGCTTACTTATTTGCTTGGGGAACCACAATCCTTTGCAACAAAAGCAAATCTGATCTTGGCCAAGCTTAACATTCCTATTGAATGTAGCTATGTGAGCTTCTATTTCAATAGGTCTGATTCTAATAGTCCTATTTTCCTGAGCTATATCAAGTCTAATCTCCTGACTTCGAAGATTTTCTACTTCCCTATTAGCACTAAGGCTTCTATACTGACTAACTCTTTGACTTATATTTCTAATTGCATCGATCGTTGCTTGTCGAGCAGCTAATCGTGCGCTTCGTCGAGCAAGTGTGTTTCTCGCCTGCTCGACTGCCCTGCGATACCTACCGGCCCTAGCCCTATCACGCTCTCTTTCTAATAAGCGTTCCTGTGTATCTCTTGCCAATGCTCGGCGCAGGGTATTTGCTTCTTGCTTACCCGCGCGATACACGGTATCCAAGCGTCTTCTTCTATGGTTGACAGTGTTTTGTTCCTGCTCCATAGCCCTAATCTCTATATTTTGTTGCCTTTCAGAACGACGTCGAGTATCCGCTGCTTGCTCAGCAGCTCGATTGTCGCTATTTTGTCGCCTTTCAGAACGACGTCGAGTATCGGCTGCTTGCTCAATTGCGCGAAGAGCAGGATCCAAGCGCCTTTCCCTATGGCCAGCAGTATTTTGAACCTGGTCCACCGCTCGATTCTCGTTATTTTGTCGCCTTACAGAACGACGTCGAGTATCGGCAGCTTGCTCAGCAGCTCGATTATCGGCTGCTTGTTCAACCTCACGAATCGCGGAGTCTATACGCATTTGAAAGCGTCGCAGAGTATCGACTGCTTGTTCAGCTGCGCAAATAGCAGGATCTAACCGCCTTTGAGAACGAGACTGAGAGTTAGATTCTTGCTCAATCGCACGAACAGGACTATTCAAGCGTCTCGACCTTCGCGACACTGTATTAACGCCCTGTTCTGCATTCCTGACTAACGAGTCTTCCCTACGCCTACTCTGAGATACTGTATTTGCCACCCTCTCCATCTCTGCATAGGCTTCATTTTCCCTATTAATCCTATTTCTCAACATTTGCCTTCTTGCACGTTGAGAAGCAGTGGGTCTATTTAGACGAGGCATTTCTAAGAATAATATAGACGACCTAATAAAATATTTATAAATATATATATCAAATATTTAGAAATTATTATTTATTGAACACAGAAAAAATACTTAACAGAAAAATAATAATATAAGAATAAGTATTTAAAAAGACTCAAGCTTATATTATTATTTTAAATATCAAAATAATTTAATTAATAGTATTAGAACTAGTATTAGACTAACGCTTGCAGCACTATTAAACAAATACGTGTAAATATGTAAATAATGTATGTATAAAAATAAAAAAATTATTATTTTAAAAAGTATAATTCTTATATTATTAATATTAATTTTATATTAATTTACAGAATTTGTAGAGTAGATTAAAATTAACTTTGAAAAAAAGCGAAATAATATTAATTTAAGAAAAAGTCTTTAAAAAGACAAGCTTAAATTATTAGTATTAGAACCAACCTAACTAAATTAATAGTATTATAAGTACAAGTCTTTTAAAAGACTTAAACTTTTAGTACTTTTAAAATTATATACGCTGAGTAAGTACTGGGAAAATTGGAAATGGGAAAATTTATAGAATATATTAATGTGAAAAAAAAAAATAATAATAAGTTAAGAAGTCTTTAAAAAGACTTAAGTCTTAAATTATTATTATTTCAATGTAGTATAATTATATAGTATAATAAAATATTATGGTATTAATAAAATTATAAGTGCAAGTCTTTAAAAAGACTTAAGCCTTTAAAAAGGCTCAGTTCTTATTTTAATATGGGTAGAAAAGAGTGGGCGATATAAGAATAAAGAAAAATCAACTACAAATTTGATACTTAGCAATGAGCGCAGCGACGAGACAGCAGCGGGCCAAACGGCAGCGACGTCAATCGAAGCAGCAACAGCACTCACGACCGCGTTGTAATTTAAAAATCTAATTTTACGTTAATGTATGCACCTTTTTATTAAAAAATCGAGTCTTTACGTTAAAAATTTAGCTTAACACTTATTGGTTGGCAAAAAAAACGTTAAGTCGGCTCTAAAAAGATGTTTTAATAGCAAAATTTAGTCTTCGACTGACTGACTTCTTCTTTCTTTTCTTTTACTATTTACTTTTTCAAGAAACGAGCGGGAAAGCACCGTAAGCTAAGAGCGAGTTCTTCCATTTAGATTTAACATTTTCTAAGAGCAATGCTCTTATTAAAATTACATTCTATTCAACACTGGATCAATATATGTATATTCAGTTATTGAAGAGTGCCTGAGAAAAGCCAAGTTACCATAACCTATGATTGCTTAATGATTGTAGCGCCTGCCAGAAAACAGACTTCAAGCTTTTAGAATTTTACTTTTATCTTACCAAAAGAAAATAGTTTAGACATATATTTTACTATAGTAAAAGAAGATAAATAAAAGGTCAGAAAGGAAAAATGGCACATATTGATAATATTATGTTTGTTCAAAAACCGAGTTTCTCTCTTTACAAAGAGTGCGCATCGATTAGCCAAATACAGATCTTATTTTATTTAGACGTTCGAGTGGCATTTTGTAGAACTTTAATATAGGTAATTCATAATAATGTTTTTATAGTTATTGTTTTGTAGTACTCACGACCTTAAATATCCACTCCATGATGTGCGTAAAGTTGGGCCCAAGTTCACGTTGACATTGTCGAGCTGTAGGTAAAATTTAAAAGGTCCTAATTTAAATTCCTATTCAAATGCCAAAAGTTCCGTCAATCAATCTGCGAGTATTTAATTCATTATTAATTGCAATACAAAAGAAAATCAAGAATCAAAACAAAACACCGAAATGCAACTGCAGCTCTGCAGCGATAAGACCTTAGGAGACCGCTGGCAGCTAAGCTGCGCTGCGATAAGACGGAATCACTAAGTTAGACCTCCGCTGGTCATATGAGGTGATCCTCACTGCGTAACGTTGATAATGTCCAAATATAATTAAATCCGATCCGCCCGTCTAAGCTTCTTCACAGCTGAATAATCTGGATGAGCTCTAGCCTTCCAATATATTTGGGCAGTTATCATTCGGCAGGTGGCGGGTTGCGTAACTTGTTGGCTGAAGGTTATGTCGGAGCGAACTGGGTTTAAACAACGAGCTTATGCGGGGGTCGACGAGACGGGGCAACCAAATGCCCTTGGCCTTCTTTGCGCCTTGGGGTCGAATCCCTATGAAAACTGGGTTAGAAATGGGAACTCACTATATCGCACTTGTTAACCTTTTTCCACTTTCACACAAATCACACACGGAAATTTATTTAAATATCCCTCTCGTTTTTATCGGATTGGATATATATAATTAAATTATATCACCACGTGTATTTGGTGTTTAATTGGGCAGCGTCAAAAATTGTGAGCCTTCGCCAAGAGGTTTTATCTGATAATGAATTAAGCTCTGGGAAGCTGCATGCCGGTGGTCACTGCTATAGGCTTTCCTTTCCCTAACTGTACAATCGTACGATCATATTCTGTCCTGATTGGTCTAAGACAATTCTCTCACTTTTTGGGTTATACAAAAGCTGCTATAATTTAGGGAGAGGGTATCTTAAAGAGTTATTGCAGTGTAAAGTTTAAGTTGGTCACTACAGCGTTGACACAGATTAATCCAATCACCCGAATGTCGATGAGAGCGCCAGTAGAATTTTAAAGTTGGTCCTGAGAATAACAGATAGGCGAATTGGTACAAGAGGTGGTTTCAATGATCGGAACTTCGCCAGCTACTGTATCGTTACAAATTCAGGATTGCTAACTGCAAGGTTGTCGCTGCTTCTTGTAATAGGCATATTGGTACAACAAAATTTTCTTGAAATGACGATGTTAAAGAAATAAACGTGATAAAGGTTTGGCCTTGTTTGGATACGGTTTACAACAATTTCAAGCTAGGTGAGGTTATCCTTCTTTTCAACTTTGTACACTGATTCTACTCGTAGGGTTTTTAAAAATATTGTCTGGTTAAAAGAGGAGTGATCTGAGATAATCCAATATCAAACAGTCTCGATTTCTACCGTCCAAATATACGTCGTCAGTCTGAAGTTCTGGTCGGTATAGAGTTGAATTAATACAATACTATCATTCCATACTAGAACTCCTAATTTATTTATGTTCAGGGCTGGGGTGGGTTGTTTTGACTCTCGAATCGCAGTCGTCACATTACCAATATGTAGACAGAGGCAATATGAAAAGCGGTCGGGAAGTTATAGATGCAGACGGACAGAATGGTAGCTCAGCTAGCAGTGGAAGAATTAGATGGTGGTTTCTTCCGGTCTATACCCGCCCTCCTGGAAGTACGTATGTTAAAATCAGTCAAAAATTCCCCTTTGTTGTAAACCGTTCCTCCCTCAGGCGACCTTCTATATATTTACTGAATCATATTAATCTCCATTGTGATTATCTTCATTTAATTATTATTCGTTGAATACATTCTAGTAACTTAGTAATAATAAATATAAAATAAAAGTGTTCTTCATTGAATTTTAAATTTCAATTGTTGCTTCAAAACTATCGTACTATATTAAAATTTATTACATTAATTGTCGCTTAATTCTAATCAGTATTTACTATTTTCACGTTGATATTCAAGCTACGTGTAATTTGTCGGACGCTAGTTCCTGGAGGAAACATAATAATAATCGCGGCTAGGCCGTACTTACGAAAGATCCCACGAAGTCAGCAGGCCTGATGACGTCCGATGTTAGGTTGATTTATGCGTTAATAGTGATTTTCTGAACAAATGCTCTCTACAGGCTCAAGGTCCAACAATACGTTCACGTTAAAGCTACATCTAATGTTCGGCTAAACCAACTTTCAACCTTAAACCGAATGCTACCAAAATTTAATTGAATTTAAACCTTTTAATAACGAAAAAGAGCTTTGTTCAATTGATCACATGTCGCAGATACATTGCAGGGGGTGTTGCGATCAGCGCGTGTGGGCAGATTCCGCCCTCATGATGATCCGCATGTGGAATGCGGCGTCCGCTTGGGTGTGCACGTGACGCGCTAAATGCAACCGAGGACTTCGCTCGTGCCCAGTTTTGAATTTCAATGCCTGTGTCCATTAATAACCTTAATTAGAAGGCTGATCCCAAACTGTACAGAATCCACATACCTGATTTAGTTGAAAATGAGAATCACCAGATTCTGTCTGAATCGGTGCTTCAGCTGGTACTTACGATTTGCACGTGACTTGTTGAACACGCGGTTTTAATTAAATTCGCACAAGCAATACGTTATACGTCTTTCTTAATTCAGATCAGTATAACAAGAGACCGAACTGACGCCGACAATAAAGGCGGTAAGCTTTTAACAGCCGCAGAGTTGCATTTCGGGTGATCTCGCGTTAGGAAATGTTAATTACTTATCCTAGACAAAAGTTGTAGGATTGCCATATCAATTACCTGGAACTCCACTAGTTATCGCTTTAGATAATAAATCGAAATCTTGGTTTCTTGAAAATGGTTTAAAACCGCTCTCACATATGTATTTTGCTTTTAATTCCTTTTTTATATCTTCTTCAGTAAGGGGACGTAAATCATTCGAGTAAATAACACCTTTTGTGGTATTGAGCGTTGAGTGATTCGAAACTTCAATTGCGAGCTCTCCCATAATTTTTAATTCCTAGTAGTTTAAATGCTTGGAGGCCATTTTTGGTTTTAACCAAAAGATTCCCGTCACCTGCCTTTGTAGCAAATATAACTTCTCCACTACAGGTAAGGTAAATTGGTTTTTTTTTATCAAAAACGGTGAAACATTTGCCATACATTCATTGTCTTTACGTTTTATAATTAGAAACCTTGGTTCGTTAGGGTTAGGGGGCTTATCAGGTAGATCATCTCGACCCATATTGCTGAAAGCGTAACTGTATTGGAACAGTTTTTTTTTATTTCTTTGCTTTAATTTTTGGTTCTTAACAGGGCTTTGGTTTGTAACTGTGATTAGAGATAACGCGCGAATAAACACTTGCGGAGACACGTCTGGTCATTACGAAAGTCAAACTCGAACACGTATAACGAAGCGTATCAGTCCTATTAGTTAATGTGCTAAATTTTGCTAAAATAAGAAAATTGCAATTGTAAGTATGCACACATACTCACTTTCTTGCTTATGTTTTTCACTCATTTAATTTTTAGAGTTGTACGCTCTTGCCGCCAGAAAAAAAAGTGGCTGCATAGTGCAAAACCAATATATGGACGTTACGCAACTTGTTATTTTAATGTGTTAGTTCAGACCAAGTGTACCGCCTGTGCTGAAAAGCGGCCAATCCGGTCCAAGCCCGGTCCAGAAGCGAAGCACCGCCATAGACTCCTGGCACCCCCAGCGCTGGTGCAATTCGTGAATAGACAAACTATCACACATTTTCCGGGCTGCTGTTGGGAATCCTTGCCATCAAACAGGTGCCAAAGGTCAAGTAGGAGATCAACAGCCAACCCCAACGCTGACGCCGCACACTGCAAAACGGGGCACTGGCTACTGAGCATTCAACTCCCCCCCGACTACCGGAAAAGCAAGTCCATATAGCGTCTGACCAAAGACATTAGAATAACAAGATGCGTAACGCCATACGAATTTTTTGCACACGATTTTTTCGTGGTGGCTTTTCAAGTGGCTCCAGGCTCTCTCGAAATTTTGTTCAAAAGCCAGAGAGCGGAGAGCTCTAGAGCCAGCAGCTCTCTTGTACGCATACAGCGACAGCTGACCATTGTATTGGTGCACACGTATGCACATGCATTGTAAAAATGACAAAATATGACCTTCATTTTAGAAGTTCTTAGACTTTAAATCTATATTATTTTTTATAAATTGCCACCACTTAAAAACTCTAGTTTTGCATTGCCTTAACATAACAATTATTTTAATTCAACATAGAAATAATAATAGCACAATCTATGTACCTAATAATGCATAATAATTTTCAAATATGATTTTATATTAGAATAGTTTTCATTAGAGTATTCAGCGTGCGACGTGTGAAAAATATAACACGTCAATGATTCTTCGGTGCTTATGTCCGCACTTCGTGCATCAATGAAATCAATTTTGCAATAAAGAGTTCCATATTTTTATTTATTTTATAAATAATATTTTAGCTTATAAATTATTTTATGAAATATTTTAAATATAATTTATTTTTGTTTGTTGTTCTTTGTTTTAAATTACAGTAGTTTAATAATTTACTTTACATACGTTTTAATTATTTACTATAGTTATTTAATCAAATTACTAGTATAAAAATTACCAATTTTCAGTATTTAAAATGCAAATAAGATTCACTTAAATTATTTTTTTATATTTTATTTTGATATTTTTAAAAAAGCGCGCAATTATGAGTGGTAAAAAATGCTCTAGGAGTAACGTTTATAAAAAACTTCTTTCAAACCATAAGAGTTACGAATTACGAAATTGACCAAAACATTAATCAAATTTGTTTCTTAGATCAAAATTGATTTCGGCCCTAAAATCGTCTTCTAGCATAAGCACGCACACATGCACACGATCTCCTTTATTGTTTTTACTCATACAAGCAAGACAATTCTATTTTTAGATTTTACCGCTCTCGATTTTAGGCGAGCGAAAAGAGAGCAATTTTGGTCGTCACCAAAAAAGTGGCTGCATAGTGCAAAACCAATGTATGGCCGTTACGCATCTTGTTATTATAATGTCTTTGGTCTGACGGTCTTCCAGCTGATATAAAATTGCAAAACAATCGTGGCAGAAAGTTTTAAATTATCATAGCTGTCGGGTCTCTCAGCTGCCAGAAATTCCTAACCATGTTATTTGTAAACATGACAGCTGTGGAGACACAGTTCAAGAGCATTATCTTTGTTATCAGTTGCGTGAGCATCTTCCCCTTCGTGCTCTACCTTTTTATACCCGTTAATCGTAGAGTAAAAGGGTATACTAGATTCGTTAAAAAGTATGTAACAGGCAAAAGGAAACGTTTCCGACCATATATAGTACACATATATTCTTGATCAGGATCAATAGCCGAGTCGATCTGGCCATGTCCGCCTGTCCGTCCGAATGAGCGTCAAGATCTCAGGAACTACAAAAGCTAGAAAGTTAAGATTAAGCGTACAGACTCCAAAGACATAGAAGCAGCGAAAATTTGTCGCCCATAACTGCCACGCCCACACTTTAAAATTTTTTTTTGATATTTTTTCATTTTTGTTTTAGTCTTGTAAATTTCTATCGAATTGCCAAAAACTTTTTGCCACGACCACTCTAACGCGCACAAACTGCCAAAAACTGTCAGTGTTGATGTCTCTCCTTCGCACTTCCAATAGCTGAGTAACGGGTATCAGATAGTCGGGGAACTCGGCTATAGCGTTAACTCATAACTCGTTGTTCATATTTGTATTAGTTTTGGAAGTTTCTATCGATTTGCAGAAAAAGGTTTTGCCACGCCCACTATACCGCCGACAAACCGCCCAAAACTTCCACGCCCGAAACTTTGAACATTTTTTCATTTTTTATTAGTTTTGTAACTTTCTTTCGATTCTCAGAAAAACTTTTTGCCACGCCTACCCTAACGCCCACAGGCCGCCCATGACCGGCACACCCACACTTTTGTAAAATGTTCTGATATTTATACCCGTTACTCGTAGAGTAAAAGGGTATACTAGATTCGTTGAAAAGTATGTAACAGGCAGAAGGAAGCGTTTCCGACCATATAAAGTATATATATTTTTGATCAGGATCAATAGCCGAGTCGATCTGGCCATGTCCGTCTGTCCGTCCGTCTGTCCGTCTGTCCGTCTGTCCGTCCGTATGAACGTCGAGATCTCAGGAACTACAAAAGCTAGAAAGTTGAGATTAAGCATACAGACTCCAGAGACATAGAAGCAGCGCAAGTTTGTCGATTCATGTTGCCACGCCCACTCTAACGCCCACAAACCGCCCAAAACTGCCACGCCCACACTTTTGAAAAATGATTTGAAATTTTTTCATTTTTGTATTAGTCTTGTATTTTCTATCGATTTACCAAAAACTTTTTGCCACGCCCACTCTAACGCCCTCAACCGCCCAAAGCTGCTACGCCCACACTTTTGAAAAATGTTTTGATATTTTTTCATTTTTATATTGGTCTTGTAAATTTCTATCGATTTGCCAAAAAACTTTCTGCCACGCCCACTATAACGCCTACAAACCGCCAAAAATTGTGTTTAAGACTCTCCTTCTCCCTTCCACTAGCTGAGTAACGGGTATCAGATAGTCGGGGAACTCGACTATAGCGATCTCTCTTGTTTTTCATTTTCTTATTTCTATTGTAAATTTATATCTATCTGCAGTAAAACTTTTTGCCACGCCCACCTTAACGCCCACACTTTTGAAAAATGTTTCGATATTCTTTCACATTTTTGTTAGTCTTGTAAATTTTTCTCGATTTGCTAACGCCCACAAACCGGCCAAAGCGGTCAGTGTTGAAATTTTTCTTCGCACTTTCACTAGCTGATTAATGGGTATCAGATAGTCGGGGAACTATAGCGTTCTGTATTGATTTTATTACTCTCGCATTTACACCTTTAGCTTAGCATCTCTCTTTTGAAAAAAACTAATAAAAATGCTCATCATTTTGGTGACCCCAACGTGATCTATGCATAAAATTTTTTTTTTTTTTTAAATGCTTTGCTTTTATTTATTGAATCTTCTCATTTACGAGACTAACAATAAGTGTATCAAATCTTATACTATAACCTAACTAGGAGTCATGTAGACTGAGACAGTGGCTCTGACAAGTTATGGCTGGGTTGGAAGGTCTGTACGTTGCAGGCGGGTTCGGCTGGAGACCCGAGTCAAGACCCTTGCTAGAGGATTTGGGTGGACAGAGAGTTTTTCATTGTAGGACGCTTTTTGCTTGTCTATTTCATCTTTTACTGCGAGAATGCCGAGGTCCCTGTGGATGTTTTGGTTACGAATATACCATGGTGCCCCAGTGATAGTTCGCAGGATCTTTGATTGGGCTCGCTGTATGATGTCTATGTTGGTTCTGCTCGCGTTCCCCCACAGCTGGGAGCCATACGTCCAGATTGGCTTAAGAGTGGAGTTGTAGAGCAAGACCTTGTAGTCCAGACACAAGGGCGATCGTGAGTTTATAATCCAGTGGAGGCTGCTGGCTTTCAGTTTTAGGTGCAGTTTCTTGCATTTGATATGTCTACGTCATGTTAGACGTCTGTCGAGGTGGATGCCGAGATACGTTACTTCATTAACTTGGGGGATCTGCGTGCTATTCATACAGAGCGGAGGGCAAGTTTGTCTGTTAAGGGTAAACGTTATGTGTTTACACTTTTGTTCGTTTATTTTAATACGCCAGTCAGATAGCCACTTCTCGACTACCACGAGGTGGTTGGCGAATTGGGTTGTTGCACGGACTGGGCATCTAGAGCGGCTAAGGATCGCAGTGTCGTCGGCGAAGGTTGATGTTGTTGTGACCGACTACTCGTGGGAATATCTGCTGTGTAAAGGACGAACAAAGTTGGCCTAAGTGCGCTACCTTGTGGGACCCCAGCATCGATAGTTTAGCTGTCGGAAATTGTTGTGTTACATCTTACTGCGAAGGCTCTATTGTAGAGGTAGGATTCAAGGAGTTTATGAGTGTACCCGGGCAAGTGTGTTTTAATTTTATGCATGAGACCTTTGAGCCAGACGCGGTCGAATGCTTGAGATACGTCGAGAAATATCGCGCTGCAATATTCCCTATGTTCGAAGGCTGTGCGAATTTCTGATGTTATTCTGCTGACTTGCTCTATAGTTCCGCGTTTTTCTCTGAAGCCAAATTGATGGGCTGGGATAATGTTGTGGGCTCCCATATATGGTATTATGCGCGTTAGAAGGTATTTTTCGAATAATTTGGACAGGCATGATAATAAACTTATTGGTCTGTAAGATGACGGAATCGTGTGATCTTTTCCGTGCTTCGGTATCATTATAATAATTGATTTTTTCCATTTCCTTGGATAGTAGCCGAGACTTATGATTCCATTGAATAGTTTACAGATGACATTAATAGCACAGTACGAAAGATCCATTATCATTTTTGTAGTTATTAGGTCACCGCCTGGAGCCTTTTTTGGTTTTAGCTCCCTGATGACTTTTGTGATCTTGTTCGGCTGAAATGTAGTTGGCGTGGATTCAGTTTCGAGTTGGATTTGCGGAGGAACATAATCATTTGCTGCGGGGTTCGGCTGGAAGACGCCTCTGAGATGTAAGGCAAATGATTCGGTTCTATCTTTGTAGCTGCGGGCCCAGCACCTTGAAGAATTCCTTATAGGGGTGACGGTTTGAATTGGAGAGCTTAGACTTGGGTGAGCCCTTCACAATGGATGCTTTGTACTAGTTGGCGAGAGTTTTCCAATATATTTAAGTGGTTCATTTTCAGCTTTTTGCTTCAGGGCCCGGTTTAGATTGCGGGTGGCTTCAGTAAGACGGTAGTGCTATGGCGCTTATTAGATTGCGTGGGATCTTTTTTGTCACCGCGAAATCAATTAGATCTGGGATCTTTTTTGGGTCTGCAGGCCAATATGTGGGGCTACCAGGAGAAACGTAGTCCAGTTTATTGCTCACCTTTATAAGTGCATTATACAGTTGCCTTCCCTTGGGAATCACGAGGCGTGTGTTTGGCGTTGTAGTCTCCTGCGGCTATGAAGCGATCCCCCAGAGTGTTGTAGAAGTCCATGAATTGACTTTCAGAGATAATAAATCGAGGTGGGCAGGTAATGCAAAGGTTGCCGTTTCCTGAGATCACTTTTATGGACGTGGCTTGCAGGTAATTTGTTGCAAACCTTTGATGAAAGTGGTGTTTGATGCGTTCTCTGATTAAGATGCCCGTTCCGCCGTGGGCCTTGCCATCCGGATGATCTGTGCGGTAAAAGGTATAACCTCTTATATGGATGTTATATCTCCCTGTGAGGTGCGTTTCAACCAGCAGCATGGCGTCGATGTGATTTACGTTTAGGAATTGAGCAACTGAATTACCATGTTCTGGTTCTGAGCAAGGGTTTGCATGGTTGTTTTCATTATTGACATAAGTTCCATCATACTTTGTTGCATGGTGAACATCATAGATTCCAATTTGCTTTGCGGTTGCACTGGAACCAGCTGAGCATTTTCTGAGTGAGGCTGGGGCGGATTTTCCATGCCTGTTCTTAGTGCTTCGGCGTAGGAGATTCCCTTGGTTGTATCTAGCTGCCCAAAAGATGATCTGGCTGCCTTGGCGAAATGTTGTTGGTGCGTAGCTGTCGCTCGTCGCATGCGACTCTTCAGCTCCTTGTAGACCGCACAGCCTCTGTAGTTTGCCGTATGGTTTCCTCCACAGTTGCCACATTTTTTCATTTGGGGGTCTTCTTTGTTTGCGGGGCAGTTTACGGAGTTGTGGAAGTCTCCGCAGACTACGCAGACCGTCCGAAGTGTGCAGTATGTCTTGGTGTGTCCATACTCTTGGCAGTTTGTGCATTGAACAGGGCCGTTGCGTTTGTGGGGTTCTTCCACGGTGATTCTTCGATGCAGTAAGAGCTGCAGCTTGTAGATCGGGTGCACTTCGTTTTTCTTTAAGGCTTTGCTATCTGGTTCGAGCTCGACCTTGAAAAGTGGTTGCGGCTTTTTGTTTCTGTTAACAATATTGCTAACATTTTTGGCACAGAAGCCCCTGGCCTAAAGGGCTTCTTGAATTTCTGAGGGGGTGACGTCAGTTGATAGGTGTAAAAGTTCTTTTTTGTGTCTTCCAGGTACTTAGACACAGCTCGGAAGTGTTCTTCAGACTTCGTTTGAACCTTTGTTTCGTGTATGTTCCCTTTAATAAGCGGAACAACATGGAAATTCTCGTCCCCGACCAGCGCAACAATTTTGTTGACCAGGGCGCTTGAACTTTTTGCCCTTATGTAAATAGGTGGGGGCTTAGGTTTCCTTTGGGTCTCCTGCCCCAACTCTGGTTGGTTGTTGTCCGCCTCTGCTAAGATGGAGAATCGGTTTTCATTGGAGCTCCTCGTTTGATCGGTGCTTTTGTTGGTTCGATTGATCTTTGGTTTATTGCCAACCGTGTTGGGTGGACTAAGCTTGCGATTAATCTGGATGTAGCGGTCCATACCGGTCTGTATAGCCGGGACCGCTTGTTGCTTATCGAGGCTAACCGTTTTTGTTGCCATTTTATTTTGTTGTGTGGCCGTTGGGACCGAACTCGCAGTATTGGTAGTTGGTTTAATTATTGGTGGTGAGTTTGCTGCAGAAATTTTAGCACTGCTTGTTGTTGGAGCTTCATTCAGCGAAGCCGGCAGTGATGGGGTTTGGCATTGGTAACTCCATGATGCGGGAGTTGGGGTGAGAAGAGAGGGTGAGCAAGAGCTGGCTCTCTTGCTGTCGACGGTCAGTAGAGTCGAGTTGCTCTATGTCGACTTCTGATGTTGATCTATATCTCTAGTTGAGAAATAGAAGTAGCAAGCATTTCTTGGGTTGACGGAGCTTCTACGCTCATTCTTTTGATCGTTGCTCATTTTTTCGAGCTTGTTATGCGTGGCACTTATTTGTTTAAATTTAATCAAATTTTGAATTTAATTTTGAAATTACGCGCCCAACGTTCGCACCTCAGCACTGGTCTTACAGTTGATATGGCAACGCCACTCGCTCATGATCGCCCTCCGAGATAAGTTGGCAGCGCTGTCAGCTGTTTTATCAGCTGCAAAAATTGCAAACTTATATATTTTGCTAACCACCTGCAACACGCGGTCATTCAGCACGCCTAGGTTACGCGCAGAACTATGGCACAAGTCCATAGCGGCAGATTTGCCGCTAACACTGTTCAGCACAACCACGTTAACACGAGATTTTCGCGCAGCGCTATCGAAAGACGTCCGCTTCCACGAATGTGCATAAACAATATGTAGTGCAAATTATACAAAGCTATTTAAAGCTTCAACTTTTATCGCTGTTACTCATGAGTGATTTGTGCGTAAACAATATATAGTGCAGTCATACAAATCTGCTTAAGGCTTAAACTTTAATTCGCTGTTACTTCTGATGAGTGATTTGTGCATAAACAAGAGAGAACGCTATAGTCGAGTTCCCCGACTATCTGATACCCGTTACTCAGCTAGTGGAAGGGAGAAGGAGAGTCTTAAACACAATTTTTGGCGGTTTGTAGGCGTTATAGTGGGCGTGGCAGAAAGTTTTTTGGCAAATCGATAGAAATTTACAAGACCAATATAAAAATGAAAAAATATCAAAACATTTTTCAAAAGTGTGGGCGTAGCAGCTTTGGCCGGTTTGAGGGCGTTAGAGTGGGCGTGGCAAAAAGTTTTTTGGTAAATCGATAGAAAATTACAAGACCAATAAAAAAATGAAAAAATATCAAAACATTTTTCAAAAGTGTGGGCGTGGCAGTTTTGGGCGGTTTGTGGGCGTTAAAGTGGGCGTGGCAACATGAATCGACAAACTTGCGCTGCTTCTATGTCTCTGGAGTCTGTATGCTTAATATCAACTTTCTAGCTTTTGTAGTTCCTGAGATCTCCACGTTCATACGGACGGACAGACGGACAGACGGACGGACAGACGGACGGACAGACGGACATGGCCAGATCGACTCGGCTATTGATCCTGATCAAAAATATATATACTTTATATGGTCGGAAACTCTTCCTTCTGCCTGTTACATACTTTTCAACGAATCTAGTATACCCTTTTACTCTACGAGTAACGGGTATAAAAATATTTATCTAAAATAATAAAAAACAAGAGAGAACGCTATAGTCGAGTTCCCCGACTATCTGATACCCGTTACTCAGCTAGTGAAAGTGCGAAGGAGGTCTTCAACACTGACAGTTTTTGGCGGTTTGTGGGCGTTATAGTTGGCGTGGCAAAAAGTTTTTTGGCAAATCGATAGAAATTTAGACGACTAATACAAAAATGAAAAAATATCTAAACATTTTTCAAAAGTGTGGGCGTGGCAGCTTTGGGCGGTTTGTGGGCGTTAGAGTAGGCGTGGCAAAAAGTTTTTATGCAAATCGATAGAAATTTACAACACCAATACAAAAATGAAAAAATATTAAGACATTTTTCAAAAGTGTGGGCGTGGCAGTTTTGGGCGGTTTGTGGGCGTTAAAGTGGGCGTGGCAGCATGATTCGACAAACTTGCGCTGCGTCTATGTCCCTGGAGTCTGTATGCTTAATCTCAACTTTCTAGCTTTTGTAGTTCCTAAGATCTCGACGTTCATACGGACAGACTGACGGACAGACGGACAGACGGACGGACAGACGGACATGGCCAAATCGACTCGGCTATTGATCCTGATCAAGAATATATATATAGGGTGTTTTTTTAGAGGTATAGAACTTTAAATTGCAATAAAACAACGATGGATTATTCGATTGACATGAATTTTATTGACATGAAAGATAATCTTGTGGCATTACATTTTAAATATGATTTCTGGCATATGACCGCCACGGCTGGCTCGGATGTAGTCCAATCTGGACGTCCAATTTGCAATGACTTTTTCCAACATTTGGCCGTATATCGGCAATAACACGGCGAATGTTGTCTTCCAAATGGTTTAGCGTTTGTGGCTTATCCGCATAGACCAATGACTTTACATAGCCCCACAAAAAGTAGTCTAGCGGTGTTAAATCACAAGATCTTGGAGGCTTATGAAAAATCGGGAACAACAGCAATCTCGTTTTGGGCCCATTCGACGAATCTACGCCTTGCTTGATGATCGTTTGGTTTCAATTCTTGCACGAGTTGGATTTTGTAAGCACGCATGACGAATTGCCAAACCAAACTGAGAATAAATCACTTGACAGCTGTTAAATCGGTCGCCATCTTGAACAGTAATGCCAACTTAAAGTTCTATACCTCTAAAAAAAACACCCGTTACTTTATATGGTCGGAAACGCTTCCTTCTGCCTGTTACATACTTTTCAACGAATCTAGTATACCCTTTTACTCTACGAGTAACGGGTATAATTAAAGGCAGTGATCCTTAAAGCCAAGTAACGGAAGCTGCCGCTAATTCTTAAAAAATTGTTCTTCCTTCCTGGCCGTGCCCTGCTCGACTCTGGATCTAAGCTGCACCTTATAAGTGCCAGATGGTTCGTCAGTAAACATTTCAATGCGATCTCGAACGTGTAACTACTCGGCCGACGTCACTGCTGCCACCAATATTATACAAAGCCCTGCTTAGACATTAACATTTGGAACTGGAACATACCCAAAAATCTTAAGCTCGCGGACAAAGAGTTTCATCGTTCTCAACGCATATACTTTCTGATTTGCGCCAGTCTTTTCTACTAACTGCTGTGCGTCGGTCACGTCAAGCTTCTGCCGGAGTTGTTTCTGGAGGTTGCAGTCGCTCAGTTTTCACGGACTTCATAGCTGATTGGCAACCCACAGCATCAACGGAGAACCCAATTCTGGAATTACGTCAAAAAGCCTCTCTTGGAAAATCTCCGCCCACTATGAGATCAGGACAGTCATCTAGTTTACGTGTCTGGCTTTCACACTCTGTTAACCGAGATGGCCTTCGTTGGGTATATGGACAGCTAGAGACGTTTTCGTTGGAGTCAGTGACCGAAATCGAATCAGCGTAACGATGGACAATACAGCAGAAGGATCGACGAAGCGAGCACTGAATAAGCTGCGTCTGCTTTCAACGGGGGGGAATATGTCGGGTTTCGCAGTTGCCAGTTGTAAATAACCCAAGAACCACATCGCTGCAAAATTTCTCGAAGAAAAAATAATCTTGGACTTCTGCAGTGGCTATTGACAACCCTGGAGTTCTTTTGAAAAATTCGCAGCCATTTTGAATGGGCACGAATATTCAATGCCTGGGCGGGAAAATGGTGCTCAGGCGAACTCTACAGGAAGCCTATGCATCGGTCGACGTTGCTCTCCGAAACACACATTTTGCAAAACCAGAGCGGTTCCTAGTGGACCAGCATTCTGTAGTAGCTTGCGCCTGAGGATGTAATTTACACGGATAGGAACCACACGGCAATATTCTGCGACACATCAGAAACACGACTTACCACAACCCAACTTCCATCCAAAGTCTCTCCACCGAGATAAATCCTGGCACCGGCGACAATGCAGAAACCAGCGTGGTGGGTAGCCCTCGTGGCGGCCTTTAGGGCCAATGTGAAAAAACCGAGGAGCCATCACCGCCAACGATTTTACCGTTGGCCCGGTCCAAAGTTCGATGTGTCCCGTTATTTGCCTTTGAGCCTGCTGACTCTCCAAACTCTCTTCTCAGTAAGTCCGGAGTCTCCACCCTCTCTTCTCAGTAAGTTCGGAGTCTCCACCCTCTCTCTCTCCATTTCCCGAGTCTCCAAACTCTCTTCCTCTAGAGTCTCCAAACTCTCTTTCTACAGCCCAGAGTCTCCAAACTCTCTTTCTCCAGGCTTCGCACTGCCGTTACTACGCTTTGCCTTGTTGCGTAACTGGCAACGGCAGGCCCTCCTCATGCGATCACCATCCGCATTTGTGCGGAGTTTCAACTCCTCACACGTACTACTGCAGCGACCGCGGGACTTGTCCGACGCTGTCCAGAGGCTGCAACCAGGGAGAAAAGTTGTCGTGGGCTTAGCGGACGACATTACCATTGTAATTGTGCTTTTGAATGATTATGTTTTATTTGTTGGTTAGAACGAATTTTGCATCGATGAGCGCGATTCTTAATCTGAGTTTTTCATTGACTGTTTGCCCGGCCTTACTGACTGGTTGCGCGTCTCCTCTGACTGCTTTCTTAGTATACGTTTCTCATGGACTATTTACGCTTTCTAACTGACTGACTCCGCGAAATGTGTTTCGACACTCCGGCTGCACGACCGCGTCCAATGTTCCGTTAGTTTACGGTGCGTCATCTTTTTGCTTGTCCAAAGTCCACACCCTTCGCCGACTCGAGCCAAAAGGCCCAGCGCGGTACCGGTACCGGGGTTCACGATCCATTATTTCCCGTCTCACCTGCCTGCCCTTGAATCGTCCTGCATTACAGCCTTCTTCGCTGTTGATAGGCAGCTCTCCTGCACACCGATTTGTGGGCAGTTTTAAGATTCCTCACATTACTAACAAGTTGCAAGTTACTCTACGAGTAAGGGGTATAATAAACGTGTTTTCTTATTGTTTGGATCCATTTGAAATAGAGAGTCAACACTATACCTCAAAATCCTCTTCTGATGCCCATCGATTTCATCCGCTTACAACCATTACGGCCTAAAACAGCTATTGTAACCTCAACGAAAAAGATTTTCTTTTTTTTTTTCAAACAAGAACAGGGCGGATCGGACAACTGTATGCATAGACTTTATTTGTTCGCTTGACCACTTGAACAACCGGCCCTGGCATATCTACAAGATTAATACCGCAAACCGCTAAAAACTGTTAGTGTTGAAGAGCCTGCTTCGCACTTTCACAAGCTGAGTAACGGGTATCAGATAGTCGGGGAACTCGACTGTAGCGTACTCTCTTCTTTTTACAAAAATAAAAGAAAACACGAGGTTTGCTGGTTTTAAGTTTGCCGGAATATGATGCCACGTCATGTCTTTCGTCATTTCTTGAATTTTTGCGAAATCTATAGGTTGCTTGAGAGCAGATGTACTCTCGATTCTCCATTAGTCTCCGATCACAAGTATAAGCACGCTCCGTACACTGATATACTAGCACCGTAGAGTCCATGCAACTCAAAGGAAGCCCTACCTTTGAAGTTCTTTTCGACTGTTAACTAAGAGGTCAACTGCCCCCATGACAAAAGAATTGGCTATGGCAATGCATCATCCCAATCCACATGGAGATTGCAGAAAGATTAGATTTCATGACAATTTGTTTTATTAGACCAAGGGATCATAAAATTTGGATATTTGTTACGTACACCCTTTTTGTAAGACCTTAAGACTTTGAAGATTCACATCCAGAATCTAAAAGTAGGGGAAGGGGTACTATCATCGTGTTGAGTCAGACGGAATGCGACAACGAAAACGCAATTCGACAATAAACGTGTGTCGGATGACCAGTTCAGCGGCCGCAATAGGTCGCAGTAAAAAAACCTACTCCAGTTACGGGCACAGTTCACCGAGGGGGTATTGACGCCCAAAATACGGGAAATATGACCCCTAGGTGGAAACACTTGGCATAGAAGACCTATACCCGGAGTAGCTTTATCAGTCTAAGACCGTGGCCCACCGATAAAGTAGTCAACACCCGGGAAGACTCGAACTGAATACCAGAAAGCCAATACTCGAGAATCAGTAGTCGGGACTCAGTTCCCGAGAGTCCTTTTTTATCGAGACTTTATCCTCGCGATTCGAGTGACGACTGCCTTAAAACGCTAATACTTCGGTCAAAAGAAAAGTGCCTAAAGGAGCGAGGAAACTCAACCCCCAGTATAGCAGGACGTAGTTTGGAAGAATCAAGGACCAGTACAAAGAATACGCTAAAACAAAAACCACAATCCGTCAATTGAATCGCACTTGTTCGGTAGTAGGAACATAAAAAAAACCTACAAAACAAATAAACAAAGGATAAGTGAACCGATGAATCTTTGTATGTGTATATCAGCAAAGACAAAGTAACAGTGACTTTCCAAACAAGTGCATATTTCAAGTAATCTAAGAGTCGGATAGCGGACGAAGCTAATAGATAGCAATGGCTGAGAGCTCAGGTTGGGGACCTATGACGGAGTTCAAAATGAGGTGGATGGTGCGGAAGGGTCATGATTCATATGCCAGATTGAGTGGTGCTTCATACGACAATAAATTCTGCTTACATTGCTGCAAACTATGCCCCTTGCGCCAACAGTTAGGGTTCAGGTGTACCTTCTTTGCTTTTGCTTTCGAGTTACGATGTATATCAGAAGTCCATCAAAAATTTGTTGCGTACCGACCAGGGTTCGAATTGCCGAATTCGAATGCATATGCGAATTTGTGAAATCCCGAAGACCCTGATGATCCGTTCAAAAAACATTTTTACCAAATATTGCGTGAACGTGTGCCTGAAGGTGTAAAAGTGTATTATCAAACCGATTAACCAGTAAATTAATAGCCTTTTTATAAGTCAAGAGTTCGAGCGAGCGTATGGACTCCAGTGCCACGCCGCCTAAACTTGACTGTAGATATTGTAATTTTTCAATATCATTGAAAGCTGGGGAAACTTCATGGTCACTCGAGATCTCCATAAAATCTATTTTTACAACGATGTCTGCGTCGAATCAAACGCCAAGCTTGGGGAATTGATTTATTCCACTCGCGCCAGTAAGTCAGCGTCATGAACTGATGAACCAAATCGGCGTTAAAATTTTTATCGAGCTAATTTGCCGCAACATAGGTCTACTTCATTTGGGTATTTATTTTAAGCCCGAACCGACTTTTTCGTATCAGACAATCTCAAATTACAAGAAAAAATGAAATAAAATACTATAAAAGGGGCACGAAACAAGAGTTGCCGAGATGCACGGAACCTTTAACTTTGTTGTTGAAGGCAGTAATATAATAAGTAAACGATGGCGGTGGCATATTTACATTTATTTAAATTTGGCAGTTGTTTTGGTAATGTTATTGTTCAGGTATATACTTCTCAGTCACTGAATTCTTTGAAAAGTATGTATCAGGCAGAAGGAAGCGTTTCCGACCATATAAAGTATATATATTCTTGATCAGGAGTCGAGTCGATCTGGCCAAAGACATTAGAATAACAAGATGCGTAACGGCCATACATTGGTTTTGCACTATGCAGCCACTTTTTTGGTGACGGCCGAAATTGCTCTCTTTTCGCTCGCCAAAAATTGAGAGCGTAAAAATCTAAAAATAGAATTGACTTGCTTGTGTGAGTAAAAACAATAAAGGAGATAGTGTGTATGTGTGCGTGCTTGTGCTAGAAGACGATTTTCGGGCCGAAATCAATTTTGATCTAAGAAACAAATTTGATTAATGTTTTGGTCAATTTCGATTCGTAACTATTATGGTTTGAAAGACTTTTTTTTAATATTCGTTTGATAAAAGCGCCGCTCGAATTAGCTACCGTTTACATATTTATATTTATATTGATAATTAATAATATGTAATATATTATAATCGGTACCCAGGGAACACCACGGGGAGGCCATTACAATTGTAATGGGGTCTTATATTTATATGACCTTCGAGTCGACTTGAAATGTTTAAATGTTTAACATTAAAACATTTCCATGTTCCCCAACTAAGCTAGTTTTCTAACTATTGCTTTTTATTATATATCGCCTCTTTTTTTAATTATATAATTTAATTTTTAAAGTCGTCAATTATTTGAATGTTTATATTTTTTTCACTTATGAGATAAAATGCTGAGTTTAGCTTGACTTTTTTGTCTATTAGCAATAACAGTCCACTTGCAATGCTTAAAAAGCAAAACTTTTATAAGTTTTTTTAAAAGATCTATTTTATGCTCATAACATTCATTTTCTACATGAAACCATAATGAGAAATCACTACTCTCATTTGTGCACTTAATGCATTGGTCTACAATAAATTTTGTATACACATTTGTTTTTTATTATTTTTAAAAATATTTTCAAAAACTTTAATGTGTATTTTACAAATATTAAAAAATAGATCAGATGGTGCCTTTAGTTTTCCAAAGTCCGATTCTGTCGAGTAGTTTTTCTCATGTATAAAAAGCTCTGATGGAGCTGTTAAATGCTCGGTTTCTTTTAAAATTACCGATCTGCATTTATCGCAACTGGATCCCTTTGCAATATATCCAACAAAATATCTACTCGAAGTTAATTCAATGGGTATATCATTGCACAAAAAATTATCTATATTTTGGTCAAAGTACCTCTCATTGCCTTCTACAATTTCAGAAAATGATACAGAGTATTCTTGCTGCTGTATTTCTTTTTTTTCAATGCAAGGCTGATATATAATCGAATCGAACTCTATTGGCAACATTACATCATCATCTGATTCGCAATTAGAGTTTTGGGAAAATTTAAAAATGTGTAGGGATATAAGCTTGGCAATTATTACATTAAATTCATTAACTGAAGGATTTCTGCAGTTACCACCTTTTGCTCGAACGCACGCAAATATATTTTCAAGGGGATCCTGGTTAACTCTACTTGTTAAAAAGAAAAAGTGGTCCGTGTGGTCCTTAAATATATCTTTGACGAGTCCAAATATAGCTTCAGTAGTTTGGATCAAGCCATCAAGACAATATATATTATTACCGTGATATTTTACGCTCCTTAGGTATTCCTGCATTTCCTTCAGTTTATGCCAAACAGTATTGTTTACTTGAAGTGCGCATTTCATGGGGTTTTTGTCAGTTAATACTCTGCTATTCAGGCAATCAAAGTAATCATTAACTTTTTGGACAAATGCAGCAGTAGAAGCTGCAACTTCGGGACTATTTCGATTAAATTGCTTGTTTTGGTTACAAGCTTTAATTGCCGCTGCAACTGTGTGACTAAGTGTCTGAGTTGCCAAACATACCCGCATTAGCTCAAATCTAGTTGGATTAACGTGACTCCTTGTTAATTTAGTCATTCTCGTTACTGATCCCTGATCTAATTCATAAACCTCTCGGATGACATCAAAGTCAACTCGTCCGTCAGGGGTTTCAAAATTAGCTTTTAGAAAATTATTTCTAATAGATTTGAAAAGATGCGGAATGTCATAAAACATATAATATTTCTTACTATTTAAGGTAAAGTAAGGTTTCTCATTGGTGACTTCAAGTAATGAGGTACATTTTCTGTTGTTACCTCCTTGATCATAAACAACACCCCTTACTTTGAACCCAATATTTTCAGCAATATTAATGTTTTTATAAATAAGCTTTTTTAAGCAATCGCCTTTTATATTTGTTTCCGGCACAAAATAGTTCAATATAAATTTCCATTTCTTTAAAATACCCCGAATCACAAATACGCAAATGTGGCTTCCCATTTTATTAGAGCGATCAATTAAATGCTCTAGTCCATCTATTATATCAACTGATACATTATATGTTAAGTTTTTTTTATTGCTACTTCATCACAAGTTAATATGCATTCTTTATCCGATTCATTCATTTCCTTAATGGTTTCTCTAAGGGCTGAGTACAAACATTCGTTGTCTCCCGGCTGTAATTTTTTAATGCTGTTCCACTTTTGTAATGATGATGGACTGGGAAAATTTAATTTTAAAGAGTCCCTTAAAAACGTATATGTGGAAGTCGACCTGTAATATATGCTCTGAGCAAACAATTTTTCGGAATCATTCCATCTTGTATTTGTGCCTTTTTTTTCTTTCAGAAGCATTTTTACCAATATTTTCTCATTTCCCGTTAAATTGATTTTATCAATTTGAGAAAGTAGGTTTTTTTCGGACTTAGATTCCAACCTTATTATCTTTCGTTTTAAATTTGAGCAGCACGTAGTATTAGCGCGTAAAATTACGAAATTAAGTTAAGTAATTCAGTTAACTGAAATTTTCTCTTATTTATCACTACCAATCGCAATTTATAATTCGCACATATATTTCCGTACTTTAGCAATGCAACCAAACAACTTTAATTGATTGTAAACACAATTTTAAAGCGAAATTTAAAAAAAATCGAGGAGCTCTACGTATAGTCAGCTTTAAGCAAACGTATTAAGAGAAAAAGAAAACGTATTAAAAGGAAAAACAAAAAAATTGGCGCGCTTTTCTTCCCACCCATAATTGCGCGCTTTTTTAAAAACATCAAAACAAAATAAAAAAAAATAATTTATCTGAATCTTATTTTCATTTTAAATATTGAAAATTGGTAATTTTTATACTAGTAATTTGACTAAATAACTATAATAAATAATAAAAGCATATACAAAGTAAATTTTAAAAACTACTGTAATTTAAAACAAAGAATTTAAAAGAAAGAAAAAAAAAGAAATTACATATAAAATATAAATATTTCATAAAAATAATTCATAAAGTAAAATATTATTTATAAAATAAATAAAAATATGGAATCTGTTTATTGCAAAATTGATTTCTTGAAGCACGAAGTGCGGACATAAGCACCGAAGAATCATTGTCTTCTTATATTTTTCACACGTCGCACGCTGAATACTCTAATGACAATTATTCTAATATAAAGTCATCTTTTAAAATTATTATGCATTTTTTTGTACATAGATTGTGCTATTATTATTTCTGTGTTAAATTTGAATAATTGTTATGTTAAGGCAATGGAAGACTAGAGTTTTTAAGTGGTGTCAATTTATAAAAAATAATATAGATTTAAAGTCTAAGAACTTCTAAGATGAAGGGCATATTTTGTCGTTTTTACAATGCATGTGCATACGTGTGCACCAATACAGTGGTCAGCTGTCGCTGTATGCGTACAAGAGAGCTGGTGGCTCTAGAGCTCTCCGCTCTCTGGCTTTTGAATACAATTTCGAGAGAGCGAAAAGCCACTTGAAAAGCCACCACGAAAAAATCGTGTGCAAAAAAATCGTATGGCGTTACGCATCTTGTTATTCTAATGTCTTTGATCTGGCCATGTCCGATCTGGCCATGTCTGTCCGTCTGCTCGTCCGTATGAACGTCGAGTTCTCAGGAACTACCAGAGACATAGACGCAGCGCCAGTTTGTCGATTCATGTAACGCCCAAAAACTGCCCAAAACTGCCACGCCCACTCTTTTGAAAAATGTTTTGATATTTTTTCATTTTTGTATTGGTCTTGTAATTATACCCGTTACTCGTAGAGTAAAAGGTATACTAGATTCGTTGAAAAGTATGTAACAGGCAGAAGGAAGCGTTTCCGACCATATAAAGTATATATATTCTTGATCAGGATCAATAGCCGAGTCGATCTGGCCATGTCCGTCTGTCCGTCCGTCTGTCCGTCTGTCTGTCCGTATGAGCGTCGAGATCTCAGGAACTACAAAAGCTAGAAAGTTGAGATTAAGCATACAGACTCCCAAAACATAGAAGCAGCGCAAGTTTGTCGATTCATGTTGCCACGCCCACACTTTTGAAAAATGTTTTGATATTTTTTCATTTTTGTATAAGTCTTGTAAATTTCTATCGATTTGCAAAAAACCTATTGCCACGCCCACCCTAACGCCCACAAATTGCCAAAAACTGTCAGTGTTTAAGACTCTCCTTCGCACTTCCACTAGCTGAGTAACGGGTATCAGATAGTCGGGGAACTCGACTCTAGCGTTCTCTCTTGTTTTCTATCGTTTTGACAAAAATCTTTTTGCCACGCCCACTCTAACGCCCACAAACCGCCCAAAACTGCCACGCCCATTCTTTTGAAAAATGTTTTGATATTTTTTCATTTTTGTATTAATCTTGTAAACTGTCAGTGTTGAAGACTCTCCTTCGCACTTTCACTATCTGTGTAACGGGTATCAGATAGTCGGGGAACCCGACTGGTATCAGATAGTCGGGGAACCCGACTATAGCGTTCTCTCTTGTTTCATTTTTATATTGGTCTTGTAATTTTCTATCGTTGTGACAAAAAAGTTTTTGCCACGCCCACTCTAACGCCCACAAGACGCCCAAAGCTGCCACGCCCACACTTTTGAAAAATGTTTTGATATTTTATCCTTTTTGTGTTAGTCTTGCCAAAAAAATTTTTACCACGTCCACTGGTAACGGTAGATAGTCAGATAGTCGGGGAACTCGACTATAGCGTTCTCTCTTGTTTAATTTTTTTTCGATTAATTCTTGTTTTTCTTATATCTATTAGTATGCCAATATATTTTGAAAATTTCTCGTTCGCACTTCCACTAGCTGAGTAACGGATATCTGATAGTCGGGGACCTCGACTATAGTATTCTTTCTTGGTAATAATTATACCAGTAAGTTGGCAAAACAAATTTTTTAAATTGATAAATAACTAGTCTCTTTTCAAACTTTTTAGGATCTGGACATCGAAAAACATTCATTTTTAAGAAAAACAGAAAATGTCATTCGATACAATCCAAAACGAGATACAATAAATCGGTTAAGAAAAGTAAAAGTTAAAAAAATTGTGGAACTGCCTCCCCCTTATCCAAATGGTTGGTATGGTATTCTTAAATCGTCTCAGCTTAAAGCTGGGGAAGCAACTTGTGTATCGTGCTTGGGGGAAGATCTAGTCATCTTTCGCACACAAAAAGATAACGTTTTTATCCTGGATGCATATTGCCCGCATTTAGGAGCTAATTTGGGTATTGGGGGAAGAGTTGTTGACGACTGTGTTATATGCCCTTTTCATCAATGGAGTTTTCGAGGGACAGACGGCTTATGCATCAATATTCCATATAGCACATCAGGTATGTAATCAAGGTCTTAAGTTATAGTACAATTGTATTTATTGTTATCGGACCAGGGGCACAAGCTTGTACTACGGTGATAAATTAGCAATTATACTAATACAATATTAACAAATTTTGGCAAATCGATAGAAATTTACAAAACTGATAAAAAATGGAAAAAACGCTACCTTTTTTCTTGTTTATTTTGGATTCAAGAAAAAAGTTGAGTTCGGTGCACCAATTAGATCAAGGTAAAATTTTCCCCATTTGCAAAATACATTAAAGGTGCAAATTATTATACCCGTTACTCGTAAAGTAAAAGAATATACTTTTTGCCACGCCCACCCTAAGGCCCACAAGCCGCCCAAAACTGCAACGCTCACACTTTTGAAAAAGGTTTTGATATTTTTTCATTTTCTTATTAGTAAGTTTCTATCGATCTGCAGAATAACTTTTTTCCTCGCCCACCCAAAACGCCCAAAAACCGCCCAAAGCTGGCTGGATATTTTTGTATTAGTCTTGTAAAACCACAAACCGCCAAAAACTGTCAGTGCTAAAGTCTCTCCTTCGTTCTTCCAATAGCTGAGTAACGGGTATCAGATAGTCGGAGAACTCGACTATAGCGTTCTTTCTTGTTTTATACTTATATAATATTATTTTCTACATCTTTAAATCCTTGCATATTTAAATATATTTCTATAGATTTCTTATTTATAAAACTAAAAGCATTTACTGGAAAAAACTTCAGATTTTGAAGTCGAAGTCTGAATCTTCTTGTGAAACGTGTGAGAACCAAACAGATTCCATATCGATCGACATTTTTATTTATTTATTTTATTAACGGATATCTTATGTTATAGTTTTTTAGGAGTTGTAAGTTGATCAAGTCGAAAGGGAAGTTGTCCTGGTTGCAAGACTAAGGGAGACTCCGCTAAGCCCCAGCTTCAGGAAAGCAAGCAGTTAGCAGCATTGAAGCAGAAGGGATCAGCAACATATTAGCGCAACAAATAAAGGCTCTGCAGAATGATATGCTAACCAAGCTAACAGAACAGATTGGGCAAATAATACAGTAAATGTCGGGGCACAGATACAGGTGCCACCAAGATCAGCCGAATCTATCAAAAACTTTGGAGGCTCGCCAGAATTAGGGGATACTAAACTTAAGCAGATTTGAGCAACCGTCAGGATAAGATCGGACAGATCATCAGCAGCTAGAAGCTGCGATTCAATGGAGCTCAAGACGGTCTTGGTGTGGATAAATTCTTATATCGAGTTTATCCTCTTAGGTTTCTTTACCCGGCAGAAGCTCAATTCCCGATTTGATTTGGTCTACGGCAACTCTAGCGTGCTCTTCGAAGCGTTTTCACAAAGTGTCAAATAGCTTTTCGCCAGCGAACTTAGATGTCAATTAAAAAAGCAATTTGAGGAAATAGACGTAGATACTGACGGCCGATTTTCTGGCCACAGATTTTGAAGAATAAAACAAGAGAGAACGCTATAGTCGAGTTCCCCGACTATCTGATACCCGTTACTCAACTAGTGGAAGTGCGGGAGAGAGTTTTCAGCACTGACAGTTTTTGGCGGCTTGTGGGCGTTAGAGTTGGCGTGGCAAAAAGTTTTTTGGCAAATCGATAGAAATTTACAAGACTAATACAAAAATGAAAAAATATCAAAACATTTTTTAAAAGTGTGGGCGTGGCAGCTTTGGGCGGTTTGTGGGCGTTAGAGTGGGCGTGGCAAAAAGTTTTTTGGCGAATCGATAGAAATTTACAAGACCAATACAAAAATGAAAAAATATCAAAACATTTTTTAAAAGTGTGGGCGTGGCGGTTTGTGGGCGTCAGAGTGGGCGTGGCAACATGAATTGACAAACTTGCGCTGCGTCTATGTCTCTGGAGTCTGTATGCTTAATCTAAACTTTCTAGCTTTTGTAGTTCCTGAGATCACAGCGTTCATACGGACGGACAGACGGACATGGTCATATCGACTCGGCTATTGGTCCTGATCAAGAATATATATACTTTATATGGTCGGAAACGCTTCCTTCTGCCTGTTACATACTTTTCAACGAATCTAGTATACCCTATTACTCTACGAGTAACGGGTATAATTACAAGACTAATACAAAAATGAAAAAATATCAAAACATTTTTCAAATGTGGGCGTGGCAGTTTTGGGCGGTTTGTGGGCGTTAGAGTGGGCGTGGCAACATGAATCGACAAACTTGCGCTGCGTCTATGTCTCTGGAGTCTGTATGCTTCATCTCAACTTTCTTGCTTTTGTAGTTCCTGAGATCTCGACGTTCATACGGACAGACAGACGGACGGACAGACGGAAATGGCCAGATCGACTCGGCTATTGATCCTGATCAAGAATATGGTCGGAAACGCTTCCTTCTGCCTGTTACATACTTTTCAACGAATCTAGTATACCCTTTTACTCTACGAGTAACGGGTATAACAATACCGGGCATAACGACTAATTTAGATTAAACGTACTCTCGGAACATACAAGGAACTAGGACCTTTTCCGAGCAGGGAAAACTATTGGGGCTATCAGACATAAAAGTCAGGATAAGCGCCCGTATGCTGAGGTTCACCTATTAGATAGAGCAGTACATGGCCTTTATATACTGGTGCGTCCATGAGTGCTGTGGGTGGAAGATTGGCCGAAGAAATTATTAGACAGAGAATGTGAATGTAAAAGGGTGGCAAAGACTGTAAATACGGCCGATGGCCAAATGCAAAAAGTGATAGGCCGATTTAAAATGCCGGTTCAGTACTAGGAAATGACACAAGCGATAGAAATAAATAGTATTCCTTCTCTGAGCCAGGCTTTATATTTGGGAATTGATTTTTGGACCGTGATTGGACTCTTGCCACTGAAAATGAGTGTAGGGAATTGACTTGTCTGACATCAAACGAGCATCAGGCAATTATTGATCAATTTCTTTCTTTTGCACAAGAAAACAAGCATGCTTTCCCATTCTATAGATGTTGGCGAAGCCAAGCCCGTTAAACAAAGACATTTTCCTGTTTCGCCAGCTGTTGAGAAGTAACTCCTCGAGGAAGTTAATCGTATGATTCAGCTCGGCGTAATTGAGGAATCGGAAGAGCCCTTGGTCTTCCCATGTAGTGTTGGTGCAGAAACCAGGGAAGGTGCGACTGTGCCTCGACAGCAGAAAGGTGAACGCAGTGATAAAGAAAGTCGCGTATCCCTTGCCACAAATAGATGCAATATTGAGTCGCCTACCTAAAGCCAATTTTATTTTTAGCCAGGATCTGAAAGATGCCTATTGGCAAATTCCACTAGAATGCGACAAACCCGCATTCACGATTCCTGGCAAGCCATTATATCAGTACAAGGTGATGCCTTTCGGTTTAACGAATGCGTCGCGAACAATGACTAGGCTGATGGATAAAGGTATACCGGCTGAACTTAGAAATTAAGTTCTTGTGTATCTGGATGATCTCCAGATCGTCACAGACAGCTTTGAGAGTCACTTAATCGTTCTGAACATCGTTTCTAGTCACATAAGAGCTGTTGGTTTGACATTAAACGTGGATAAGAGCAAATTTTGCATGAAAAATGTTAAATATTTAGGTCATGTTGTGGTCACAGTTTTCGATTCGCGTCGGGGTAAGACGTATTTTCATCGAGCTCTGTACAAAATCAATTTATTTAAGTGAAGTGAATAAATAAAACAAAATAAATTACAAATATCAGCGAAAAGACGCTATTAGCAATGTTAAATTGCAAATCTATAATATTTGTTGTGTGTGGAAACATTAAATTAAAACAAAAGCTAATTTAAATAGACAACAAACAAATCGACAGTTCCAAAATGAGCCAACGCGAATTGCGCGCTCAGCGGCAAAAAGAGCAAGACGAGCGCCGGCTCTCTCTCCAACGAAACAATGCCTACTTCACCTTCGTGTCTGACGCCCGTGAGTGCCAAACAACCCATCGAGTCAATGACCTAGCACCTGCAGAAAGCAAACGATCGCGGTCCTGCTCACCAATGCTTATGACTGCACAATGTGAACCCGAACGCATTGAGAGCGTCTCTCTCGCGCTCTCCTCATTGCAAACGGTGCCAAGCTCTGTAGCTACAAGCACAGTAACTTCGATATCTACTGCAACTGCACCTATAGCAACAACAACAACATCAACACTATGCTCAGTACCGAGAGTTGTGTACATTTCTGCTGAAACAACAACAACCAAAGCAAGTGCACTCTCTCCGACTCTAGAAAACAAAAGCGGACAAGAACCAAAACAAAACACAAAACTGTTTCAAACAGGGCTGGATCGCTACATTCAAATAAAGCGAAAGCTAAGCCCACAACACAAACAGGCTGGCAATCAGCCGAAAATAAATCGCACCAACGTTGACAACTCAACTTCAAATAGGTTTGCACTACTGGATGACTGCGAAGTGCATCCAATGAAAGAACAGGAGCAGAAGAAGACTAAGCCGCCTCCAATATTTATACGAGAGAAAACCTCAAGCGCACTGGTTAAAAAACTAGCTACGATCATCGGAGAAAACAGGTTCCACGTTATACCTCTTACCAAGGGAAACATACATGAAACGAACTCCGGATGAGTCCGGATGAGTCTAGCCATCGATCAGTGACCAAGTACCTGGATGAAGCTGGAAAGAGTTACTATACCTACCAGCTTAAAAGTGCCAAAGGATTGCAGGTCGTCATTAAAGGAATTGAATCATCAGTGACCCCATCCGAAATTATCGAGGCACTAAAGGAGAAAAACTTTAAGGCAAAAACGGTGATCAACATTCTTAACAGGAAGAAAGAGCCGCAGCCACTCTTCAAAGTCGAACTGGAGCCATCGAGTCAAAAAATCAGCAAAAATGAAGTACATCCTATTTATAAACTCCAGTTTCTACTGCACCGGAGAATAACCGTCGAAGAGCCACACAAGCGCAAGCAGCCTGTGCAGTGCACTAACTGCCAAGAATATGGCCACACCAAAGCGTACTGCACCCTAAAATCTATCTGCGTTGTTTGCAGCGATGCTCACAGTACCGCAAACTGTCCCAAGAACAAGAACGACAGCTCAATTAAATTATGCAGCAACTGTGGCGAAAACCACACTGCCAACTGGCGAGGATGCATTGTTTACAAGGAACTTAAGTGTCGCCTAAACAAACGAGTGACTTCAGTTCGTGATCGTACCACACCAGCAATTCACAAAGCAATGGAACCGAGTACAACTAACATCCCTCTGTCTACCAGCTACCGAACAGCGCCAAATATTTCCTTTGCAAGTGCACTAAAATCAGGGATCCAAACACCAGCAGCGGACACCCCCATTCATCAAACAAACTCTCACGATAACATGCAACAGCAGCCAATTGGCGTTGAAGCGATTATGCTTTCGATGCAGCAAAGCATGAAAGACTTTATGGCCTTCATGCAAACAACTATGCAAGAGCTTATGAGGAACCAAAACATCCTTATTCAAATGCTCGTTTCCTCTAAAACAGTATAATGACTCCCCTAATAATAGCAACCTGGAACGCTAATGGCGTTTCGCGGCACAAGCTAGAACTTGCTCAGTTCTTAGCCGACAGAAACATTGATGTTATGCTTCTCTCAGAGACTCACCTCACTGAAAAGTACAATTTTCAAATACCAGGATACAAATTTTACTTTACGAATCACCCGGATGGCAAGGCCCATGGAGGCACTGGCATACTAATACGATCGCGAATCAAACACCACTTTGTTAGTAATTGGCAAGAAGATTGCCTACAATCCACCTCTATAAGCCTCCAAGGCTATAACGGTGCTCTCACTCTGGCTGCTGTCTATTGCCCACCCCGCTTCACACTATCAGAGGACAAATTCACAACACTCTTCGACTCGCTCGGTGAAAGGTTTGTTGCAGCTGGTGATTGGAATGCCAAGCACATGTACTGGGGATCTCGGATAGCGACCCCTAAAGGAAAACAGCTATACAACGCAATTATTAAACCGCAAAACAAGCTTAATTATGTTTCTCCGGGTACGCCTACATACTGGCCAGCAGATCCTAAAAAGCTTCCAGACTTGATTGACTTTGCCATCACCAAAAGGATATCCCAATCAATGATTACAGCTGAGGCACTTTCAGAACTTTCATCTGATCACTGCCCGGTGCTCTTTAATCTTTTGTACCAACTGCAACACATCGAGCGGCCGTATAGACTCACAAGCAACAGGACCAACTGGGAGAGGTACAAAAAATATGTTTGTTCACATACCGACTTCTCTAGCTCATTGGAAACCGAGCAAGACATCGATCAGTTTGCTGGTAGCCTAGAATCAACACTAGTCGCAGCAGCAAAAGCGTCAACTCCACAAGATACTAACGGATGCAGTAAAAAGTTCAACATGACAAGTCGAGATACCGAACTCCTTGTGCTTGAAAAACGACGACTTCGAAGGGAGTGGCAGGAGCACAGATCACCTGGCGCAAAGAGTAGACTAAAAGCAGCTTCTCGCAGACTTACTAAAGCGCTTAAGAAAAAAGAAGCGGACGCACAACTGCGTTACATCGAGAACCTCACGCCCACCAGCACAAAAACTCATTGTGGAAAGCCCACAGGAATCTGCAGGCACCAGCAGAAACTGTCGTACCCCTCCGTAACTCTACCGGAAACTGGTCTCGTAGTGACATGGACAGAGCAAGAGTCTTCGCTGATCATCTCAAAAAGGTATTTCAACCCAATCCAGCCACTAACTCATTTACTCTCCCACCCTTAACTGCATCTGATTTAGCACCACAAGATCCCATAGAATTTCGGCCAAGCGAAATAACGAAAGTCATTAGAGACCAACTGAAGACTGGAAAATCGCCTGGCTTCGATTTAATAACACCGAAAATGATCATCGAGCTTCCAATGTGTGCAGTTCTACAAATCTGCCTACTCTTCAACGCTATTACCAAAATTGGATACTTTCCTCAAAAGTGGAAGAAATCAGTTATAGTTATGATCCCTAAGCCTGGGAAAGACAAAACACAGCCATCATCATACAGGCCAATAAGCCTACTTACTTGTCTCTCCAAGTTATTTGAAAAAGTACTGCTGCTACGAATCAGTCCCCACCTTAAAACACACGACACACTCCCATCGCACCAATTTGGTTTTCGGGCAAAACATGGAACTGTTGAGCAGGTTAACCGCATCACAACGGAAATTCGCACTGCTTTTGAGCATCGTGAATATTGTACAGCTCTATTCTTAGACGTTGCACAAGCATTCGATAGAGTATGGTTGGATGGACTTATGTTTAAATAACCAAACTGCTGCCTCAAAACTTACATAAGCTTCTAAAGTCTTACTTATACAAAAGAGTGTTCGCGGTTAGATGTAGTTCAAGCACTTCAAGCGATTGTACTATAGAAGCTGGAGTGCCCCAAGGAAGTGTATTAGGTCCAATTCTATACACCCTATACACAGCGGACATCCCAACAGACTACCAGCTAACAATATCCACATTCGCTGATGACACTGCAATACTGAGTCGATCCAGATGCCCAGTAAAAGCTACGATGCAACTAGCACGCTATTTAACATGTGTAGAGAATTGGCTTGCAAATTGGCGCATACGAGTAAACGAACAAAAATGCAAACAAGTTACGTTTACTTTTAACAAACAAAGCTGCCCGTCCTTGGTTATGAACCACACGCGCATCCCACAAGCCGATGACGTAACATACTTAGGTATTCATCTGGACAAGCGGCTCACCTGGCGGAAACACATAGAGGCCAAGACGACGCACCTGAGACTAAAAGCAAAGGATCTACACTGGCTTATAAACGTTCGGTCTCCCCTGAGCCTGGAGTACAAAGTCCTTTTGTATAACTCCGTTCTTAAACCCATATGGACCTATGGCTCCGAGCTATGGGGCACTGCATCGAGAAGCAACATCGACATCATTCAGCGAGCACAGTCTAGGATTCTGAGAATCATAACCGGAGCTCCATGGTATCTTCGGAACGAGAATATACACAAAGACCTAAAAATAAAACTTGTCATTGAGACAATAACAGAGAGAAAAGTTAAATACAAGGAAAAACTAGGCTCACATCCAAATCCCCTTGCAAGGAAACTTCTTCGAGTATGCAGCCAAAGTCGACTGAACCGCAACGATCAACCAGCCCAGCGTTAAATTTGTTAGGCCACATAGCACAAATCATCTCATAAAATGATAATTAGCTAGCTTAGAATAAGATTTGAAAACTTATTGTTAGTCTCTTAAGTAAAAGGGAAGATTCAATAAATAAGAAAAAGAAGGAAAGAAAAAAAAAAAAAAAAAAAAAAAAATGTTGTGGGTAAAGGGGTAGTTCGAACGGACCCATACAAAATATCTGCAATGACGGATTTTCCATTGCCAAGGTCTTTAAATGCGTTGATATGGTCGGTTCATTAGCAAAAGATCTTTTAAGGCCCAGGCAAAAATTTGTGATGACTCCGGAAGGAGAAGAAGCGTTTGCGAAATTAAAGAAGATGCTTTGTTCTACCACAGTTCTGCGTAGCCCAAATTTCAGCCAGCCATTTTACATTCACTGCGATGCCAGCAACTCCGGAGTGGGAGGAGTGTTAGTGCAGAAGTCTGAAAGTGACGAAAAATGCCCAATAGCATTTGTCTCGAAGAAGCTGAACAAGGCGCAAAAATCGTACACAGTCAGGGAGAAAGAGTGTTTGGCTGGCATTATCTGCATAAAATGGTTCCCTTCATGTAAGGCCATGATTTCACAGACATAACCGACCATGCGTCGCTCAAATGGATGATGTCGCAGACCGATTGTAATTCGAGGATTGCTCGATGGGCATTAAAACTTCAAAGCTTCAATTTTAAAATTGAGCATAGAAGCGGCAAGCTCAATGTAGTCCCTGATGCTTTATCACGGGTTAATGAGGAAGAGGTTGCGGCTTTAGATGCAAGTCGCGGGCTGTTAGTTGATTTTGAGTCTGAACATTTTAGCGATCCTGACTATACGGAACTTGTGGAGAGTCTTCCGGACTTAAAAGTAGCAGAGCACTTAACAGGAGACCCGATGCATGACAGTTTTTGTTGGAAGATATGGATTCCTAGGGGCCTAGTGCCCGAAACTCTTAGAAATGCTCATGTTGATCCCTTATCTTCACATGGAGGTATGCATAAAACGTAAGAGAGGCTAAGGAGGTATTATTATTGGCCCAGACTGGTAGATGACGAAAAAGAGTAGATTTAGTCGTGCGAAACCTGTAGGACGACCAAGGCATGATAGCGCTTTGAGACCACCCATGGGAATAGCTCCTGAATCCGCAAGGTCATTCTAAAAACTTTCAGTCGATTTTGTAGGCCCGTATCCGTAGATCATTACAGTAAATTCGCTTTCCTAAAGGCGGTAAAATAGGTAGCAGCTGATGTAGTAGTTAAATAATTGCAGCAAGAGCAATTTCATACTGTCGGTGTCCTCACCGTTATCTCAGATAATGGATCACAATTTAAATCAGAAGCATTTCAGAAGCTTTTACGGGAGCATAAGATTGCCCACACTCATACTACCGTTTACTCGCCACAAGCGAATGCATCCGACCGGGTAAATCGTTCCGTCATCGCTGCCATACGATCGTATGTGCGTAGCGATCAAAAGGATTGGGATGAGCAACTAAGCAGTATTTGCTGTGCCCTCAGATCGACGGTTCACTCCAGCTTAGGAACATTACCCTATTACATGACATTTGGATAGCACTTCATTTCATCTGGTACCACTTAAAAATTGCTGAGAAGACAGGTCGTTGGCGATCTCAAAGGAAGATTCGAAATTGTCCGTAGCAGGGCGTTAGAAGTTATAAAGAATCAGTACGAGAAAAACGAGAAAAGGTACAATTTGCGCTCAAAGGAGGTATCTTTCAGTGAAGGCCAGTAAGTCTATCGTAGAAACTTCAATCAGAGCAATTTCGCAGCTGGTTACAACGCGAAATTGTGTCCATCCTTCCTGAAGGCAAGGGTGAAAAAGAAGATTGGTCAAGGTATTACGATCTTGAGGATTTGCAGGGGCGTTTCGTTGGCAGGTTCCATGCTAAGGACATCAAGCAGTAGCCTCGCAAGATGTTTTATCAGTCTTGGAGTGTTGACCCCAAGTCTGATCTTGCTGAGGGGGTATTTTCGTAGCGCTTGCTCGGGAAGATTAAGATACATTTTAGCACCATCTGTTGGTCAGATGAAGTTCGAGGAACTGTGTTGCCGCTAAGACAAGATAGGGTAGGGAATAGGCATAGACTTATAGATAGATGCGAGAGGCTAACGTCAACTGTGTTCATTTCACCCACTTTCTAATAGAGGATTACCGTTACTTTTCCGGCGTCATTTTCTTTTGGTAGCCGTTGAGAAAGGTTGGACGTGTCTGAGCCGAACCCATTTTTATACCCGTTACTCGTAGAGTAAAAGGGTATCCTAGATTCGTTGAAAAGTATGTAACAGGCAGTATATATATATTCTTGATCAGGAGTCGAGTCGATCTGTCCATGTCCGATCTGGCCATTTTCGTCTGTCCGTCCGTCCGTCTGTCCGTCCGTCCGTCTGTCCGTCCGTATGAACGTCGAGATCTCAGGAACTACCAGAGACATAGACGGAGCGCAAGTTTGTCGATTCATGTTGCCACGCCCACTCTAACGCCCACAAACCGCCCAAAACTGCCACGCCCACTCTTTTGAAAAATGTTTTGATATTTTTTCATTTTTGTATTGGTCTTGTAAATTTCTATCGATTTGTCAAAAAACGTTTTGCCACGCCCACTCTAACGCCCACAAACCGCCCGAAACTGCCACGCCCACACTTTTGAAAAATGTTTTTATATTTTTTCATTTTTATATTGGTCTTGTAAATTTCTATCGATTTGCCAAAAAACTTTTTGCCACGCCCACTATAACGCCTACAAACCGCCAAAAATTGTGTTTAAGACTCTCCTTAGAGTGGGCGTGGCAACATGAATCGACAAACTTGCGCTGCTTCTATGTCTCTGGAGTCTTTATGCTTTATCTCAACTTTCTAGCCTTTGTAGTTCCTGAGATCTCGACGTTCATACGGACGGACAGACGGACGGACAGACGGACGGACAGACGGACATGGCCAGATCGACTCGGCTATTGATCCTGATCAAAAATATATATACTTTATATGGTTGGAAACGCTTCCTTCTGCCTGTTACATACTTTTCAACGAATCTAGTATACCCTTTTACTCTACGAGTAACGGGTATAAATACGGAAAAAAACAATCACAAATAAGCTCATTTGGTTCGAGCTAAAAGCTTTTTTTGTTTTGGATTGATTTTGCATAAAAGAATGCCCTTTCCTCTAGAAAATTCTGTAAATTAACCAATGAATCTTAATCTTACTTGGAGTTGCCGTCCCATTTCATTTTATCCAGTAATTAGATTGTTCAAAAAATTCCATTTAAATACTCGTATTTACCGTGAATATTTTATTCTCGTTTTCAATCGCATATTTTATTGTATACCATTTATTTTTATATTATGTGTCCATTGCTTAGCTTAAGGGATTTATTTTCTTTTAGATTTTAATAAAATTGTATAATGTTTTAAAGAAGTTTGAATTTAGCTGATGTTTGTTTCCCAAACTAAACGTCCGCTGGAGTTGAGTTCACAAATCTGAATGAATTCTTATATATCTTTCTCGTACTTTACAATTTGGTTTTATACATTGTGCTTATTCTAATATGCTGATCGGCCGAAAAGTAGAAGTGAAGAGGATGCGATTCGGTGTTGCAAGAGGTTCTGTTTGGCCCGCTGTTTGTGTTGATTCAGCAACTCCAGTGTTAGTCGATGCGACGACAGCGTTTCAAGTGGGTAGTAACGAAGTATTTCTTGGGCCCTCTAGATCTCCGGTTGTCGAGGCGGCTTTGGCGGGGGACCGCCGAGGGTAAATGCTGAGGCGGTAACTCCTCCCCCCCCCCCCCAGACTGAACTACCGACCATAGTGGGGGTATAGCTGTTGCTATCATATTAGGTGAAGCGATGGTGGGTGTGAAAGATTGTTGTCTTTTTCGGGAAGCAGGCCACGACGAATATTTCTATTACCAGTACACCGAGCGTCGTGTAGGTCGTTGTTGTATGGATCGTGGTTCCTCACTGTATCCTGCTGTTCTGTATTTTTGTTTCCAGGTCTTCCATCCTCAGCCCATGTATTCCCAACTCCTGGGTTGTCCTGTTCCTCTTAATCGTCTCTATCCGAGGTATGTCCAACACTTCACCTCTGCTGCGCCATGTCTCTCCACCGCTTCGTACTGCACGTTGTTCACCATCGCCTTGCAGTGTGTGAATCTGGGCCACTTAACGTTTTTTCGACTCCGCAATCCGTATGTAGTTTGATATTTCCTCCGTTGAAAATTGCGATGTAGCCGGCCTCCGGTTCGAAGATCGTTGCGACCAATCCAACGTTCGAATTCCGCTTCCTTTCCACTTAACAGTTAAATGTTATTTACTAATTAACATTTTTCCTTATAGTAATGTATTTCATTCCCATGAATCACAACATAATTTGGAGTTATCACAAATTCTGTGTTGTTCATGGTAACTTAACCAACAATAGGCTCTCGGAGACGTCATTAAAGTTCAATCCTAACATATCTGTAGTAAGCGAAATTCTATCAATATATTCTAGCCTATAAATCCTTCTGTCCTCTTCCACAAAAGACTTACTTATGCCATTGTTAATAAATGTATTTACTCTACTCTGCTCTTTGTTTATGTATTTTGTCAAATTCTTAAACAATTCTGCCTGTTTTTACTTTTTCGGCGTCATTTGCGTCTAAATTCCCTGTTATTGCTTTAACTACCGACCCCAATCCACTGATCAACCCTCTTGCTCTTTTATGCTAGGGCAGGATTCCTTCTAAGTGATCTAACTAAGTCCCTCGTTCCTGACTCATCTACGATTTCTCCAAGTGTCCCCTCTATCCCATCTATTATTTCCTTATATTTTTGCAACTTTACGATGTGGATATAGGTTTGGTAAGGTTGTATCACTCTTGCCGTTCCCATTTCTATCTGAACGGTCGTTCCCTTCCAAAGGTTTTATTTCGAACCTGCTCTCCTCGGCCACGGCAATGGACCACCTGTAAAAAAATTGTTATTCGTTTGGTTTATTCATTCTTCGGATTTTCTCCTTGTGAATTTTCTGTGGCTTGGTTGTGGTTAGTGTTAGGTTGTTATCTTCCAACACCTTGTGTTTAGAGAACCTAGGAGTGAGTTTATCTCTCCGATTTTCGGATATGGAATTCCGAAACCTGACCATCCATTCATACTCGGCAAGGCAAACGGCATTGGAAACGGAGGAGGATTGTTTTCTTCCCACTGGTACTGCGCCCAAGTGCCTCCTTCTTTCGATCCTGATTCTGAGTTTCCTTAGTGGCCTTGTCTCGCGACTCCACCGACCCCTGAGTTTTGGGTTCTGAGCCGACCCTTCCAAGGCAACTAACTTTTCTTTCCTACAAGCTATCTCATAGGCCTTTGCTATATTCGGGACGCCTGTTCCTTATTCGTATCGGTCCCTTTTAACCTTTCTAACTTACCCCCTTCGCCGTCATATTTTGAAATAAAATCCACCAGGTCTATTGCCTTGATGGCTTCTAGTACGCTTGGAGTTGTTGTCCGTTCGTTGGATTCGACATAATTGTCTCACGTGTATGTGTACTGTATGCGTTGTACTTAAATCACTGTGTACCTAATCTTCTGACTTATTAATTATTAAGAGATGTGTGTAATGCTGTATGCTTAACCTTAGTATTTAGACTTATCAGTTAATAAGTTATGTGTTTGTGTTATTACTGCTTATTGCTTAATAAGATACGTGTTGAATTCCCGAATTGTTTGTATATATCAAGTGTCCGTGTGTGAAATGGAGTTTTGTAATTAATTATCATGAGTAAATTTCTTCTTTCCAATGTTTGTTTGCTTAACTTTTATATCTTTTATTCCTTTACTTCTTAATAATCTTCCTTTCGTTCATTTTATTTCTATTGTCTATTTGTCTATTTATTTATTTCATTTATTTTATTTATTCATCACCTTTTTTTTTCTACTTATTTTTCTACTTTATTATTTTTTTTTTTTTTTATTTTACTTATTTCCTTTATTTTATTTATTTTATTTATTTTATTTATTTTATTTATTTTATTTATTTTATTTATTTTATTTATTTTATTTATTTTATTTATTTTATTTATTTTATTTATTTTATTTATTTTATTTATTTTATTTATTTTATTTATTTTATTTATTTTATTTATTTTATTTATTTTATTTATTTTATTTATGCGGACAGTTCTGCACCTTGGTGTTTTCCCTTGACTTGCAGCACTGCACATACATACCTTACTCCTAACCATTCCTACGCTAAGCGGCCGCCCTGTACGTTACAGTGCCCCGCCTAATACATGCGACCGATCCGGCTTGTTTAACTTCTCCTCAGCCATCGGGCCATTCGGCTCGACCATTTCCCCTTCTATCATACACTCGAACTAGTTGGCACTTCACACTGCACACCACACCAACTTCTACTGCCACCGCCGCCGACTGACGGCATGACATCTCTTAGTCACATCGAACTTCCGACAACCGCTACCGTTCTCTGACGGTCGCTCGTTTGATGGAGCCGTTTTCTGCGACGTCGAGCCACGACGTCTACCACCGACCGTTTGCTTGTTCGAACCCATTTTCTTACACTTCTTTTAGACACAACTTGAACTAATTCAATTCTTTTATATTAAGCAACAACTCGGCCTTGCATCTACTTCTTCTGTTATTACACACGACGGTTAGATCCTGGCTTCCATAGCTTATGGTCTTACCTATGTAGCATTTACCTTGTATTCCGTCAGTTTGGCTTAGTTCAGCTTCCTTTTTATTATTATTATTTTTTGATTATATCGGTTTTGCACTTGCGTTTCTTATTTCCCACTGCTTTGACCATTTCTAAATGGTAACTTGCGGCTCTTATTACTTTCACCTCCATTTTACACACTCCACTCTACTCACTGTTGTTCCTTACATCGCTATTATTAATATTAACTGAATATCCCGGTCGTCACGAAATCCTGTTGACTTGTTCTTAGGCCTGGAACTACCGACTGCGCCAGTTAACTCCTTCATTTGGTTTGGGAAATGCTGAAGATTTAGCTGAAGTTTGATTCCCAAATTAAAAGTCCGCTGGAGTTGAGTTCACAAATCTGAATGAATTCTTATATTTCTTTCTCGTACTTTACAATTTGGTTTGATACATTGTGCTTACTCAAATATGCTGATCGGCCGAAAAGTAGAAGTGAAGAAGATGCGATTCGGTGTTGCAAGAGGTTCTGTTTGGCCCGCTGTTTGTGTTGATTCAGCAACTCCAGTGTTAGTCGATGCGACGACAGCGTTTCAAGTGGGTAGTAACGAAGTATTTCTTGGGCCCTCTAGATCTCCGGTTGTCGAGGCGGCTTTGGCGGGGGACCGCCGAGGGTAAATGCTGAGGCTCGCGCGCTTAGATTTCGAGTCAACATCTTGCCTGTTACATTTTTTACGAATTCGACATTGTCGAAATTAAGCAATTTCTCCTCGAAAATAACAAAGATGTGCACTAAACAACTCCTTATAAGAAAACTGGAAACTCTGACGTGAAAAGATTACATTAAACCCTTAATGATCCAAACAATATTGACACTGTTCAAGAAAATGTTTATAAAGCGATTGTTTACTATATTAACACAATCCATTTAACTACAAATATTAGACCGATAGATTTATTTAATAATATACTTTGTCACGGTGACATCTTCCAAATATCGGAAAAGCTAGTAAGAAACAAACAAACTTTAAATGCAAAACAAGATAACATAAACGAGTCAATTTGTTAAGAATAATCAATTAGGAAAATCAAATCCAAAATATAAAGAAATATATAAAGAAATATAAACACGCAATAAGGTAACTATTTTATTAATAATAAACACCATAAAAGACAAATCTATAAGGATCAGGTAAAACGGAAATATAAATATCAAAATGAAGATTGTTAAACCTAACATTTCTGTACATATTATATATCTTTTTAAACAAATAATTTTAACCAGATTGTTGAACCTTTTAGAATAAGATTATGTTATGAATACACATGGCGCTAGTCGTAGCTTTCAACTCCGATGTTAGCTTTGCTAAGACGAAACCTTCGTTTTCGTTAAACCCTTTTTACTCGACAAAGAAGTCGATGGAGGTGTTTTACTGAGGAATTCAACGTTCATTCTACAGACGACAACGGAGTCGTTTCTGAAAGTACCGATCTATTCGTTTGGGACACAGAGGTCTAGGCATCTGGCTGGACAAAGAAGTTTCTATTGGAAGGCCCCCTTTCGACCTTCCCCGTGACTATATCGTGATCTTTCCTGTCTTTATTGAGTGTTTCTATCTTATTTTCTTTTGCTTGTATATTTTTTGTATATTTAAGGTGGGCTGTCCTGCATATAAATATAAATATATGTGAGCGGTAGGTTGTCCCCTGGTGTTATGTCTTGTTTTGTGATTGTAAGTATAAAGTATATGCCCTATTGTGCTTAAGTCTGTCTCAGGATTTATAGTATTAATTATTATTGTTTTTTCGTTAAGGGTTTTATGAAGACGTTCTAAATCTGCTACTCCTGTTTTTGTGGTATTTAGCTGTGGTTCTACTCCTTCTGTTTCTTATCATTCTTATAATGCTAGGCTCGAAAAGGCGCCATCTCTAACTGCTTTTAATAGCTTCGGTTTTTCTAACTGATTAAATATGCGCATCAGGCGGTTTTTGCCAGTCCTTAGTTTTATTTGCTCTAGTGTAGCGAATTTTGAATAGAGCTGCATAGAAAGCTCTAGTATTTGCCTTCGGCCGAATAAATGTCTATTATAAATTTATCTCTTCAGAATTCTATACTCGGGGTGGGTTTAAATGGAACTTTGGTATTTATATGCTCTGACTGATAGATTAGAAACTTTGCATTCGTTAATAATGTTCTGAATTAGTAATTGGTTATTTCGAATTAACCTCGCTAAATAATTGCTTAGTTTTTTTTTTATCCCTGAATGCAATCTCTTGCAAGGCTCATGGGACTAAAATATTAACTCCTTGAATTCTGTATATGACTTGATATTTTTTAATAAAGTCAGGCTTCTGAGTTCCTTTGTGGTATTTGGGTTGATCATTTTTGTTATCTACCTGTATTGTTTCAAAATGACCGTCGCTGTCTATGTATAAAACACTGTGTTTATTTACAAAAATATATATTAAATACTGTTTGGATGATCCGTTTTTTTTATTTTTTTCTGGTTGCTTAGTGAAAATTAGTTGTCTGTTGTAATTATTTATTGGCTTCTCCGTTATGAATATTAGTTCCTTGTTATCCTCTTGAGTGCTGTGCTGCGTAGCTAAAGCAAATAACACTTTCCCTATATTATCCTGGATAGAGCATCTGCTATATATCTTTCTTTGCCTTTGACGTATTTAATATAACGGGTGTTTTTTTTAGAGGTATAGAACTTTAAGTTGGCATTACTGTTCAAGATGGCGACCGATTTAACAGCTGTCAAGTGATTTATTCTCAGTTTGGTTTGGCAATTCGTCATGCGTGCTTACAAATCCAACTCGTGCAAGAATTGAAACCAAACGATCATCAAGCAAGGCGTAGATTCGTCGAATGGGCCAAAACGAGATTGCTGTTGTTCCCGATTTTTCATAAGCTCCAAGATCTTGTGATTTAACACCGCTAGACTACTTTTGTGGGCTATGTAAAGTCATTGGTCTATGCGGATAAGCCACAAACGCTAAACCATTTGGAAGACAACATTCGCCGTGTTATTGCGATATACGGCAAATGTTGGAAAAAGTCATTGCAAATTGGACGTCCAGATTGGACTACATCCGAGCCAGCCGTGGCGGTCATATGCCAGAAATCATATTTAAAATGTAATGCCACAAGATTATCTTTCATGTCAATAAAATTCATGTCAATCGAATAATCCATCGTTGTTTTATTGCAATTTAAAGTTCTATACCTCTAAAAAAAACACCCTATAGAATTCGTATTTAACTTTTCTGAATATTCACCTCGTTTATATGGCGTTGGGCTCCTTTATCTGGTGCAATCAGCCCAACGGTTGCTAATCACTTGCTATTTAAAAATGTCGACCTAGCACATAGTGTCTAAACGTTTTCGTTGCCCATATACCTTATGGGGTGAACATTTTAAGAAAGCACTGCTTCTAAAGCTACATTACTAGGGTCTGGTGATTGAAATATGCGATCAATTAAAATAAGGAGTTTCAACCTTTTGAATGCCTCATTATATATTGCTTTCTTTTTTGAGACATTTTGTTAAAGGTTTTGCAATCTGTGCGAAATGGGGTATGAACTTTCTATAAAAGCCTGTGACCCTTTAATTAAATCAATTGTAGAAAAATAAAAACATCCTCCCATCTTGCTAAGATTTCGTACATATTCGGTATTGGATATTTGTCTGATATTGTTAAATTATTGAGATTACGGTAATTTAAATTTCTTCTGCATACTGTATCATTATGAACTGTTTTAAAAGTGTGTCTACGTTATTAGTGAATGTAAGTCGGTCTCCACTGTTAGGAGAGCTGTTAATTTTCAGCATGTATCTCTTCTGACGGAAAGACGGCTTCGATAATTTCGTGCACCTGTCCGTATATTGTAACGGTACGGGGTCCGTAATTTCTCGTCAATTACTTGGCGGCCCAAAAGCAAATCGTATCGGTTTAAAAAAAAAGGATATTTTTTGGTAAAGTGTCTTTATTTTTGCGGATCTTGGTCCAAGGTGGTTCTGGTTGAATACAAGCTGTCGGGTTAACGGTATAAGTTGGTATAACCCAGATGCGTTAGGTTTTGCGTGAGGTTGACGGTGTTGGTATTGGGGAAACTGATTAGGATTAGCTCTGGGTAATTGAGGTGGTATATATGAAAGTGGTTGACGAATTGGTTGTTACTTAGCGTTGTATGATGGTTGGAATGGTGTTGTATGATTATAGTAGCTATTCCTTTGTCTGTGAGTTGCATTGTTATGTGGTTCGACGGGATTTGAAACTGTTTTTTCATTATTGCGTTATGTAACATATTTATTAGCGATCTAAAATTTGGAATTTCACATTTAATTATTATAAATATATATGATTTGGCACTGAACACAGCATTATTTGCATTGGTGATGATACTGCTATTTTATTTGATTACAAAATTGTTGTTCTTCTGTTGTTGCTGATGTTTTAAACGTAGAAATTATTTTATATTTTTATACCCGTTACTCGTAGAGTAAAAGGGTATACTAGATTCGTTGAAAAGTATGTAACAGGCAGAAGGAAGCGTTTCCGACCATATAAAGTATATATATTCTTGATCAGGACCAATAGCCGAGTCGATATGACCATGTCCGTCTGTCCGTCTGTCCGTCTGTCCGTCCGTCCGTCTGTCCGTCTGTCTGTCCGTCCGTATGAACGCTGTGATCTCAGGAACTACAAAAGCTAGAAAGTTGAGATTAAGCATACAGACTCCAGAGACATAGAAGCAGCGCAAGTTTGTCGATTCATGTTGCCACGCCCACTCTAACGCCCACAAACCGCCCAAAACTGCCACGCCCACACTTTTGAAAAATGTTTTGATATTTTTTCATTTTTGTATTAGTCTTCTAAATTTCTATCGATTTGCCAAAAAACTTTCTGCCACGCCCACTATAACGCCCACAAACCGCCCAAAGCTGCTACGCCCACACTTTTGAAAAATGTTTTGATATTTTTTCATTTTTGTATTAGTCTTGTAAATTTCTACCGATTTGCCAAAAAACTTTCTGCCACGCCCACTATAACGCCTACAAACCGCCAAAAACTGTGTTTAAGACTCTCCTTCTCCCTTCCACTAGCTGAGTAACGGGTATCAGATAGTCGGGGAACTCGACTATAGCGTTCTCTCTTGTTTAAATTTTATTATTATAATACCCGTTACCCGTAGAGTAAAAGGGTATACTAGATTCGTTGAAAAGTATGTAACATTCAGAAGGAAGCGTTTCCGACCAAATAAAGTATATATATTCTTGATTAGGATCAATAGCCGCTCTGGCCATGTCCGTCTGTCTGTCCGTCCGTATGAACGCTGAGATCTCAGGAACTACAAAAGCTAGAAAGTTGAGATTAAATATACAGACTCTAGAGACATAGATGCAGCGCAAGTCGATTAAGGTTGCCACGCCCAAACTGCCCAAAACCGCCTTGTTCTGAGTAACAAAAATTCTGGATTTATAGCCCCGGTAAATTCTGAAAATTGTCTGTTGCTTAGACAGTCGTGAGTTACACTGTTCTTTTAGTGTAAGCTTATTAAATGCAATGTCGTCTCTGCCAACGGACCTCCTGCCGGCTCGAATGGGGCTTAGTATGTTATGGGGGCAGGGTGTATCATCCGTGAAGTAAAGTTAACGCACTTCCCCGTACCACCTCTGCCGACCAATGACTCCACTGTCCATTCTGACCGCGCCAGGTCCTTGGGATCGCTTATCCCGTGGATCTCTGCGTTGCTCGCTTATCCACTTGCAGTGACCGATAACTTCTCGACTGGTTCGCGTCTATCACTTTTGGATTGACTAGTCACTGCGTTCTTTTTGCTTTACGACTGTGCCCACGCCTTCTTAATCTGTTCCGGCTGTCCGGCCGCATGCCCGCGTCCTGACTGCGCGATTCTTGCCCGTACTGTGCTCTTGCACGTATGACCTACGCGTGTTTAACTTACTGCCACGAGCTGCGCTTTCGCCGTCTCTTCATAGGCCGCGGTGATCCCGTTTTTTCCCCGTTTCGCACGGCCAGCTTGGGTACATGGTTCCACCCATGTCCCGCTAGTTCACTGTGCGTCCTCATTGTGCTCGTTCAAAGTCCACACCGTTACCGTTCCACCTCTGTGCCCTTGGCCGGCTTGAGTTCAAGGTCCAGCGCGGTATCTTTAGTTCACAGTCTCTCCGCTTTGCCTCGGTCCATGGTCCGTTATTTTCCGTTTGACCTGACCGCCCTTGACTCCTTTCGTATTCCAGCCGTCTTTGCTGTTGCTAGGCCGCTCCCCTGCACCCAGACTTGTGGGTATATATATATACTTGTATATAGATGTTTCTTGAACCGTAAACCTGTAATTGTTTTCGTTCAATTAAAAAAAAAGGGTTCAGTTATGTATTCATGTTATAGTTTTTCCTCTCATTGTACACAAAATAATAAAGCTACTTATCGACGTTTTATTAAATAACTATGTTATACTTATAAATAAACCAATTTTTTTTGCCAATATCTTGTGTACTGTGTATCAACAGTTCTAAAGCTGATTAACTTGAGCTGCTTATCGATATGTAACCTATATATGACCTAGAGGTTTTCTATTTAAGCGTAGTCTCTTATGAACTGCCAATAATAACCTCATGTGCCCAATAGGTTACTAACTGTTTTTTTTTTAATTCGACAGATAAGTAATTACTTTTGCTCCTTTGGAACTCTGTAAACTAACATTCCTTCCTGATAACTTAAAAAACGGAGAACTTAATTTTTTATAGCAGATATAATAAATGTAATTGTGTCGATATTCTTAATTCTTTTGTCGGGTCTCGCAGCATCCAAAAATTCCTAAATTTGTTATTTGTAAACATGCTAACTTTGGACTGCATTATCTCTGTTGCAGATCAGCTGCGTAAGCATCTACTCTCTTCCCTCTAGCGCTCCCGCTCTTTTTTTTATTACTTTTACACCAACACATTTGGCTTATCGTTCTACTGGCCGTTTTGCAAGTAATTCGCTCTGTATTCAATTCTCTCATTTCGCACGCTGCCAAATTTCTTGAAGAAAAATAAATTAAATCGCTTGAATTGAATTCGCTACCATAAAAAGTGTTTTTCTTTTTGCAAAAAAGGCTAATACAAAAGCCTCATTAGCACAACACTTGATTTAATGTTTAAATTGAAGTAGTGTTAAGGCAATATCAGGAACGTTTTTAAATTAATATTTGTGTTTTTATAATATCGTGGCATGTTTTATATACAGTAGAATCCGGCTTTAGCAACTTTCAAGAGACCGACGATTTAACGTCTTCATATCCGGAAGACGTAATAACAGAAAGGTAGAAATAAACTTTTTTTTTTATTTTATGGTTGCCATGTTTGTAGTATGTTATAACATAAAACATTTAGACATTTAAAGCATTTAGTGCATTAACTCACGTTTATTGGAAAATAGCAGAAAAAACTAGAAATATAACGGAACATCTTATGGAACATAGGCATGAGGTCTTCACACGCACCCTGAAAACACTTTTGTGACGTCGCGACCAACTCGTCGGTCACTGATAGATAAATGCATTTCTAACAGAGTCGTTTGATGCTTAAATTTGTTTGCATTATTTTTCTGTATTTTTATTTGGCATGTCTCAACATCTCCGGTTGAATTATGAAAAATCTCGTCGGTTTATCGCTAAAAGCGGAGACGTACTAACCGGAGTTCCTTTCATATAACTTTGTATGGGGACCACCCAAGCCATTAAGTTTCCGTCGCAATAACCGGACTGACGATATAAAAGGAGTCCTTATAACCGGATTCTACTGTATTTATGTTTGATTTATCTTTAACATATAGACGAAAGCCCTTTGCTGCTATGTCTGATACCCATCCGGTAGCTTAGTTTTACAAATTAAGAAAACAGCGTAAAAAAAGTAAATATATTTATCATATAGTTAAGAATAATTTAATCAATTGCAGAATTGACGAGAGAAATTTTGAATAAATAGCCTTTTAAATTGTTTTATGGGCCCTTTTTTATCAGCTATTATATTTTTGCTAGTAGTAATTTCAATATTAATATTATCCGTTTGGAACTAATTTCGTAATGTTTTAGATAATAGATCTTGATCCAATATAATACTATTCGGCTAACCTATCATATTACAAATTTTTAGAAGAGCTTTTAACCCAATCTGTGATTTTTTGGTTTCAATAATGAAAACTTTGAATGAATAAAAAATTACGTTGGTCAATACAATAATAGCTTATAACGTTTTTATCTCGAATACATTTTTATACCCGTTACTCGTAGAGTAACAAACGACTTCAAAGGAACGACTTTCTGAATACAATTTAGTTAGCATGCTACGCAAGCCTGTTGCATTTTGATAGAAGATAGTAAGACTAAATGTTAATTTTTTTTTAAAAAGAAGAGGTGGGTGGTGCAGTGTTCTGGGCCCCACGGCCCCCTTTTTCTTAATCTTAGCTTTGAACTCCTTTACCACCATACTATCCGGTAAAAATCACGAGAACATATGATCTAAAATAATTCATTAGGGACAGTTATCTTGAAAGATGAAATGTCTCAAGCTTAAAGAAGTTCAATTTTTCCACTTCCATATTATCGGCTTTTGTCTGTAAAGCTCAGGCTTTATTACCTGACGGCAGTCGTTTTGGAAGCAGACAACATTTATTTCAATTTTATTAAGGCTCAGACCACTGAACAAAGACAGAAAATTAAAACTTGTAAGCGAGCTGTTGAATGAACCGCAAGAGGCAGACAGCCTTTGAACCAGCCCACATTGGGCCAGCGAGCCGATTTTTCGACGAAAATTAAAGTTTTAAAGCTAAGTTCTTGAAATTTCGTACATATAATAGTGTCGATGCATATAAAAACATATCCAAATTTCAGACCGATCTGACCACGCCTTCCCTAGCCGCCCATATGAGATAGGTTTCCTCTTATGCTTAAATTCTTAAATTCACTCGTTAAATTCAGCAAGTGTTTTTAACTAATTTTTTTTAACACAACCTTAATATTAATAACTAAAAAATAACAATGCATTCAAAATGACTATAAATAAGTATTTTACATTTAAAAATTTTCATAAAAGTCGTGTTCTACATCAAGATCTATTGAAAACGGATTTTCAGAGTCAGAATCTGAATCACTTTTACTATTGTTAGCATCAAAATCGGAAACATTGTTATTATTGTTCATGTCAACAAAATTTAGCAAGTTTGGAAATTTCAAAAGATCGATTACGTCTGCTGGTAGGGGTAGTTTATTTTGCTGGCCCAATCTTTTTGTTAGATAGACACAAGAGGATCTGAGGAATCCATTGCTCTGTGGAAAACGTCTGCCATGTTGTTCTGCCGTGTACTCTTTCGAGCATGTAACCTCTCCTGTCACTCTTATAGTATTTGTTGCGAGCCTCTGAGGAAAGATTGATGCTTCTATTATTTGGTAGCTGTGCATTAACACTTTATGGACCGTTGCCGTTGTTGGAAATCATGGATACAAGGACATCTATTGAGTTATGGTTTTCTGGTAATATTTTTATACCCGTTACTCGTAGAGTAAAAGGGTATACTAGATTCGTTGAAAAGTATGTAACAGGCAGAAGGAAGCGTTTCCGACCATATAAAGTATATATATTCTTGATCAGGACCAATAGCCGAGTCGATATGACCATGTCCGTCTGTCCGTCTGTCCGTCCGTCCGTCTGTCCGTCTGTCCGTCTGTCTGTCCGTCCGTATGAACGCTGTGATCTCAGGAACTACAAAAGCTAGAAAGTTGAGATTAAGCATACAGACTCCAGAGACATAGAAGCAGCGCAAGTTTGTCGATTCATGTTGCCACGCCCACTCTAACGCCCACAAACCGCCCAAAACTGCCACGCCCACACTTTTGAAAAATGTTTTGATATTTTTTCATTTTTGTATTAGTCTTCTAAATTTCTATCGATTTGCCAAAAAACTTTCTGCCACGCCCACTATAACGCCCACAAACCGCCCAAAGCTGCTACGCCCACACTTTTGAAAAATGTTTTGATATTTTTTCATTTTTGTATTAGTCTTGTAAATTTCTACCGATTTGCCAAAAAACTTTCTGCCACGCCCACTATTACGCCTACAAACCGCCAAAAACTGTGTTTAAGACTCTCCTTCTCCCTTCCACTAGCTGAGTAACGGGTATCAGATAGTCGGGGAACTCGACTATAGCGTTCTCTCTTGTTTAAATTGTGTTGGATCAATTGGTAGGTCACAAGAAATAGCAATTAAAATATTGCTAAAATATGCAATGAGGAATTCATCAAGACCTAACATTTCAGCTAGTAGCTTAGGTGGGCGTCCAACTCGTCTTGATGTACACAGCTTTGGATTTGAAGACAACAATTAAATTACTGTTATAACCATGTTGGACGAAAGCCATTTGGTATGTTTTGTCTTAAATCTGGCCATATTTCTATTACAATTTGCCAAATTCTTTTGAATGAAAAGGTTAAAGCTTCTCACTTTGGTGTTGATTTCAACCTTTTTCTCTGTGCTTAAGTCGAATTCTTTCAGTTCATCATAAATCCAACTTGAAACGGAAGATGCGCTACGATTGTTTTGTATGTAGATATCAAGCAGTTGCTCATAGGCGAACTCAACCACAGCTGTTATATTAAGGATTATACACATCGGAGCAAAAAGGAGCAAAAAAGATTTTTAAAATAAGTTTATATACACTTTGCACTATAATGACACATAATTACTTTTTGGCACAAATTGGCACAAAATTAGTTATACTCCACAAAAGACGGGTTAGCAGGTTAGCTTTTTTCTACTTTTGGACAACACAAATAAAAGCACACAAAAAACACATTAACAGACATTAACGAAATTTTTTTAATTCAAATATTCTACATACCATGGTCCTTCTTTTCCATAATTTTTGTGAAAATTGGTTAAACCACAAAAATTTTGGCACGCTCGCAAGTCAACCAAATTTTTCCTGCGCTTTTTAGTTTCGCACGCATGCAATCAAACAGCTGACTTAGAAGGGCTGCCAAAATTTCAGAGATGCATCAAAACAACTAAAATCTTTTGATTCTTTTTAGTTGAAGTGAAAAATTTGAATTTTCGTCGAAAAATCGGATCGCTGGCCCAATGTGCAGCCTTAAAACTTTGAATTTTGTGTGGGAGAGCGAGAGAGTGAGATAGCTGATGTATAACGCGGTTTATGTGCAAATTATTTGAAGATGTATCGCACCGTCTTGCGATATTGCCATCCGTTAGGTTTCCTCCAGAGGTGAAGGGCCACCTTCGCTGGCTGCTCCGGGGGGTCCGGGGAACAGGAAAAAATTATTATTTACGTTGAGAGGAACTTTCCTCTTTTAACTGCCAGCCTTGTGGTCTGGCAGAGTAATTAATAAAAATGTGTTTTTACGACGTTTAGTCTGAGTTGACGAGCTGCCGCTCTTTATTCTAATAAATGCAAATTCAAACTGAAACTTAAAATGATTCATAAAGCTAACAAAGACTCGCAGCGGCCACGCAAATATGCTGTGTTTGCCGGGTTTCCGGCCCAAGGCTGGGTCAGCACTTTGATATTATGTTTCATACACTGAGCCAGTTCGAGTCTAGTTCGTTGGCTTGTGTTATTCGCTCCCCCTTCAAGATTACGGCCGTTCTCGGCTGGTCTTAATTCGGCGATCATCCCGTTAGTTGGATTGCAGATCTTCGCGCTCCGATGAAACGTAGTCAGGTGATGCCGATACAAATCAATGCACAACAAATCGCTGTTGCGATAAATATTATGCGATGTCAAGTTGCGTTCATTTAGGGGAGACTAAGAATATCTCTGTTGGCGGTGATACTCAATGATGGGGAACTATCTACTCATGGAGCTCGTATTTGGGCCTTGTCATGATTTATAAAGGTGGTGTCATTTATCACGACGCGATCGTTAAAGGTGATGAGATGTATGCCACGTATATAGACTTTTGTTCCGTTGTCCACCGTGACCCTGGCTGGCCGGTCATTGATGATGTTGATTTCTCATCCACGCGGGTAAGCGGGTGTAGGTCGCTTGCCCGTTTAAGACACTGTGAAGGGGTGGCGAATTCGTGATGCTGACGCCGAATTGGTTGTCTAGCATGGCCGTGATAGTGTGTGATTTTAACAATGGCTCGTTGTCGCAGTAAAGCACTTTGGCCTTTGGGAAGAAATTCATGACCTGTAACAAGGCCGGTTTCAAATCCTCAATTGTTCTTGACTGCACATGCTGTACGACGGCGAATTTCGAAAACTTTGAGAAAATGTCAATGTGTAGCATTTCTTCTACATGAGAAGGAATCGGTGACTCGCCAATCTCTTGTTTCTTCGGATGCCTATCATATTTAGCTTTCGCGCATGTTTTGCAGTTTTGGACAATTTCAATGGCCATTTTTGGGAAGTAGTATTCTGTGAGAACCTGCTTCACATTTTCTTGGGCCGACCGGTGGGCCCTATTGTGTTCTGCTAACATGACTTACCTCCTTTTCTCGACCCCGAAAATATCTGTAACACGGTTTTTGCAGTGCCAGAATTTTGTAGTCAGGAATCTCGCAACGCATGATTCTGCGTCCTGTTCTTATATGGCATTAATTTACTGCCTAAACAGAGCATCAGCAACCAAATTTTCCTTTCCCGGTTTATAACCACCTTCACACCCGTTTCCTCGATGCGACCCTTCCACCTTTTAATTTTCGCGTTAGGGTTAGAATCTGATTCCTAGAATGACAATGGCTGATGGTCAGTGAAGATAGTTATATCTTTCACCGCATATAAATAGTGTCGCAGTTGGGCCAACGCCCAAACAATGGCTAATAGTTCCCTATCATTTGTGGCGTAGTTCATTTCCCTATCCTTTAATGTCCTCGAGATCATTGTAATAGGACGGTTCTCTTGTAAATTCACTGCTTCAATACCGTAGGCTGAAGCATCCGTCGTTAGATGGAATGGCTTCTTGTAATCCGGGTATCTGAGCATAACATCTTCGGATGCCAGAATGTTGCGCAGTTTTTCGAAAGAATTTGTTTGCGCCTCATTGAATTGTACTTGAATGTGTCGCGATCTATGTCTGCTTACACTTCCATTTTCGCCCTTTAAGATGTCCGTAATAGGCCTTGCTATGGCTGCAAAATCCTTAATAAAGCATCTGTAATAGCTCGCGAGACCTAGGAATGATCTTACCTCTAATATTGTTTTTGGTTTGGGGAACTCTTTTATGGCCCTGACCTTTATTGGGTCGGTAGTGGTGCCATCACTGCTGACTATAAAGCCAAGAAAGCTTACGCTTTCTTTAAAAAAGCTTGACTTTTTTACTGATACCCTCATATTTGCATCGCTTATGGTTTTTAAAACCCCATCCACGTGCAGGACATGAGCATTCTCGTTTTCTGAGAAGATTATTACATCATCGACGTAGACATAGCAAGTCTTGCCGATTTGTTCTCTGAGAATGTCATCAATGGCTCTCTGGAAGATGCTGGCAGCATTTCTCAAGCGAAAGTGAAGCCTGTTGAATTCGTACTTCCCTCCGCTTACGGAGAAGGAGGTCCAGGGTCGTAAAGAATTTGGCCTTGCCCAAGTTGCCCAGTATCATAGAGATATCTGGCATCGGGTATTTGTCCGGGATAGTCTTTTCGTTTAGCTTACGAAAGTCTATGACTAATCGTCGATTTTGATTTCCGTTCCTTTTTTACCAACCACCCATATGGATATAACTTGGCGCAAATGGGCTGTTCACTAGTCGTTCTAATCGTGGCCACTACCGATGTGTTATATGGCAGGGCCTCGTTGGGATCTGCGAAGGCGTTTTTCGGCTTTTTATTATCCCAAGAAATGCCTTCTTCACCAAAGGTGGTGCATCTGCGCACTCTACGTTAGTGAAGTTGACGTCAGTGCATTTACGGAATGAAATCTTCTCAACCTCGTTACCCCATTTGAGTTGGGCGAAAGCGAGGCTAAGTGGTAACAGATCGGCCCCGTTTATCCCGTCGAATATTATAAAATCTGGTAGAATGAAAAAAGTAGCTTTCAAATTAAAAATCGAGACGAAGCATTTTTTGTGACGGTGGTGGCGCCATAAATGTAGTAAATTTCGAAAGGAGAGTCCGCCGGGCGGATACCCTATAGCAATTTGCGAGGTCGGATGAAATTTTTTGACGCACCGGTGTCTAAAAGGAAATTCATTGGTACCCCTGCTACTCTTGGCCTGATGACGGGTAACAGGGATTTTCTCCTAAAAAATTGACGTAGTCTGAATCATACTCGACAGTGGCATCGTCGTCTATTTTCGATTTCGCTTTTGAGGCGGCATATGCTCCTGTCTTTTCTTCCGCCTTCTGCGTAATGAAGTTAATTTTTTGTTGTTTCCTCACGGCGCCTGAGCGCTCAGAGATGGCTGGTCTTCTGTTCTGGTAAGCTTTTGTCGGATGCAGCAATCTAGAAAATGACGGATCGACCTCCATAGGCTCTGGTGAGCCGTTGTTTTAATAGTTTTTGACATTGGCGTGAACCTGTGCCTTATGCTGCCTATTGAAATACGGATTTTTGATATTATTAGGTTGTGGGTTATGGTAGTCGTACTTGTGAAGTTGACGACCATGGGCTTTTGCAGTAGGTTTGTGGTCTTTGTCTTCCTGAGTTTTTGCCAAACTGGCTGCAAAAACGTACCAGAGATGAAAATGCGCAAGGCGTCCTCTCGGAATATTTCGCACAATATTTTTGCCGTCTATAGCTCGTGAGACATATGAGCTTTATTTGTGAGTAAGGTGAGTTTTTTCTCGACCTCATCATAATACTGTAACAGGGTTATGTTTCCCTGTCTTAGAGTGCTCATGTCTTGTTCAATGACATGTATTGGACGCTTGTCACTGTAAATGAAATCAAGACGATTTTTAATAGCATCGAAATTCAGCACATTGCCAAACGAGAGTAAGACGTTATCGCCCACGCCCCTAACTTTGTTTTTAATAATTGTCGCTGCCTCGTAATGGCGAGAGGTGCCGTTGAAATTTTTAAATATGCGATATGCATCTATCGCCGCTTGTCTCCACGAGACATTTGATTCCTGTGACCCCGAGAATTCAGCCAAATATTTAACGGCGTCTAAAGTCACACTACATGGAGAATTATTAGTTATATCTATGGGTTCGTAGGTTCTAATTACGGGGGCCACGGCTTGGGCGGACGCGACATGTGTTGCTGCCAACGCGTTGGACAGCTCCGGAATTTTCTGACGCATTTCATTTTGTGCGAGTTGGTTTTTGGCGGCCTCATCCGCTAAAGTATTAGTAACATTTGCCTGTATTACAAGTTTGAGCTGTTCTGGATCTATTGCCATTGCAGGGGGATTCGCTGTTACACGTCTTAGAAGGTGAGCTTAATCTTCGCTATCGGACTCTGACTCTGTGAAGTATGGTTTATTATTCCTATACTGTGAGAATCCGGGCTGCATGAGCAGTCCAATTCGCTTAGGTATGCAAAAGCTGGCTGTGTGGGTGACCAAAGACAAACAAACAATAAATAAAGACAAAGGCTGCAGCGTCGAATGTCGCGTTTGAATCGAATGGAAACAAAAAACAAGAGAGAACGCTATTGTCGAGTTCCCTGACTATCTGATACCCGTTACTCAGTTAGTGGAAGTGCGAAGAAGACTCTTCAACACTGAAAATTTTTGGCGGTTTGTGGGCGTTAGAGTGGGCGTGGCAACATGAATCAACAAACTTGCGCTGTCTCTGGAGTCTGTATCAGAGAACTGCAGCAAGCCACCGGCACCCTAAGTACACCCGCTAAACACCGGGAGTCTCCACACCCAGGTTTTTGGAGACACTCTATTTTTAGCACCCACCAGGGTGTTTTTTGTACTTGCACAAAAACATCCGGGTGTCTGCTGTGTACTTTTCTGTATGCATAAAATGGGTGGAAGCGAGACGGTTCAAAAAATGAATGGTGAATGAAGAAAAAGGTCGTGCTCATGCTTTTGCGTTTTGATGTATCTAATGTCTTAACAAAAAACAAACTTATGTATTATTAAATAATATATTATATATATTATTAAATAGTATTTATACTTAATTAACACAATTCTATTTCGATTGTTTATTTGTTTGTTTTTTTTTATCATTTTAAAAAGAAAAATTATACATTTACAAAGTTAAATATGGTAATTAAATATTAAAAATTGTAACAAAGAAAATAATATAAGATATAAAAAAGAAATGTCTATTTCGTGTTGGTTAAATTTCTGTAAACAGAATGCATAAATCTACAGATTTTGGGTATAATATATTTCGTTTTCAGCACTTATGTTACCACAGGCACTCGAATGTCTACCAGACACCCGGGTGTTTACCAAAACAAAAAGGTACTTGCCTTTTCGGCCTGTTTGCATTCTCTACCCTTCGTTATGAGTGGCGAGTGTAATCGCCACTCGCGAGTTAGGATGCCAGGGTGTTTGCAGACACCCGAATATTTTAAGCGGGTGTTTGTAAGTACCAGCGATGACCGGTGTGAGTGGCACCCGAAACTCAAAATTGTTGAGTGTGAATAGGGTGGCAAAAAAAGCCACTCTTGCAGTTCTCTGGTCTGTATGCTTAATCTCAACTTTCTAGCTTTTGAAGTTCCTGAGATCTCAGCGCTCATACGGACGGACAGACAGACGGACGGACAGACGGACATGGCCAGATCGACTCGGCTATTGATCCTGATCAAGAATATATAGAGAATCACTCTTCGGTCAAAGCCGATCTTTTGGAAAGCTTCACTCTTCAAAAGACTCTTAAAGAACATTCTCCCAAGATACGAACCGCTTAACGATCCAAAAAGCTTGACATATAAAGCTAAGTAGAACTTTAAGGCTTATGTTAATCCTCTGTAAAAGGTTTGCTGGGCCGGAAAAATACATTTGTAAATTAGTTCATAACTTACCTCTGGTGAAAACTTATCAAATAAAGATTATAAAAGGAAAATATATTTTGTTCATTAAATTAATTAGCAAAGAAGTTTATTGGCGCAGCCGGTAGGATACTGAAAAAAAGTCCTAGTAAACTCGTTATCCTTTGACAATCTAGTGAAAAGAGGAAACTTGTACGACCAAATAACCTTTTCTGATTGTACCCGCGAATTGGCCGCAGCAAGGTGATTTCGGTTCGTTTAAAGTGAATAAAATCGGTATCCACACAAGAACCTGTGCGATCGGAGTTAATTTAAAGACCTAATTTTGTGGACCGCTTCGTGAAGTGAGAACTCCACTAAGGTGTAAGGTTTTAAAAGGCGCACAGTGCAGTTCACTAAGATATAAGTCTCGACATACTGTAGCAGTCTGTGAACAAAAACAGTAGCCCACTAAAATCAAAAGTGCGGCCGCTACTATTGTATAAAACAACAAAAAGTTAAAACACTCCAGTTCACTTAAGGCATAAGTCTCGACTTACTGTAGCAGTCTGTAAACAAGAACAGAAACTAACTTATAAATAAAACTAAAATGGCGTTAACAGAGGAAAATCTGTCTCAAGTACTTCGGCAAATACGCCAAGTAACGCAATTCTCTGGAGACTCATGAAATCTCAGCTCGTTCATCAGAAGTATCAAATACCTGTTGAACTTATATCCTTCGACCGACGCTCGACAGAAGGCGGTTATATTTGGAGCCATCGAACTTCAAATTGTCGGAGATGCGGAAAAGGTTACCCAATTTGGAATGCACAACGAATGGACAACTTTAAGAGACGCCCTAATCACGGAATTCAAGACTCAGACGCCCCTGGAGGATCTACTAGGAAGACTGTATCGCACACCTTTTAAGGGTAACTTACGTCTATTCTGTGAACAATTAAAAGATAAGTCAACTGTTATTATAAATAAGTTAGCATTAGAAAATGACCAAAATAATATAGCGGCTTATACACAAGCAATGGCAACCACAATAAAAAAAAAAATTCAACGCTCACTCCCCGATAGGTTGTTCATGACCTTAGCGAGGTATGACATTTCAACCGTTCAAAAACTAAGGCAAACCGCCCAACAAGAAGGTCTATACGAAGACCCAATTTCAAAAACATTCGATAGTCAGCCAAAACTTAACTCAAATCCACCTAACACCTATAAACATACAAACATTAACCAAATCAAAAACACTCACCCCAACCAACGATTCATTTGCCCCTTTATTCCATTAAATCCCACACAGACCCAAAACACTAACGTAAACAATCAAACCCCTTTTAGACAAATTCCTCCGACCAGACAAACGCAACTTAATCAGTACAGAAATTTATACAACGGATTCAGAACAGACTTACTTCAGGACCGTCAAAACGACACCCGAAACTACTATCAGCCCCCCCAACAACCAAGAGTGCCAAATAAGCGTTTTAGAGAAAGCTGCGAACAATCGCGTATGCAGACAAATGAAAATTTTCACCAGCACGAATTAGATTACGATAACGAAACTGAACACTACATTAATAACGACGAACAGTTCCACGAAGATCAATTACAGAATACTCAGACAGAATTGTTTACAGATCAGCAATATCAACAAGCTGAAAATTTTCCAATACCAGCCTGGATCCCACCAATACATAGAGATCATGTTTAATAACCACAGATATAGATGCATAGTTGATACTGGCTCTTCGATAAACTTGATGAGCTCAAACTTTTTCAATCTTCAAGTTAAAGATAAGCAAATAACTGTCCGAAGTATGACAGGCTATTCTAAATTAAATAAATATGTAGACCTTCCAGCCAACGGTCTTTTTCAACAAACGCAAAAATTCTATATTCATTCATTTTCACCTTATTATGATATTCTGTTAGGAAGAAAAATACTAATGGAGAATAACGGTTTAATAGACTACTCTCGGAAAGAAACAATAATTAACGAAAGTACATTCATTCACAAAGAATTAGATCCATGTGATGAGAACTCTTCGGAAAACTTTAATGCACTCTTACAAGAAAACAACTTTACATCAGAAATAAACTATGCCATGGACAACAACATAGACTCAGAACACACATACAGACTAGAACATTTAAATAGTGAGGAAAAATACAGACTTACAAATTTATTAAAAGAGTTCAATGACATTCAATATTCCAAAAATGAAAACCTTACATTCACAAGTATAATACGTCACGATATAAAAACCTCTCATGAAAACCCAGTTTACAAAAGACCATACTCGGACCCGTTTGCCTACGAAGCAGAAGTAAATAAGCAAATTGAGGAAATGTTAAAACAAGGCATTATACGCGAAAGCGACTCTCCTTATTGCAGTCCATTATGGATTGTCCCCAGAAAGATGGATGCCTCTGGCAAACCGAAATTCAGGTTGGTCGTGGACTATCGAAATCTAAATGAAATAACAATAAATGATAAATTCCCGATTCCTAATATGATCGAAATACTAGGCAAATTAGGAAAATGTCAGTGTTTTACTACAATTGACTTAGCAAAGGCTTTCACCAAATCGATATGGACCCTAAGTCTATACCAAAAACGGCGTTTTCGACCAAACACGTTCACTATGAGTACACTCGCATGCCATTTGGCTTAAAAAATGCTCCTGCAACCTTCCAACGGTGCATGAATTACGTCCTAAAAGACCTCATAAATAAGCATTGCCTTGTTTATTTAGATGATGTGATCATCTATTCAACATCTCTGAACGAACACCTAGACTCACTGAGGAAGGTTTTTGAGAAACTTAAAGATGCCAATCTTAAACTCCAATTGGACAAATGCGAATTTTTAAAAAAGCAAACAAATTTCTTAGGTCATATTATAAGTCCAGAAGGCATACGACCTAATAAAGAGAAAGTTAAGGCAATCGAAAAATTTCCTCTCCCAAAGACGCCAAAAGAAATCAAATCTTTCTTAGGCTTATGCGGATACTACCGTAAGTTCATTCCAGACTTTGCAAAGATTGCAAAACCTCTGACAATATTTCTAAAAAAAGGAGCTAAAATAGACACAAGAAACGAAGAATACAATAAATCATTTGAAAAATTGAAAACACTCATAATGAACGACCCAATTTTGATTTGCCCTGATTTCACAAAAACATTTCAAGTCACTACTGACGCTAGCAATTTCGCCATAGGAGCCGTGTTATCACAAGACAATAAGCCAGTCAGCTTTGCAAGTAGAACATTAAATGATCATGAACAAAATTATAGCACTATTGAAAAAGAACTACTAGCAATCGTTTGGGCAACCAAATATTTCCGCCCATATTTATATGGAGTCCCCTTTGAGATTTTGAGCGATCACAAACCCCTTGTTTGGCTAAATAATATTAAAGTGCCTAACATAAAACTACAACGTTGGCGAATTAGACTTAGCGAATATAATTTCAAAATCAAATATTTAGAAGGTAAACTTAATCATGTAGCAGACGCTTTATCTCGCGTCAAAATTGAAGAAAACATGGTAGGCGAAGAAGAAAATATTTCAACAGCAGCAACAATACACAGTTCATCAGAAAGCAACGAAACCTACATTGAAATTACAGAAAAACCCATAAACTATTTTGCAAGACAAATTGAATTTATAAAAGATAGCGTAGACCAAGTAGAGACAACGAAATACTTTTCCAAAATAAAACTGACCATCAAATACACTGATATGAGCCTGACAAAGGCAAAAGATATCCTTATTAAATACTTCTTAAGTAATAGCAGTGTTATTTACCTGGAAAACGATAAAGACTTTTTAGTTTTTCAAAAAGCATATCGAGAAACCATTAACCCACATAGTAACGTGAAAATTCTGAAAAGTATCATAATGTTAAAAGACATAAAATCTTATCCTGAATTTAAAGAATTCATTAGTACTCAACATTCTAAATTGTTACACCCTGGTATTGAAAAAATGATACGATTATTTAAAGAAACTCACTATTTTCCAGATTATAATAAACTAATTCAAAACATTATCAATGATTGTGAAGTCTGTAACCTTGCAAAGATAGAACATAGACCAACAAAACTAGTTTTCGAAATAACCCCAGAGACAAATAACCCACGCGAAATTTATGTTATTGACTTTTATGCTATTGACAACGAACAGTATTTATCTTGTATAGACGTTTATTCAAAATTTGCGTCACTTATTAAAACAAACAGTAGAGATTGGTTAGAGGCAAAAAGAGCCCTTACTAGAATTTTTAACGACATGGGAAAACCACAGAAAATTAAAACAGACAAAGACTCCGCGTTTATAAGCACTTCTTTAAAAATTTGGCTAAACAACGAAGACACACAAATAGATATTACCACAAGTAAAACAGGTATAGCAGACATAGAACGCCTTCATAAAACCATAAAAGAAAAAATCAGAATTATCAATACTGAAAACAATAGAGAAAATAAAGAAACACGAATGGAAACAATTTTATACATATACAACCACAAGACTAAACATAAAACAACCGGACAGATACCGGCTAACATCCTTCTTTACGCAGACACACCTACTTATGATACCCAGATGATTAAAGAAATGAAAATCAAAAATCTTAACAAAAAACGACAGGATTTCGAAATCGACACAAAATTTAGACAAGCACCCTTAACACGCGCAAAATCAAAGAATCCCTTTAGAAAAACAGGCAGAATAGAACAATTAGACGAAAAACATTATAACGAAAATAATAGAGGTTAAAACGTTATTCATTATAAAAGCAAATTTAAAAAGAAAAAGAAAGTTAATGACAGCAAATACTTGCAGCAAACCGACACCTCCCAGTCATCGGACTCATAATAACTTGTATTGCGACACAAACTACAGCAGGAACAATCGAAATCAGCCCAATAGAAAACAATAAAGGATTTATCATGTTTGAATCTGGAACAATACAAATCCCCATCACCTTTATGCATCACTGTCTCACCATAAATATTACAGAAGTTGAAGAAACATTTAATAGTATAATTAAACAATGTCAAGAATTTAAAAATGTCACACAAATTAAATATTTAACCGGGAAAATGGAAAGAGAAATGAATGGCATACGCATTTCAAAACGAAATAAACCAGGACTGGTTAACTTTTTAGATTAAATTAAAATATCGTTTTGGCACACTACACGAAGACGACAGGCAACATATAGAACAACAAATTTCGATTCTATCACAAGATACAGTACAGATCAGCACTTTAAACCACGTTATTGACAGTCTCAATAATGGCATAGAAATAATTAACAACCAGTCCAATTCTTTAAAAAAAGAACAAAGAATTAATATATTAATATTTAACATACCGAATATATCGAGGACATTGAAATGGGTTCACAACTAACACGACTACGAATATTTAATCCTAAACTACTAAAACATGACCATATTGGCAACGTTAATTACAAAAATCTGATAAACATAAGAACTTACGCTTGGTATAACGTAGCTACTAATGAAATATTCCTAATGTCCCACATTCCTATGAATTCAATTGAACGACCAACTTTCATAATTGCACCTTACCCCGACAATAATGGCCAAATTATTAAGGAAAATATTGAAGGCAAATTCTACTCACATAACAACTATGTTCTAAATACACTAACAAAGAATATTGTCAAAGACCATTGCATAGCTAACATAATAAAACACGAAACACCAACTTGTACTTTTCAAAAATATCGTAAACAATCCTATATTCAATACATTAAACCAAATATACTTATAACCTGGAATATGACCAGAGAAAAACTTTATCACAATTGTAACGGTCAAGATATTTATATTTAAAATAATAAATTAAAACAAATTACAATATCTAATAGTATTCAACAATACACAAATATAATATTTACTGAACACAATGTAACAAAAATCAAACCAATGTCACACATAGAAATTAAGGAAAGGATTTTGTTAAACAATAAGAGTAACACAATTTACAGAAACATACTAATAATCTTCATATGTGTTTTAGTTTTAATTTACATATTTTACTTTTATATGAAATGTGAAACAGCGCCACACAAAATTATTATCTCTTACCTAAAACCAAGTAAAACCACTTACAAAAATATCGAAAAAGAAACAGAATCAAAAACATATAGCTGAAATTGAAAATCCAGTACCACATTTATATCCAGAAATAATCGCTTGAGGACAAGCTAATATCTAAAAGGTGGGGGAGTGACATATTCACTCTTCATATAAAAAAGCTAAAGCCGATCTTTTGGAAAGCCTCACTCTTCAAAAGACTCAACATTCTCCCAAGATACGAACCGCTTAACGGTAACGAGCTTAACGATCCGATAAGCTTGACAAATAAAGCTAAGTAGAACTTAAAGGCTCGTTACTCTACGAGTAACGGGTATAACAACAACCATAAATGAAAAGCGATCGTATGCGTTGTTATTAAAAATAATTTTTGTTCACATTGAATTCTGTTGAAAATATTTTTTTTTTGTTTAAAATACTTGCTGTTGAAAATAATTTTTTTGTTTAAAATAATTTCTGCTGGAAATAACTGTAACATTGGCGTTGATTAACAATTTTTTTATTATTATATATTTTTTTTAAAAACGCTTCTGTGCAGCGGTTTGTGGTACAAAAAATATTAACTTAATATATTAAAATATTAACTTAAAATGCGTTTAGCATCGGGGCATTATTTTCGGTGTGTATGTTATTTCGTCACTTATTCCCTTCACTTTTCCCGCCCCGCTGTCTTTTTCTTTGCCGCAAATTTAGAAGCTGTGTGGGTGGTGTTGGTGATAATGATGGTGGGTGGTGGTTTTTATACCCGTTACTCGTAGAGTAAAAGGGTATACTAGATTCGTTGAAAAGTATGTAACAGGCAGAAGGAAGCGTTTCCGACCATATAAAGTATATATATTCTTGATCAGGATCAGTAGCCGAGTCGATCTGGACATGTCCGTCTGTCCGTCCGTCTGTCTGTCCGTCTGTCCGTCTGTCCGTCTGTCCGTCTGTCCGTCTGTCCGTCTGTCCGTATGAACGTCGAGATCTCAGGAACTACAAAAGCTAGAAAGTTGAGATTGAGTATACAGACTCCAGGGACATAGACGCAGCGCAAGTTTGTCGATTTAGGTTGCCACGCCCACTCTAACGCCCACAAACCGCCCAAAACTGCCACGCCCACATTTTTGAAAAATGTTTTAATATTTTTTCATTTTTGTATTGGTCTTGTAAATTTCTATCGATTTGCCAAAAAACTTTTGGCCACGCCCACTCTAACGATATCAGATAGTCGGGGAACTCGACTATAGCGTTCTCTCTTGTTACCACTAGTTAAGCGCCAATTATTTGAAGATGTATCGCGCCGGCCTCCTTCGCTGGCTGCTCAGAGGGGTCCGGGGAGCAGGAGAAAATTATTATTTACGTTGAGAGGAACTTTCCTCTTGTGGTCTGGCAGAGTAATTAATAAAAATGTGTTTTTACGACGTTTAGTCGGAGTTGTCGAGCTGCCGTTCTTTATTCTAGTAAATGCAAATTCAAACTGAGCCAACTGCTCTAGTTCGTTGGCTTGTGTTAACTTGCACACAAAAACAACACCAAACAGCACTGCCCACAAGACGGAGTAAAGAAAATAAATTTATTTAAAGTAGATTCCTTCGCCAAGCAAACGGAGTTGTAATAATTAAATATTCAAAATAAAATTATTAATAATTTATTAAAAACCGCCGCTGGTTTTGACAAACGCAAAATAAATTCGGAGCGCAGAAAAAAACAGAATCCCCATTATCAGAGAATGCTGCAGACGATTACAACCGGATCTAGCCCAAGAGTTCGTCTCGGATGACGACGATTAATAGTAGTCATATACCGATGGTGCAGAACCTAAATCGAAGCTGATTCCTGCAGCGGCTCCGAGGGCCAAGGAAGACGAGTGACTGCAGTGGTCAATTGTCGCGGATCGAACATTGTAATCGATAGTTTGTATTTTTAATTGGGAACTAGTCCGAATATGTTAGGATTGTTAGCCAAATGTGTGCGGGCACGCTGATTATCGCCATCGCAAGTTGTCAAAAAAGCCGGGAAATCTTAGCATTTTCATTATGGCGCGAAAGCTTGGAGGTCACACTGCGGTGAGCTAGGATTAAGTTAATTCCAACTGTTATAACCCATAATCTCTACAGAATAAAACGAGCCTACTGCCACGGAATAAGTTTGCCCTTTCGTTCGGGATCCATGGTGGAGTAGCCGTTTAAGGCAACCTCGTTCGCGCGACGACATCTTTTATTCGCAGTCCGAGGGCGACTGCAAGGGCAACTTGCGCTGGATGACGGCTTAGACGGCCAGCTAGAAAGTTGCCAGGAGCCAGCAAGGAGGAGCGTAGCCAGCGCTACATGCCGGCAAAGGAGTCGCAGTCAGCGACAGAGTCGTCGCAGCCAGCGACAGAGGCGTCGCAGCCAGCGGAAATGTCAGCGCCGTGATGAAGCAGCTGCGCTTCAGGTTCGGCCGACCGGAGCAGCTCATACGCAGCCAGCTCAACAGCGTGCGAGAGGTGCAGCTGATTTCGGAACACAACCTGTCGAAGATTATTCCCTTCGCGACCCGAGTGAGCAACCTGGCGGCCTTCTTGAAGTCAGCGAAGGCGGAGCAGCACCTCGGGAACCCAACTCCAAGCTTTCTACAAGCAAACGAGTGGAGTGGGCCAGGCATGCTGCAACGATCGTGCCCTTCCCCACTGTAGTCCACTTCAGCGCTTGGCTACAGAAGTACGCAAACGTGGAGTGCACGGTTTTGGACGTCGAGGGAATGGAGCCGAGGTGTCAAGTTCTGCATGCGAGCGTCGACCACTACGAAGGCGAACAGGATGATCGCCATGAAAGTTGTCCCATCTGCCGAGGACAACACGGAATCACGAATTGCCAAGAATTTGTTGGAGCTTCTCCGCCTGGAAGGTGGAGCATTGTAAAGAGGCACCGAGTTTGCTTCACATTCTTACGAAGCGGGCACGCTACCAGATCCTGCCATATGCAATGTGAGTGCCAGATTAACGGATGCCGGAGGATGCATCATCGTCTGCTACATGGCGCGGGCGAAGAGCAAAGGACGCAGCAGGGAGGTGGTTTTAGACGCCACGGAGGGAACCAGCAGCCAGCGGTTTCCAGAAACAGCCTGGAGAGAAGTGCTCCGCGTGAAGCGAGACCGCCCACCCAAAGGAACCTAAGCTGCGTTGACGCCGAAGGAGGATGCCAACTGCCCGTTACGCTATACGGTGCTGGTCATTGGGTGGATACATATGCGCTCCTAGACAAAGGATCCTCGGTCACGATGATCGATGACGAGCTGCGAAGGGATCTTGGAGTGCAAGGATGACGTCGGCAGCTTAACATCCAATGGTTCGGAGGTAGGGCAGCCAGAGAGCCTACCAACGTGGTGAGCCTGCAGATAAGTGGAGTCGGAAAGACCACTTGCCACGCATTAAAAAACGTTTATGCCGTTTTAAGCCTGAGTCTGCCGATGCAGACATTAAGTCGACAGGGCGTTCAGCGAGATGCGCGTCTGCCGATGTAGCCTTACAGCAACGCGGTGCCGAAGGTGCTCATCGGTCTGGATCATGGACTTAGAACGAGGCGGTTCTCTAGAGAGGGACCGTACGCGGACGCAACCGAGCTGGGCTGGGTTGTATTCGGACCTGATTGTGGGCAATCGACCATGCCATCACCGAGGTCCTGCCTACTCGCCGTGTCAGTGGACGACACAATGGAGCAAAAGCTGGAGGACTACTTCGACGTGGAGAACTTTGGAGTGAAGCCCGCACCACAGGTCGCAGACAGCAACGTTGTTCGGGCCCAAAGGATTCTCGAAGACAACACGGTAAGAGTGGGGCGTCGCTACCAGACAGGATTGCTCTGAAAGGACAACCACGTTGTGCTGCCACAGAGCTACGAGATGGCGTACAAGAGGCTGGTCAACGTTGAGAGGAAATTGAAGCGCAACAAGCCGTTGGCGCAAGAATATGACCGGATCATCAAGGATAACGTCTCTAAAGGATATGCGAGAAAGTTGCAGCCGGATGAGTTCGCGGTAAGGAGCGATCGACTTTGGTATTTGTCGAAAACCCCAACAAGCCCGGCAAGGTGAGGCTTGTGTTCGATGCTGCAGCCAAAGTTGGAGATACATCGTTAAAGTAGCTGGACTAAGGGCCTCAGCACTATAAGCTGTAACGAACTGATTTTCTTGGTCTGCTCGCTTCGGAATACGTGCGGCTAGCTCAGTAGAGTTTTTGCGTTCGTCCCACCAAATTTATAGAATCCGGTTACCAGTAATAACACTTGCAGTTTCGTTCTTGGGTCTTTATTTTTGCTTGGAACTACAAAAAATCGGATTATCCGGCCTTTGTGCTGGATGGATTGTCCACCGGCCTCGTTCCGCTGTCTCGCCGCTCCTGTCGTCCTGAGTTTCACGGACCTTCGTTGTTGGGCGCTCGTCGCTTGGGCTGAGAGTTGTTGTCTTACGCAGTCTCACGGCAGCTAACGGCTGTGATCCCCAAGGCAAGCGCCTGGGGAAAAGCAACACGTCAACCCCACGTCTGGTTCGGACTGGTGGCGCCGGTATCACGCCTGTTTGGATCGCACGGACACACCTAGGCGATCGCCTGGTTCAAGTTCGCGGTCTCCTACGCAGTTCTCCGGGTCTACACCACAATCTCTGCCGCTTATCCCGTGCCCTCCTTAGTTTGGCTTCGCCTGTGGGATGCCTCTGGGCTACTCTTGCTTCGTCGTAGTGGACCTCAGCTACCTGCGTCTCAATTCGGAGACTTGTCTCGTCCCGAACGACTTGACGTAGCGATCTTGCTCCTTGTTGACTACCACGGCTGTAGCTCCTCTGCTGACTTCGTTCTAACGTTGTTAACTTGTACACTTGTTCTCCTCGACCGTCTGTCGCTTCCAGCGTTCGGCCTGTTTATATAGGCCTCCTCTTACGGTTCATTCCTTTGGTCTCCAGTCTCTGGACCCAAAGTCCACGATTTTACAGTTGTCCCGGTCCAAAGTTCGATTTGTTCCGTTATTTGCCTTTGATCCTGCTGACTCTTCAAACTCCCTTTTTTTCAATAAGTCCGGAGTCTCCACCCGCTCACTCTACATTTCCAGAGTCTCCAAACTCTCTTCAATCAGAGTCTCAAAACTCTCTTTCTCCATCCCAGAGTCTCAAAACTTTCTTACTCCGGGCTTCGCACTGCCGTTACTACGCTTTGCCTTGTTGCGTAACTAGCAACGGCAGGCCTCTTCAACTCCTCACATCTCCCCCTCTCCTTGGGAATATTTAGAATCCGGTCTCCTTGACGCTTACAGCTCCATCTCGAGTTCCACAGTGCCGATCTCCTCCTTTTCAAATTTTTTCCGCCCTTTAAAAGTCTTCATCTGTTGACTCTCGCCTCGGCCTGACGCTAGAAAGGCTGCCGAACCCAGTCTGTTCTCAGGTGTTGTCGTTCTCCTGCATGCCTTCCCTGCTTCCTTCCGATGGATCTGAATCCCCGTTCTTGTCACCATTCTCCTCCTGATCCTGCTGTTTTAGGTCGCTGACATGTACCGTGCGTTCCTTTTTGTTCTTCCGGTGGCGAATCTTACATATCACTGGCGATATGAAATCCACAATTTGTTACGGTTCATCGAACCTCGGAGCTAAATTGGCCGCACTTTCCGGTGACTCTGGTTGCCTTCCCGTACCTAGCGTTTCTCTGTCATAGAGTGCGTTCGATAGTCTTGGCCCGCGGCCCTGTGTCAAAAATGCCGGTGAGTAGCTTGTGGAATCTGAAACACTAGAATTCACAGCCAGCATGATTTCGGGCCATCTTTCATCCCAATATCTCTGGTTCTGTCCGGCAAACTGCGCTATCATTGTCTTCACAGTGCGGTTGGCTCTCTCCGTCGGATTCTCCTGTTACGTATACGGTGCCGTAAACTGCTGCTTTATCCCCATGTCGTTAAGGAACTTCTTAAAAGCCCGGCTCGTGAACTGCACGCCGTTGTCCGTGATCACCACCTTCGGTACTCCAAACCGTGAGACCATGCGTTCCCTGAACGCTTTCTGCAATGTTTCCGCCGTGGCTCTTCGCAAAGGCACCAACTCCGTCCACTTCGAAAACCTGTCGATCAACACCAACATACTGTTTCCGTGCTTCGATCTTGGTAGTGGTCCGACGAAATCGGCGCACACTGTCGCCCAGGGTTCCTCCGGGATCTGTGTCAACATCTTTTACGCCGCCTGCCGCTGATTCGGTTAGAACCTTGCGCAGTCCTCGCATTTCGGAACGTAGGCCCTTGCGTCTCTCTGCATTCCTGGCCAGTAGTACCGGGCTGCAAGCCGTGCAATCGTCTTCCGACTGCCTACAGGTCACTACATCTTCGTTCCCTGCTCTATGCGGAATCTGCCTGTAAAGGGTGCTGCCCTCCCACACGTAGTCTGGGAACTTTTGAGGCTGTGCTTTTATCTTTTCTCGCATTTTGTTGATCCAGCTGCACTCCGATTCGGCCTCCTTGTCCTGTGTTCTTCTCAGCATTTCGGGTTCTGCTGAGACCGACTCTGGCAGTGGCTGCCTCGACAATGCGTCTGTTACCACGTTCAACTGGTCTTTCCTGTATGCTAACTCGAAGTCGTACTGCTGTAGCTCCAACGCCCATCTGGTAATTCTTCCCGAAGGGCTTTCTATACTGTTCAGCCACTTCAGCGCCATATGATCCGTCACTACCTTAAAGTGGTAGCCCTCAAGGTACGGCTTTAGCTTCCGAATAGCCCACACAATTGCCAAGCACTCCTTCTCTGTTGTCCAGAGGTTCTTCTCGGCTCCGTTTAGGGTCCGGCTGGAGTATGAAATGACCCTTTCGCCATCTTCTGTGTCCTGTGTGAGGATTGCGCAAATCCCGTAGGCACTGGCGTCTGTTTGCACGAAACGTCGGTACCAAGATGCGACTCCAAGGTATTGGCTCAGCTTGCGGACCGATGACGGTGGTTCTAGCTGGGCTATGGCTGCTACCTTCTCTGGGTCCGTTCCTATCCCTTGGCTTGTGACGCGGTGCCCTAGGTACAGAAGTTATTGTTTGAAGAACTGGCATTTCTCTGTGTTTATTTTCAGGTTCGCTTTCTTCAAGCGACGGAATACCTCCCTGAGGTTTCTCTTGTGTTCCTCTAGGGTGCGGCCAATCACGATACGCGTCTTGATACGCAAATGCATGTGGCGACATTTCCGGTCCAATCACCTGATCCAGGGCCCGTTGAAATGTGGCCGACGCGCAGTGCAACCCAAATGGCATCACTCTCCATTGGAACAGCCCTTTCCCTGGGACCGTGAAGGCCGTGAAGCCCCGGCTTGACTCTGCCAGCGGTATTTGCCAATACCCATCCTTTAGGTCCAGACTGCTTATGAAGCGCGCCTCCCTTAGTTGGTAGAGGATGTAGTTTATCCGTGGCATCGGGTAGGCATCCTTTATGGATTTCGCGTTTATCTGCATAATCGTGACTTCAGTCCACGCATAGTCTACATTTTCCCGTTTTCTTCTTTACCATGACTATGGGTGAGCTGTACGGGCTCCTTGAATGCTCTATCATCCCCATCTCCAGAAGTTCGTCCACCTTCGCGTTGATCTCCCCTTGAATCTTTGCATTCTTGGGGTAGTATCTCTGCTTAATTGGTTTATCAATTTTCATGGTTATCGTGTGCTCGGCTATACTCGACGTTCCGGTCATGGAGTGAAACTCCGCGAGCTCTGTTTCCAGGAATTTGTTCATGTCGTCCTCTTCGCCGTCCTTTTGGACTACTGCGACCTTCAACTTCCCCTCGAGCCGGTATTCGGATTTCATGACCGGAGCACTTGATCTCGGCCCCGACTTGCGTGAGGAAATTCCACCCCAGCACCAATGCATCCACTATCCCTGGTAATATTAGCAGGCTCATAACGAGTCGCCTGTTGCCGAACTCCACTCCTATTTCGAGCTTTGCGTTGATTTCGCCGCACCTTCCATCTGCCAACCTAACCTGCCGTCGTATCCTTGTAATCGCTCCACGGGCAGCCAGCTCTTCACTTATGAAGCTTGCTGTTGCCCCGGTGTCGATCGTGACCTTGAATGTGTCCCCACCGATCGTTACCGCTGCGTAAAACTGCTGCTCCTCCTCGATTAACTTTCCAGTTACTTTGAAGAGGCGGCACCCTGCGACCCCTGCTCGTCTCTCTGCGGCTGAGATCGCTGCCCTCTCCTGAGTCCTCACACCTTCTACACGTGACGTGTGTTGTGGCGAGGCTTTGTTGCGGCTGTATTTGTGTTCTTCCGCAAAGGCTTCCCGTTCCCTGTGCAGTTCCTCGTACACATCTGCCAGGATCATGATTGCCTCTAGGCCATCCACACGTCGTCTGGAGTGCAGTACTCCTTGATGAGTTCCAGCGTTTCCTTTTTCCCATACCCAAGGGGTCTAATCAGGGTCTCCATCTCGACCATGTAGTCCTTAAATGCCTCCCTTTTTCCCATACCCAAGGGGTCTAATCAGGGTCTCCATCTCGACCATGTAGTCCTTAAATGCCTCCCTAAACCCTTGCTTCCTTTGTCTCACCTTATACGCGGGCTTTGTGAAGTATCCCCTGGGCAGGAAATACGTCTGGAAACTGTCTATGAACTCGGCCCAAGTCCTTCAGTGCTTGTTGTTTGCTATGTACCATCAGAGCCTTTCCCAGCATTAATTCCGGCATGGCTCGGGGGATCATTATCAGGTCCAAACCGTACGTGTTTGCAGACCACTCCACCTGCTCCAGGAATTCGAGTTTTACTTATCCGTCAAAACGAAAAGACCATTCTCTAACTTGTTTCGCCACTTTTGCGTAGTCCGGCTGGCTGGGCCTGGGTCTTTCTGTACTTGGCCTCTTTTCCCTGCTCGTCTCCTTCCGTTGACCTTCCCGCTGCATTTCCTCCATGCTCAGACTTGCGATGAGGTCTTCACCCTTGGGGTTTGTAAGCTTTACGCTTGGACCTGGTCTGTCTGGATACGACGCCTCCAATTCTGGCCAAACTGCTGCGGGCTGTGGGTCGTTTTCCGTCTCTGCGTAGTACGCCGCTAGGTCCTCTCGCATGTCCTCTGTCTTTCCGAAAAGCGATATGCGCAACCTCTGTTCAATATATGCGAAATCTTTCTTCTTAAGACGGTAGATCCAACTTCTACCCATACTGCTTTATTTGTGTGGGCGCCAGATGTAACGAACTGATTTTCTTGGTCTGCGCGCTCTGGAATACGTGCGGCTAGCTCAGTAGGGTTTGTGCGTTCGTCCCACCAAATTTATAGAATAACGTGATCTCCCGGTTACCAGTAATAAAACTTGCAGTTTCGATCTTGGATCTTTATTTGTGCTTGGACCTACAAAGAAATCTGATTATCCGGCCTTTGTCCTGGATGGATTGTCCACCGGGCTCGTCCCGCTGGCTCGCCGCTCCTGTCGTCCTGAGTGGTACGGACCTTCGTTGTTGGGCGCTCGTCGCTTGGGCTGAGAGTTGTTGTCTTACGCAGAGTCACATCAGCTAACGGCTGTGATCCCCAAGAGAAGGGAAGGGAAGGGAAGGCACAGTCTAACGGAGTTGATTGTGCGACACTTCCACGCCAGGATGATGCATCAAAACGTCGATGCTACAATTGCGGAGATCCGGACGAGATTCTGGGTCATGAAGATGAGGCGTGTGATGAGGAGAGTCATCGCATCGTGCAACGAGTGCAAGTTGCAACGAGCTTGGCCGATGCCGCCAATAATGGGACCCCACCCAGAGGACAGATTGGATGCGGGTGGATGGCCATTTAAGTACACTGGATAGGACTACTTTGGGCCTGTGTCCCGTCACAAGGAGAAGCGTTGGGTCGCCTTGTTTACGAGCTTGACAACAAGGGAGATTCTTTTGGAGTTGGCTCATGACCTGTCGACGGATTCCTACATAATTGCGATCAGGAACTTCGTCTGCCGTAGAGGGCCAGTACATAGACAGCGCAGCGATAACGGCAAGAGCTTCGTGGGAGCTGACAGGGAAGCCAGACGCTTTGGTAAACCCGTCTGACCGCCGTCCGGCGGAGTATGGGAGCGCATGGTACAGTGCGTTAAACGAGTACTGCGTCATACCCTGAAGGAAGTTGCGCCGAGGGACCACGTATTGGAGAGTTTCCTGGTTGAGGCGGAGAATATCGTCAAATCGCGTCCGCTTACCCACTTGCCTGTGGATGCGAACCAGGAGGCGCCGTTGACGCCTAATGACCTACTCAAGGTAGTGGCCAATCTGCCGGATACGCCTGAATTGGATCCGGAGCTGCCCAAGGAGTGTTTTACGAGAGGATTGCTCGCCTCCTTTGAGACCGTTTCTGGAGGAGGTGGGTCCTGGAGTATGTACCTACGCTTGTGCGCCGCGAGAAGTGGTGCCGAAGAACGGAGCCCATCCACCAGGGTGATCTGGTCTTCGTCTGCGATCCTGCCTTGCCCCGACGAGAGTGGTGCAAGGGCATCTAAAACGCTCAAGCGGTTTATCAACGTTTTAGTAACAAAATTTTCGTCAATATGATTCTCAATTTCCGCCATCAGAGCCGATGATAAGAGCATTGAGGCTGTACAAAATTATCCGAATTCTCCTAAAGTTCAAGCAGTGCTAAGTTTTTTGGGTCTTGCCTGATGTTTTCGAAGGTTTATAAAGGCTTATTCAGCAATAACAAATCCATTGTATGACCTTTTGAGAAAGACAAATCATTTCAATTTGGAGAACAAAAAATAAATGGTTTTAGAAAGCTTACAAAAAAATTTATCGAGGCACCGGTACTAGCAATTTATACAGTAAAGTCCGGTTATAGCGACTTTCTAGGGACCGACGATTTTACGTCATTATACCCGGAAGACGCACTAAAAGAAAGGTGGAAAACAAAAATTTTGTTTTTTCTATGGTTGCCATGTTAGTAATATGTTTTGACATAAAACAAATTAATTGTTTAATCAAACAAAAAATTTAATAAATTTAATTAATTAACATGGTTTTTCGTAAGAAAAATGCAGAAAAAACTAGAAATATAACGGGACATCTCATGGAATATAGGAATGAGGTCTGCACACGCACGCTGTAAACATTTTTGTGACATCGGTCACAGATATTTACATTCATTTCTAACAGAGTCGTTTGATGCTTAAATTTGTTTGGAGCGTCGCAATATCCGGTTGAATTATGAAAAATCGCGTTGGTATAAGCGGTTTGTCGCTAAAAATGGAGACGTACTAACCGGAGGTCCTTTCATACAACTTTGTATGGGGACCAACCAAGCCATCGAGTTTCCGTCGCAATAACCGGACTGACGCTATAAGCGGAGTCGTTATAACCGGATTCTACCGTAATTACAAAGGTGACATAAAATTATATTGCGAAGCGAGCGCTTTAGGATTTAGTGCATTACTTTAACAAAAGAAAAACAAAAAAGGATATACTTGATTCGTTGAAAAGTATGTAACAGGCGGAAGGAAGCGTTTCTGACCATAAAGAGTATATATATTCTTGATCAGGATCAATAGCCGAGTCAATCTGGCCATGTCCGTCTGTCCGTATGAACGTCGAGATCTCATGAGCTACAAAAGCTAGAAAGTTGAGATTAAGCATACAGACTCCAGAGACATAAACGCAAGCTTGCGCAAGTTTGTCGTCCACTATAACGCCCACACACAGCCTAAAGCTGCCGCACCCACACTTTTAAAAATTGTTTTTATTTTTTTTAATTTTTTTTATTAGTTTCGTAAATTTATCTCGATTTGCAAAATTTGTCACGTCCACAAATCACCCAAAGCTGCCACGCCAAACCTTTTGTAAAATGTATTGATATTTTTCACATTTTTGTTAGTAACGTAAATTTCTATCGAAAGCATATGTGTTAGTATATAGCCTAATAGAGGTTAGTTTTCCAGAAGTAGCGTTTTCACGCATCCGATTTTGTTTATAGGTCTTAACATTATGGCAATTAGAGCATTGGTAGTAATACAGCTCAAATTGCGTTTCTTCGGATTCGAAGTTTTCGCTTGGTGGCTCCCTTTGTACGACAGGTGCAGTATCCTCCAGTTTGCTGCTTTTCTTGTTTATAAATTCCAGCGTTGGTGTTGTAAGCGGATTGCCTATTTAGTGTCTTTCAATTGATTTTCCCTCATGACCGTAGACGTTGGTTTGCCTCCTACACTTTTCCAGCATCCGTGTTGTTGTCTTGATTTCGTTTTGTTGCACTTTTAGTGTGATCTATCGCTTTGGATGTGGTTTAATTTATAATCTTTCTTCTCGTCTTTTAAGATTTGATATTGTAGCGAAGCAGCTCATCTAATCGTTGGTTATTTCTCGTAGCGCCTCTTCTAGGTCGCTCTGGAATTTGAATGATATTCTTTCAGCTTCTAGGTCTTCCATATCATGAATTGATTAGTTTATTTGACTGTTAGTAATTTTTCCGTTACTAATGCTGGGTGTTGGTTTTATTACTGCTGCTCTGCTGCCGTATGTTATATTATCATTATATTTGATTTCAATTGGAAACCATTTCCCTCAGTATGCACGTTTGTTTTCATTATTTTTATTACTGCATAGTATTTGCATAGTTGAGAGGAAATATCTTAATTGTATGTTCCTTATATATATTTTATGCGCAGTACACTTTACTTTATAGTTTGTAATACTTTAGTTGTATAGGGTGTTTTTTTTAGAGGTATAGAACTTTAAATTGCAATAAAACAACGATGGATTATTCGATTGACATGAATTTTATTGACATGAAAGATAATCTTGTGGCATTACATTTTAAATATGATTTCTGGCATATGACCGCCACGGCTGGCTCGGATGTAGTCCAATCTGGACGTCCAATTTGCAATGACTTTTCCAACATATTTGGCCGTATATCGGCATAACACGGCGAATGTTGTCTTCCAAATGGTTTAGCGTTTGTGGCTTATCCGCATAGACCAATGACTTACATAGCCCACAAAAAGTAGTCTAGCGGTGTTAAATCACAAGATCTTGGAGGCTTATGAAAAATCGGGAACAACAGCAATCTCGTTTTGGGCCCATTCGACGAATCTACGCCTTGCTTGATGATCGTTTGGTTTCAATTCTTGCACGAGTTGGATTTTGTAAGCACGCATGACGAATTGCCAAACCAAACTGAGAATAAATCACTTGACAGCTGTTAAATCGGTCGCCATCTTGAACAGTAATGCCAACTTAAAGTTCTATACCTCTAAAAAAAACACCCGTTACTTTCATAATTTGTACTATTTTTGCTTGTGACTCGCAGTCACGGTCACTCGCAGTCAGGATCAGTATTCTAACGTATAAGTAACTTTCGGGATTAATATATGTAGGATATTTTAGGACAATATGAATGTCATATATCTATGAATGAATAAAATTATTTACGGCTCTAAATAAAATTTCCTTTATTTATATTTTGTTTCTTGATATTTAATACTATTGTAATTAGCGGTACTACAGATACTCGCTAATATTACTTCTGAAATAGTGTCCGACGTATACTGTATGTAGAGGTTGGGGCCCATCCAGCTGGCAAGGGGCTCCGTCCTGAAACACGCTGTTGTGCCATTTGACAACGAAGGAACGTTTGCAGAGATTGTCTTTAGCAACTTGTGATATGGTCGGAAACGCTTCCTCCTGCCTGTTACATACTTTTCCATATCACCGAGTCGCTCGGTCTTTTGGAACTCGTCTCACTGGTTGCTGAGCGGGTTTTATTTCATAATCGATGGAATGTTTTACTTCAATATTTTTCCATTTTGGAAAAGGCGCCATTTCTTCAATCCGGTTAATGTTTCTTTCCAGTCGGAGGACTTTTAATGGCCGTGTTTCGGTCCAAAAGAGATTGTTTCCCATTTTCAATAACGTAAAATGAAGCAATCTCTTCGGTACCTGGCTCAATGGGGCCTCGAAAATACAAATAACTCGAAGCAATTTATTAGAGGCATATGTTTGGAATTGCTTTTCCGAGTGGGTTCGTATGTTAAAGATTGTGGCTTTTCCCTTTACCAGCTAAGACCAGTCCTTGTGGCTAATTAGGTTAAATTTGCAGCCCGAGTAGATTAGGCGAATTTCACGGCCTTCCTCTCGGCATTGTTTGAACTCCTCTTCATCCTCGCTTGAAACTTTAAAGCAGTATTTATGGTTTTTATTATTTTTATATTTTATACGTTTTATTATTTTATACGTACGAGCCCTTTTTAGGTGGTTCCTGTCGGACTTTGGGAATCGGCTGTTCAGATAAGTTCGGCATTTCTTAGCTAAGTGGCTAAGGGCTTCGAGTATTTATTGAAGGTGAAATTTCTTGCCGTAATGCGTGACCAAACTTTCCGCACCTGGGGCATTCCCTGCTTTAAACCTCGAATTCCAATTATACAGATGGTTTCTGCAACTGGTCTTATTGTCATTGCTTTTGATTCCTTGTTGATCTGTTCCTCAACCTGACACGCTTCGATCACATCTTCTAGATTTTTTTTTTTTTTCCAGGAATCTTTTTTTAAGGTCTAGGGGTGCGCGGAACTATGATTTTATCTTTAATGCATATGTCCTCAACCTCCGTTTTTGTAGATCCGAACGTACATCTTTGCATTGGCTGACGGAGTCGCATCAAGACGTGTCAGGCCTCTAAATAGATGTCTCTCAAACGTTGAGCTCTTGTTCGGTAAGAAGTGTTTATTTAGATGGTCGATGAGGATTTTGTAGACGTTTTATTTATTTTCGTCGGTGGGCTCAGCCAGCGCACCAGGTAAAGAATATATAGGGTGTTTTTTTTAGAGGTATAGAACTTTAAATTGCAATAAAACAACGATGGATTATTCGATTGACATGAATTTTATTGACATGAAAGATAATCTTGTGGCATTACATTTTAAATATGATTTCTGGCATATGACCGCCACGGCTGGCTCGGATGTAGTCCAATCTGGACGTCCAATTTGCAATGACTTTTTCCAACATTTGGCCGTATATCGGCAATAACACGGCGAATGTTGTCTTCCAAATGGTTTAGCGTTTGTGGCTTATCCGCATAGACCAATGACTTTACATAGCCCACAAAAAGTAGTCTAGCGGTGTTAAATCACAAGATCTTGGAGGCTTATGAAAATCGGAACAACAGCAATCTCGTTTGGCCATTCGACGAATCTACGCCTTGCTTGATGATCGTTTGGTTTCAATTCTTGCACGAGTTGGATTTTGTAAGCACGCATGACGAATTGCCAAACCAAACTGAGAATAAATCACTTGACAGCTGTTAAATCGGTCGCCATCTTGAACAGTAATGCCAACTTAAAGTTCTATACCTCTAAAAAAAACACCCGTTACTACTGACTTTAACTGGACTCACAAGCTGGACTCCCAAGAGTAACAGCTTACTCCATTTCTGATCTAGAGTTTGCATTTACAACGAAAGCAACTTTTAGATTTAAAACTTGACTTGTAATTGTTGTGTGGTTGCGAAAAGTTCTGGAGTCCCTGCGGTACTAATTCGCAAGGCCAGGACGCGCCCTGTATTCCCTAGCTAGAGTCCTGTTGTCTCCGTGCGGTTCTTTCTCTTTCAGCTTCACGCAGCCGCTTCATCGCCACTGCAGCGAAGTTGCTGATCTGGAGATCATGCGCTCCCCTAGGGTCGACGGGTCCACTTTGTCCTCCATGAAACCTTTCCTTTCGTGGTCAAGCCGCAGGCAATTAGAAATTATGTGCTCAACGGTCTCCTCTACGCCGCATTCTGGGCAGTTGCGGTCATTGTCGTGGCTAAACCTGATCAGATAGCTCCGGAAGCATCCATGCCCGCTTAGAATCTGGGTAAGCCAAAAATTGACCTGGCCAAGCCGTCTTCGAGTCCATGTGATCATATCCGGGATAATTCTAAAGGTCCATCGCTCCTTCGTCGACTGCTGCCACCGTCTTTGTTACCTTCCCAAGCTTTTAGCTCCGGTGTTTGCTTTTATGGCTCGCCTCTGAGCAGTGCTGCAATGTCCTGCAATTTTGTTAACATTGTCGTATATCTCCTTTGCCTAGGAGTAGTTTACTTCCCTGCCTTGGGTCCATGCAGTTGCGCATTATTCGCGCTAGAGCCCTAGCGACGCTCGCCGCCTTCCTGTACGCTTCCGCCAGATGCTCTTTGAACGATGGCCTAGTGTCTAGCATAACTAGGTATCTTATCGCTCGTGCCGACATGACCGTTGTGCCTCCGACTTGGATGCTGGCTGACTCTACCTGTTTGCGGCTAGATATAAGCACGTCATCCGTTGAGCCATGGGAGCAACTCCCCTATGGTGCAAATAGATGCATTAGCAAGGCTCTCGGTTTCTTGAACGGTTTTTGCTACAATTACCGCTGCAATACCATCCGCGAAGCCAATCAACTTGGTTCTTCCCGGTAGTGGCAACCTGAGCACCCAAAGCAATAAAGGCCCAAGCTTTGGGGGACACCGCAGATTACCCAGTGCTCATGTGGGCCTCCGTCTATCTCGAACAGTAGTACTCTGTCGCTGAAATAGGACTTAAGTATGCCCACTAAAGCGTCCGGTACCCCTAGGTGCTGTAAGTCTCTTATGGTAACGCCCCATTTCCAGCGTCACCACCAAGTAGTACTCCTTACGGCCCCTTGCCATCTTGTACCTTTAATGGTCTTCGAGGCGATCTCCTTAACCGTTGCTATAGCATCCACGGTCGATCTCGCCTTCCTAAAGCCCAACTGCATTTGCGAGAGCTCCCCTGCAGCGGAGATGGCTTTGTGCAGTCTGAGGCTGATACTGCGCTCGAAAGCCATGCCCATATGGTCAATAAGGCATATCAGTCGGTATAAAGATGGGCTCTCGGGAGGCTTGTTTGGCTTGGGGAGCAGTACTCATTCATGCCTAGCTTGACAGCGAGGTCTGGGATTCCGTGTGACCTTGGCGCTGTTCCCGACGGCATGTTCCTGGCGACCTTATGAATTTCATTCGGTCGGAACGCTAATTGCGATAAGTCTCCTGGAGCCGCGTGCGCAAGTTGCGGAGCCGAGGGCACAGAGGGTGGAACGAGAAGGGAAATCATTTTTTCATGCAAAACTGATTGCACTTTTTGCTCAAAGTTGGTTTCTGTTGGCAACATGCAGATTTGCATTCACTCCGTTTATTTCATGTCTCCTTTTCTTTATTATTTCCATGTATATGCCTTTTCCCGACGGCATGTTCCTGGCAACCTTATGAATTTCATTCGGTTGGCAACATGCAGATTTGCATTGACTCCGTTTATTCCATCTCTCCTTTTCTTTTTTAAGGAGGTTCTTTTTTTTTAAAGTTTCAAACACACACACACGGTCACGTCGCGCGTGACTTTAAATTTCGCGTTTTTTTTTCTTGACTTCTTTTTCTTTCTGATTGGAAAATGTACCAAATTTTTTGCTAGTTATTATTATTATTATTATTTACCAATTCTTCCACTCGTCGCCAATGTAATGACCCGCTTCTTCAGTGATGTAACACACAATAAGGGCTTTCGGTTGAAGTCAGGACTACTAATTATTCATATCGCTTAGAATATTTAGTAGTCCCAACAATAATGATAAGTGTTTATTTAGGGACGTTAAAGGAAATACTCTGTAGACGATTTCCATGTCTATCAGGTACCCGATACTCATTTAATGGGAGTGGTAAGAAAATATGTCGAAATATAAATAGAAAGTAATATAAATCTAAAACATGAATGCGGGTAAAATATTTTTTTTTAGCAAATGATTAAATCAAAGAAAAAATTTAACATTGCACTATGGTCCAAAATTCGGTTTTTTTGTCATTAAGTCCAAATTTTTATGTCAGTATATCGTATCAATATGATTTATCAATCAATATAAATAAAAAACAAAAACAATATTGACCGACACCTTCACTAAAGCCTTTTATGAGCTTTTAAAAGTGCAGTGTTGAACAGCTGATTGCGAGAAGGCGTTTCGCGCCAAATTTGCTTACTTTTGCACGAGATACGATTGTTAATACCCATCCATTAATTATAGTAAAATATGGAAAATAAAAGACAAAGTATGTAGTTCTTAACCTTTGTAGTTAATACATGTGTAGTTGTACTGTTTTTTTGTTGCTTAACATCAAATTTATGAGTGTTTTTTAAATAAAAAATTCTTACGTGTCCCCTGTGCTTCGTGGAGTATAGTTCATTTTCTGACAATTTCTGACAAAAGTTAAAAACGTCAGTTTGTACCTTTAACTATTGTCTTTGACGGTAAAGTATTATCTTTTGCCCATTTTTGCCCGTTTTCTAAGAACTTGATTTGATAGGCAAGTTCGAGTTCAGACATAGCGACCTCCTGGACATTTGGAGGCGTAACAATCGGCAAATAAGTTATGTTTCAGATTACGTTTATTCCGCAATCAACAACAATAATCTGGAATCGAAAAAGACAGAAGAGATTGACAAAAAAATAGTCAATTTTGAATTATTCATTAAAAGAAAACTGCCCGAGTGTAACAGACAACTAGACCGATTTATTTCCAAACATGCTAAGTGGATGGCGTCTAAGATAACAATTCTTCCTAGAGATTTTGAAAACTCCAAAACACCACAGCAAATGGGACGCCAAAACTTATCTTACCAAAATGCAGGAGCAAGATTATGTACACGTATACACATTTATTATATTTAAAAAAACAATAAAAATTCGTTGACTCCTGAGTCATACCAGTAGTTAATATGGAAGGCAAAAAAGGGCGTGGTCGCACGGACTCGTAATTTTGTTTGCAAACTATTTGTGATTTAGCAACAAAAGATACAAAATTTCAAGTCTGTAGCCTAATTTTTAGACTTTCTGCCAATATAATCGAGTTCTGGACCACAGTGCATTATTCAAAACCGTGGCCATAGCTGTCTTGGGCGTTTTGTGCCCTTTATAGTAGTCGTGCGGTCGAAATCGCTTCTTTTTTACCAATTCAACGAATAGTATACGCCTATATCCCAAAAAAATAGTGAGGAAGAAACGAAATTATAAATCTGCTTCAGATCCTGTGCGAACTGGACTGAGAATTATTATTAAGAAAATACAGACTGATTACCGGTATTTTTCCATTTATTAAACACTCTGTACTTTTTATTTCTTAAGTGTGTCAAATCCTTATTGAACCATGGAGGTTACTTATAGCTAGACGGTAGAACGTCGGAACGCATGAGTTAATAAAAGTTTGAATTAAAATAATTAAAAAAATTTTTTTAACTTTTAATTTTAAAATATATACATTTTCTAAGTGACGTATACGCAAATGCCCTGGATACGAAATCCAGTCAAAAACCTGAATTGAATAGGCCAAGATACCCATTACCCTAATTGAAAACATTCCATACGCCTTTGCCGTAAACTGAAGTTTTAACCATTTTCACAATTTCAGACAAAGGGCTGGGTCTTTAATCCTACTGGACAACGTAAAAGCTTTAATTATATAAAAGATGCTGCCTAAAAACGTATTCATAGTTTCGGCCAATCGAAATTCTTCTGATCAAAGTCAATTTTAGAATCGCGTCGCTGTCACCGATATAAGCCAAGATTATTTGAATAAAGTATTTGGTAAAATCAGAGCATCTAACTTAAATAAGCTTAGCAAAATAAACCGCGCTCTAATATTAAAAATTCCAAAACGTTTTTATACCCGTTACTCGTAGAGTAAATGTGTATTCTTTTATATTTAAAATATTCGTTAAAAAGTATGTAACAGGCAGAAGGAAGCGTTTCTGACCATATAAAGTATATATATTCTTGAGCAGGATCAATAGCCCAGTCGATCAGGCCATGTCTGTCTGTCCGTCCGTATGAACGTCGATATCTCAGGATTTATAAAGAAAGTTGAAAGAAAGTTGAGATTCAGCATCCGGACTCCAAACATAGACGCAGCGCAAGTTTCTTGATTCATATTGCAACGCCCACAAGCCGCCAAAAACTGCCACTCCCATACTTTTGATAAATATTTTGATATATTTTAATTTTTTTATTAGTCTTGTAAATTTCTAAAGATTTGCCAAAAACTGTTTGCCACGCCCAAACATTTAACAAAAGTGCCGGCGTGAAGTCTTTTGACCAATTTTTGGTGTCAGAAGCCAAACTTGCGCTACGTCTCTTAATCTTTGCATTCCCTGCATTCACAATCTAAACTTTCTAGCTTGATACGGACCCACGGACGGACCAGCGGCATAGCCATATCGACCTATGTAGGTAGTGATCTGATTAAGAATATACATACTTCATAGGGTTGGAAAAGCCTAATTTTACTAGGTATACAAATTAAGTATAGGTATAGGTTCAGAGTGGCGTAACAGGTTGCGCTTTTACCTCATTGCCCTATTCCCGCCTTGCGTTGCACTACTTCCCTCTTGTCGTCCGGTTGCGGTGTGTTCCAGCGCCGTTAGCGGATGTCCGTGAAATCTTGCAGTTCAACTGCAACTTGATTGTAACAAAGTCTTCTTAGGATGATAATGGTGGCTCAGTAATTTTACCAATAGTAGACAAAGTCATTTTTGTTTTATTCTTAAAGCGTAAGCTTTCGGATATTAGACAGAGTTAAAGTACAAAAATATATCAGGCACTACATAATTGCTGAATCAAATATATACTGGATATATTTTTATATATCTTTTTATATCTCTTTTTAGTTGTTAACTTACTGTCCTTTATTCGTATTTATTTTATTTTATTTTACTTTATAGTTCCTAAAGGATCAAGGGTAAAAAAATGGATTTCGCAGGAAGTGGACGGATTTATTTTTATTTGGTATCATGCTGAACCAACAGAATTACCTTGGGATCTGCCTTCACCTATGGGAGAGGTTGACAATAAATTTATCTATCATGGTCACAATGAGTTTTACATTAATTGCCATATTCAAGAAATACCGGAAAATGGCGCTGATATTGCGCACTTTAATGCTATTCATAAAAATAGCTTTATTAATGACAGATGGGTTAAAAAAATAAGTTCATTTGGATTCGGATCTCATCATTGGAGAGCGAGGTATGTTTTAATCTACGCACATAATTAATTTTCATGGATATCAAATACATATATAGTTAATGTGTGTCCTGAACTATTTTAGTGGACGATCAACAGCATTTTTATACCCGTTACTCGTAGAGTAAAAGGGTATACTAGATTCGTTGAAAAGTATGTAACAGGCAGAAGGAAGCGTTTCCGACCATATAAAGTATATATATTCTTGATCAGGATCAATAGCCGAGTCGATCTGGCCATGTCCGTCTGTCCGTCCGTCTGTCCGTCTGTCCGTCCGTATGAACGTCGAGATCTCAGGAACTACTAAAGCTAGAAAGTTGAGATTAAGCATACAAACTCCAGGGACATAGAAGCAGCGCAAGTTTGTCGATTCATGTTGCCACGCCCACTCTAACGCCCACAAACCGCCCAAAACTGCCACGCCCACACTTTTGAAAAATGTTTTGAAATTTTTTCATTATTGTATTAGTCTCGTAATTTTCTATCTATTTAACAAAAAACTTTTTGCCACGCCCACTCTAACGCCCACAAACCGCCCAAAACTGCCACGCCCACACTTTTGAAAAATGTTTTGAAATTTTTTCACTTTTGTATTAGTCTTGTAATTTTCTATCGATTTACAAAAAAACTTTTTGCCACGCCCACTCTAACGCCCTCAAACCGCCCAAAGCTGATACGCCCACACTTTTGAAAAATGTTTTGATATTTTTTCATTTTTATATTGGTCTTGTGAATTTCTATCGATTTGCCAAGAAACGTTCTGCCACACCCACTATAACGCCTATCAAAAGTGTGGGCGTGGCAGTTTTGGGCGGTTTGTGGGCGTTAGAGTGGGCGTGGCAGCATGATTCGACAAACTTGCGCTGCGTCTATGTCCCTGGAGTGCTTAATCTTAATCTCAACTTTCTAGCTTTTGTAGTTCCTGAGATCTCGACGTTCATACGGACAGACAGACGGACAGACGGACGGACAGACGGACGGACAGACGGACGGACAGACGGACGGACAGACGGACATAAAAACGGACATAACGGGTATAAAAATATTAATAATCTGGTCACCAAAAAATGCTTGAAGCAAGGACTTGGTAAAATTCGGGGATCCTTTAAGCCCCGCAACCTTTTACCTGTGCAATGCGTATTTCCAATTAATTATACCCGTTACTCGTAGAGTATACTAGATCAAGCACATTCTTTAATTACATTGACGGGGACCAACAAAATATATAATAAAAATATTAATAATCTGGTCACCAAAAAATTTAGAAGCAAGGACTTGGTAAAATTCGGGGATCCTTTAAGCCCCGTAACCATTTACCTGTGCAATGCGTATTTCCAATTAATTATACCCGTTACTCGTAGAGTATACTAGATCGAGATCTGGTCAATCTGGCCATGTCCTTCTGTCTGTATGAAAGTCGAGATCTCAGGAACTATATAACCTAGAAAGAGATCCAGCATGCAGACTCCAAAAACAGACGCAGCGCAATTCACATATTCACATATTACTTTTTGTAACATTGAGAGGACGGTTTGTAGGCGGTAGAGTGGGCGTGGCAAAAAGTTCTTTGGCAAATAAATAGAAAATTACAAAACTAATACAAAAATGAAAAATATCACAATGAATGTGTTCTTGTACATAACAATCTATCTGGCCTTTTATTCCTAAGCGTACATCCCTTCAACTTCACCTTCTTACTTTACAGGATCATTATGCCGGTTTTCGGACAAATCTCCTAAGATTTTGTAAATAGTTATCGAAAGAGTAATAAGGGTCTGAAACTGGATCTCTGATGGGCTTAATCGTCTTTTTTACAGGAAGTAAACTGTGTACATTATATGAAACGCTACTTCCACCATAAATAATTGGGAAATTCTTCACGAACAAAGCCAACATACGCTGGGCATTAAAACTGACGGACATGTCCAGATCGAATTGGTTATTGATTCTGATCAAGAATATATATATTTAATATGGTCGGATACGCTTCCTTCTGTATGTTACATACTTTTCATACCTTTTTACTCTACGACTAACGGGTATACATACATATGTATATACGGACCCTGTATGGTTTGGGATTAATTAGAACGCAAACTTGGAATACGGTAAAAGGCATCCGATACTTTTACCAAACGATCATCACCAAAGCCCTCATCCTCTATTATCATGAGAAATATTTCCATGCACGATCACAGACGTTGCTTTCCACATTACGGCAAAGGTTCTGGCCGATTGGAGACCGTAAGTTCGTTGGTAGCGTCATCAATAAATGCGTCCGATGCACTCTTTCTGCAGAGTCCTTGGTGCAACCTTTTTAGCCATCAATGAATTAAGATCTTTTGCGTATGAGATTTCTGCCTAACTCCCGCCCACCTTGTCCAATTGCGTGATGTGGTCACGCCAGAGCATTTCCGTAAGGTTCTGTCGCGTTATCTATTCAGCTAAACTACTTTTGTAAGCTTATGCCTATAGGTTTATATTTTAAAGCCAAGTATTTGCTTAGGCAGTCTGCATCCCCGAATAAAACCTATTCTTGCGTTCCTGTTAACTATAACACTAAGGGTACCATATTGGTTGTCTTCCCTATAAACAATATATATATATTCTTATTCAGGATCATAAGAGCTATGTATAAAAACTAGAAAGTTGAGACTAGACATACAGACTTGTGACGCAAACGCTGCGCGAGTTTTTTTCAGAAAGATTCCACGCCCACTTTAATGCACACAAGACACACAACACTAAGACGCCTTGCCAATTTTTATCACGAAAAATTTTTTTTCTGCTACGCCCACAAACCGACAAAACTGCCACGTCCACAGTTGTTACCGGAAGAGAACGCTAAAGTCGAGATCCCCGACTATCTGATACCCAGCTAGTGCAGAAATTTCAGCACTGACTGCTTTTGGCGGTTTTTGGGCGCTAGCGTGGGCGTGGTAAAAAGTTTTTTGGCAATCGATAGAAATTTAGAAGAGTAATAAAACAACTAAAAATGTCAAAATGTTTTTCAAAATTGTGAGCGTGGCAGTTTTGGGCACTTTCTGGGCGTTAGGGTGGCCAAAAAAAAATATATATATATTAAAACCTTTTTTAAAAGTGTGGGTGTGTCAGTTTTGGACGGCTTGTGGGCGTTAGAGTAGCCGTGACAACTTAGGTAAACAAATTTGCGCTGCGTGTGTGTCCCTGGAGTCTGTATGTTTACTCTCAAATTTCTATCTTTTATAGTTCCTCTGATCTCTACGTTCATACGGACGGACAGACATGATAACATCGACTCCATTGATCCTGATCAAGAATATATAGTGACATTTTCATTTCTTCATACGACATATTCACTCTTCATATAAAAAAGCTAAAGCCGATCTTTTGGAAAGCTTCACTCTCCAAAAGCCTCATAAATAACATTCCCCCAAGATACGAACCGCTTAACGGTAACGAGCTTAATGATCTGTTAAGCTTGACATACATATAAAGCTAAGTAGAACTTAAAAGGCTTATGTTAATCCTCTGTAAAAGGTTTGCTGGGCCGAAAGAATACCTTTGTAAATTAGTTCTTAACTGACCTCTGGTGAAACTTATTCAAATAAAGATCATAAAAAAGGAAAATATATTTTTTTTTTATTAAATCTATCACCAAAAAAGTTTATTGGCGCAGTCGGTAGGATACTGAAAAAAGTCCTAGTAAACTCGTTATCCTTTGACAATCCAGTGAAAAGAGAAAAACTTGTACGACCAAGTAACCTTTTCTGATTGTTCCCGCGAATTGGCCGCAACAAAGTGATTTCGGTTCATTTAAAGTGACTAAAATCGGTATCCGCACAAGAACCTGTGCGATCGGAGTCAATTTAAAGACCTAATTTTGTGGACCGCTTCGTGAAGTGAGACCTCCACTAAGGTGTAATACAATTAAAAGGCGCACAGTGCAGTTCACTAAGATATAAGTCTCGACATACTGTAGCAGTCTGTGAACAAAAACAGTAGCCCACTAAAATCAAAAGTGCGGCCGCTACTATTGTATAAAACAACAAAAAGTTAAAACACTCCAGTTCACTTAAGGCATAAGTCTCGACTTACTGTAGCAGTCTGTAAACAAGAACAGAAACTAACTTATAAATAAAACTAAAATGGCGTTAACAGAGGAAAATCTGTCTCAAGTACTTCGGCAAATACGCCAAGTAACGCAATTCTCTGGAGACTCATGAAATCTCAGCTCGTTCATCAGAAGTATCAAATACCTGTTGAACTTATACCCTTCGACCGACGCTCGACAGAAGGCGGTTATATTTGGAGCCATCGAACTTCAAATTGTCGGAGATGCGGAAAAGGTTACCCAATTTGGAATGCACAACGAATGGACAACTTTAAGAGACGCCCTAATCACGGAATTCAAGACTCAGACGCCCCTGGAGGATCTACTAGGAAGACTGCATCGCACACCTTTTAAGGGTAACTTACGTCTATTCTGTGAACAATTAAAAGATAAGTCAACTGTTATTATAAATAAGTTAGCATTAGAAAATGACCAAAATAATATAGCGGTTTATACACAAGCAATGGCAACCACAATAAAAAATACAATTCAACGCTCACTCCCCGATAGGTTGTTCATGACCTTAGCGAGGTATGACATTTCAACCGTTCAAAAACTAAGGCAAACCGCCCAACAAGAAGGTCTATACGAAGACCCAATTTCAAAAACATTCGATAGTCAGCCAAAACTTAACTCAAATCCACCTAACACCTATAAACATACAAACATTAACCAAATCAAAAACACTCACCCCAACCAACGATTCATTTGCCCCTTTATTCCATTAAATCCCACACAGACCCAAAACACTAACGTAAACAATCAAACCCCTTTTAGACAAATTCCTCCGACCAGACAAACGCAACTTAATCAGTACAGAAATTTATACAACGGATTCAGAACAGACTTACTTCAGGACCGTCAAAACGCCCAAAACTGCCACGCCCACACTTTTGAAAAATGTTTTGAAATTTTTTCACTTTTGTATTAGTCTTGTAATTTTCTATCGATTTACAAAAAAACTTTTTGCCACGCCCACTCTAACGCCCTCAAACCGCCCAAAGCTGATACGCCCACACTTTTGAAAAATGTTTTGATATTTTTTCATTTTATATTGGTCTTGTGAATTTCTATCGATTTGCCAAGAAACGTTCTGCCACACCCACTATAACGCCTATCAAAAGTGTGGGCGTGGCAGTTTTGGGCGGTTTGTGGGCGTTAGAGTGGGCGTGGCAGCATGATTCGACAAACTTGCGCTGCGTCTATGTCCCTGGAGTCTGTATGCTTAATCTCAACTTTCTAGCTTTTGTAGTTCCTGAGATCTCGACGTTCATACGGACAGACAGACGGACAGACGGACGGACAGACGGACGACGGGACAGACGGACGGACAGACGGACATGGCCAAATCGACTCGGCTATTGATCCTGATCAAGAATATATATACTTTATATGGTCGGAAACGCTTCCTTCTGCCTGTTACATACTTTTCAACGAATCTAGTATACCCTTTTACTCTACGAGTAACGGGTATAAAAATATTAATAATCTGGTCACCAAAAAATGCTTGAAGCAAGGACTTGGTAAAATTCGGGGATCCTTTAAGCCCCGCAACCTTTTACCTGTGCAATGCGTATTTCCAATTAATTATACCCGTTACTCGTAGAGTTTACTAGATCAAGCACATTCTTTAATTACATTGACGGGGACCAACAAAATATATGTCGAATCGCAATCACTTTCGTGTCCTGCATCGCTTTCCATCGCGTCAGCGTAACGTTTTCTGGCCGCGCGTTTAATTCGGGAGCGAGGCATGTCTAACTTCTTCGGCGATCAAAAACTTAATGTGAAGAACAAATGTTGCAATAACGCGTAGAACCCGAGTCTACACGCAATACCAACACACTTTGGAGACTTACTTCACTCCACATACATTAATACCAACACACATACTGGCAATTTTGTCTATTCCTTGCTCGTCCCGTTCTTAGCGGGAATATATCTCTCTCCCTCTCGCTCACGCCCGCGACCAGACTACATTCGGCAGAAACAGTTATTTGCCACGCTGTTGCGAAGTAGAAAATGCGTGTTCTAAGAACATGCAAAACGAAAGAGGCGAACACAAAGTAGCAGAAAACGGTCGTTATATTTGAAATTAAAAGTAAATCTGCGACACGGCCTTCCTGACCTCACACACGTCCTCGTGGGTTAATAATTCATAACGCATTTTCCTTTCTCATTTCATTTACATCATTATTATTTTCTGTCTATTCTTTAAGCAACTTAACACATTTCTTCCAAGTTTCATTTCTTAGTTTTATCATTTAATTTTAAGCCATGAGATCCGGATTACCACCAACTTTTATTCAGAACATACCATATTCATAGTGCTTCTCTGAGAGCGTTTACATTCTTAGTTCATTACATTACTTTCTTCCACTAGCGCACGGTTCATCAAACCGGCCAGTCTATACTCTTATTAGCCTAGAGCACAGCTTACAACTCGACAAACCGGCCAACATACATGGCACACGGTTGACGCAGTCTATAAGCCAGCCAAATAACCAGCACCAACAATCGTTTCCGGGATTCGAATTAATCTGCAATCAAATGGCGAACCACATTAACTCGGGCACCCATCTGAAGAGAAAGTCGTCTCCCGAATCGATCCGAAGGTTTACAAAATCTTAATCAATTTCAAGGTCCCAGCCCTCACTGGCTTGATCCTCATCACAGCCCTCACTGGCTTGATTCACAGCGTCTTTTTCTGCGCCTTCATTTTCTAATTCTGTGGTAATCCCCTTCTCAGGCATACTTCGCAAAAATTCGTGAGAATATTTATAAGTTCTATTATTGTTTAATGCTTTGAGCTTATATCTATCTCCTGGTAGTACCTCGGACACCAAAAATGGGCCTCTAAACTTAGGATCTAGTTTGGTCTGGTGCCGCTCTTCATTTTGAGTAGGACATGGTCACCAACCTTGTGTCTCACAACAGTAGCTTTATTCTTGTCAAATCTTTCTTTATCAATTTTGGCATTTTTTTCCATGTTACGTTTTGCTATTTCTCTAACTTTTTCCACATCGACAGTATTTTCATTATTTATGATAGGTGTTAGACCAAACGGCCTTGCTTCTTTGCCAATAAGTATTTCTAACGGGCTAACTTTGGTCACTCTATTGGGCGTGCTATTAAGAGCCAGTTGAATTTCACATAAAGAATCCTGCCAAGATCCCTGGCCAGTTTCAACCGCAGTTAGCATGGATTTGAGAGTACTCATAACTCGTTCTACTTGGCCATTGGCACGACTAGCACCTGTGGCGATTAAGTGCAACTCTATTTTCTGAGCAGAGCAGAAATCACGAAACCCTGAACTAGCAAAACTACGTCCTTGATCAGCGATCAATCGAGAAGGGACACCAAATAACGATATTAAAGACCTTACTGCCTTAATGCAACTTATAGTATCTAGCTTTATGGTATGGGATAAGAAGACGAATTTGGTAAATGCGTCTATTAGCACAATTATATATTCCTTCTGATCATTTTTGCCGCTAAGTTTCCCGGTAATATCGACATGAACTGTATGCCATGGGATGTCAATCTTAGGAATGGGATGCAGTTCGGCTTGTATTTTGCCAGACGGGGGCTTTGACAACCTGCAAGTAATGCAATTGTCCACAAATTTGCGAACGTATTTGGACATTTTATCAAACCAATAAAACTCGTACATTTTCTCGAGAGTTTTCTCCCAACCAAGGTGCATGATTGACTCGTGGACATTGTTGACAGCAGACCACCTAAATGGCTTTGGGATTATAGGCAAACAACGAGACTTTCCGTTTCTTTGGATTTTCCTATACAGAGTCCCAGACCGTAGTTCGTAGCTTTTAGCCAAATCTCCGGGCAATTCATCATTACGTAATTTAGACACAATAAGAGCGGTTTCTTCGTCTCTTTGCTGTTCGGCCAACAACCAACCATCAGATATTTCTGTCAGATTGATATGCTTTTCCACTATACCTGCTGAATTCCTAACACTTTCTGGAACTGGATTCCGGGACAGAAAGTCAACATGGGCCATACGCTGTCCAGGTCTATACTCTATATCAAAATCAAAACATTGCATGTACGACCACCACCTATGAACCCTGGGAGTTAACTCTATCTTTGTACGAGAGGCCTTAAGCGAATTGCAGTCGGTGAACACAACAAAATAACGGCCATGCAAGTAATGACGGAAGTGTTTTATGGAGTTGTATACGGCAAGAGTCTCCAGTTCGTATGAATGGTAACGCGATTCTGCTGATGACGTCATCTTGCTAAAATATTCGATAACTCGAGGCTTCTTTTCAATTCGGTGCAACAAAATAGCGCCATAGCCATCGGCACTAGCATCCGTGTGAAGCTCGATATCAAATTGTGGGTCAAATATAGTGAGAACAGGTTCATTAGTTAAAATAGATATTACTTTTTGCCGGATTTGCTCATGCTCCAATTCCCACACAAATGGTTTGCTCTTTGAAGTTAAAGCGTAAAGAGGTTTGAGCAGTTGTGAAAACTTTGGTACAAATTGGCGAAAATACGAGGCGAGTCCGATAAATTGTCTCAACTGAGTGATGGACCGCGGAAGTGGCAGATTAACAAGGGCTTGAATTTTTCTAGGGTTTGGTCGAATCTCACCTTCTCTAACTTCAAAACCCAAATACTCTACACAAGACTTAAGAAACGAGCATTTTTCAATATTAAAAGAAAATCCTGCTTGAGTGAGTGTTTGCAATACTACTCGTAGCCTATCAAGCGCCTCTTCCTTTGTATGTGCAACTATCATTACGTCATCCATGTAGACAATTGCGTATGAGTGGGTAAGATCACCTAAGGCACGATTAATGGCTCTTTGGAACACAGCAGGGCATTTTTGAGTCCGAATGGCATAGTTAAATATTCGAATTGGCCTTCTGGGGTAACGAACGCCGTCCGCTCAATTGAATTCGGGTGAATTGGGATCTGGTGAAACCCGCTTGCCATGTCTATACAACTGAAAAACCTGGCACCACTCAGCCTAGCGATCTGATCTGAAATAAGCGGCAATGGATATTTCTCCGAGACTGTATTTGCATTAAGCTCCCTATAATCCACACAGAGGCGGTCTGTACCATTTTTCTTTCGAACAAGCAACATAGGGCTCGCAAAGGGGGAATAACTAGGTCTTATAATGTTTGATTCTAACAGCTGTTGAATTAGATGCCGAACTTTTGCCTTTTCGTCTACACTCAACCTATACGGGCGTCTTTGAACCGTCTTATTTTGGTCGATCAAGCGAATTTCTAGCTGTCCTGTAGACACACGGCTTTGTGGAATTCCACTAATAAATGAACCCGAATACTCTTGCAAAATTGATAACAATTGGTCTCTATCAGATCCATGCACGTCGGTGTCAACATTAGCCAAGTCAGGATTGCATTCAGAAACTTCAATGGGTAATATAGATTTTTCGTTAAACATAGTAAGGGCCTTTGATGTAATTGTCACGCCGATTCCCTGGCTCAGAATATCTCGACCAATCAGAGCGTCATACTTGATGTAATCATTTAACACTACATGAAACAATATTTCAAATGAACGTTCACTAATCATAACATTTGCCAGTATCTGTAAAGTGCTACAAACAGTATTACTACCAATACCCTTTAAAATGACTACGCTGCTTATTCTAGTTCCGGATAGTCTCTGCGAGGCGGCTTCTTTGATGAGTGAGCATTCAGCTCCGGAATCGAAGCAGAATTGGAACGACTCACCAGATTGCGATACAGTTCCAACGGGCTCAAGGACAGTACAGATGTTGACTTCTTTTACGATATGGGTTTTGTTAGATGACGAACGCTCCTGACGATCAGGACACACAGTAGAAACGTGTCCATCTTTTCCGCACTTGTAGCAGGTCACAGAAGACCGATCTCTTCCTCCCATGTAACCAGGGCGTTGTTGGCCGGGTTGCTGGGTATAAACTGCCACTGGTTTTGAGCGACACTCCGCCTTTTGTGGCCGGTTTTTCCGCAATTATGACACTTGATGTGAGAATAGAGCTTAGCTCGTTTTCCTGGCGGCGCTGATGTATTGTTGGAATGCTGGCTCGGTCTAGCATCAAACGAATAAGCTTTAAGTTCTTGTTGTAATTCGTTCCGAGTGTCGATATTGGTGGTAAAAACTAAACGCCTCAAACGCCTGTCAATTCCAGCTGCATGTGCCAGCGCAACGGAGACTGCAATTTGTTCCACACTCAGCGACTTCCACCTGGCCATAAGCGAAGTAACCATTCGGCTTCCGTATAATGACAGGCACTCTCCTTCCGTAGGGCATCCTTGTAGCAGATTCATAACCGCTGCAGCTAATGTCTCTGTTCCCGCAAAATGTTGCAAAAATAATTCTCGGAACTGAGTCCATGTTATGCCAGGGAAGCACGTCTGAGATAGCCAATGGGACGCGCTCCCTTCCAGCGACTTGCTGAGGGTCATCACAAGAGCGCTGCCGTCCAGTTGATTTTCGGAAATATATAATCCACCGTTGAGCACCAGGATTGAGCGTCTGAGCCTGAGCGTTCGGGATTAAACTTTGGCAATACGACAGCATTTGAGTTTTTTGGGTCTCTTTGTGAGTTTTGCACTTGTTTTAACAGTTCAGAAAAATGGCGATTTTGCGACTCCAAAATTGTCTGTAAATTATTTTCACTATTGGAAGTAGGAGTAGGCGATCCCACTTCTGATGTCGAATCGCAATCACTTTCGTGTCCTGCATCGCTTTCCACCGCGTCAGCGTAACGTTTTCTGGCCGCGCGTTTAATTCGGGAGCGAGGCATGTCTAACTTCTTCGGCGATCAAAAACTTAATGTGAAGAACAAATGTTGCAATAATGCGTAGAACCCGAGTCTACACGCAATACCAACACACTTTGGAGACTTACTTCACTCCACATACATTAATACCAACACACATACTGGCAATTTTGTCTATTCCTTGCTCGTCCCGTTCTTAGCGGGAATATATCTCTCTCCCTCTCGCTCACGCCCGCGACCAGACTACATTCGGCAGAAACAGTTATTTGCCACGCTGTTGCGAAGTAGAAAATGCGTGTTCTAAGAACATGCAAAACGAAAGAGGCGAACACAAAGTAGCAGAAAACGGTCGTTATATTGAAATTAAAAGTAAATCTGCGACATATATAATAAAAATATTAATAATCTGGTCACCAAAAAATTTAGAAGCAAGGACTTGGTAAAATTCGGGGATCCTTTAAGCCCCGTAACCATTTACCTGTGCAATGCGTATTTCCAATTAATTATACCCGTTACTCGTAGAGTATACTAGATCGAGATCTGGTCATCTGGCCATGTCCTTCTGTCTGTATGAAAGTCGAGATCTCAGGAACTATATAACCTAGAAAGAGATCCAGCATGCAGACTCCAAAAACAGACGCAGCGCAATTCACATATTCACATATTACTTTTTGTAACATTGAGAGGACGGTTTGTAGCGGTAGAGTGGGCGTGGCAAAAAGTTCTTTGGCAAATAAATAGAAAATTACAAAACTAATACAAAAATGAAAAATATCACAATGAATGTGTTCTTGTACATAACAATCTATCTGGCCTTTTATTCCTAAGCGTACATCCCTTCAACTTCACCTTCTTACTTTACAGGATCATTATGCCGGTTTTCGGACAAATCTCCTAAGATTTTGTAAATAGTTATCGAAAGAGTAATAAGGGTCTGAAACTGGATCTCTGATGGGCTTAATCGTCTTTTTTACAGGAAGTAAACTGTGTACATTATATGAAACGCTACTTCCACCATAAATAATTGGGAAATTCTTCACGAACAAAGCCAACATACGCTGGGCATTAAAACTGACGGACATGTCCAGATCGAATTGGTTATTGATTCTGATCAAGAATATATATATTTAATATGGTCGGATACGCTTCCTTCTGTATGTTACATACTTTTCATACCTTTTTACTCTACGACTAACGGGTATACATACATATGTATATACGGACCCTGTATGGTTTGGGATTAATTAGAACGCAAACTTGGAATACGGTAAAAGGCATCCGATACTTTTACCAAACGATCATCACCAAAGCCCTCATCCTCTATTATCATGAGAAATATTTCCATGCACGATCACAGACGTTGCTTTCCACATTACGGCAAAGGTTCTGGCCGATTGGAGACCGTAAGTTCGTTGGTAGCGTCATCAATAAATGCGTCCGATGCACTCTTTCTGCAGAGTCCTTGGTGCAACCTTTTTAGCCATCAATGAATTAAGATCTTTTGCGTATGAGATTTCTGCCTAACTCCCGCCCACCTTGTCCAATTGCGTGATGTGGTCACGCCAGAGCATTTCCGTAAGGTTCTGTCGCGTTATCTATTCAGCTAAACTACTTTTGTAAGCTTATGCCTATAGGTTTATATTTTAAAGCCAAGTATTTGCTTAGGCAGTCTGCATCCCCGAATAAAACCTATTCTTGCGTTCCTGTTAACTATAACACTAAGGGTACCATATTGGTTGTCTTCCCTATAAACAATATATATATATTCTTATTCAGGATCATAAGAGCTATGTATAAAAACTAGAAAGTTGAGACTAGACATACAGACTTGTGACGCAAACGCTGCGCGAGTTTTTTTCAGAAAGATTCCACGCCCACTTTAATGCACACAAGACACACAACACTAAGACGCCTTGCCAATTTTTATCACGAAAAATTTTTTTTCTGCTACGCCCACAAACCGACAAAACTGCCACGTCCACAGTTGTTACCGGAAGAGAACGCTAAAGTCGAGATCCCCGACTATCTGATACCCAGCTAGTGCAGAAATTTCAGCACTGACTGCTTTTGGCGGTTTTTGGGCGCTAGCGTGGGCGTGGTAAAAAGTTTTTTGGCAATCGATAGAAATTTAGAAGAGTAATAAAACAACTAAAAATGTCAAAATGTTTTTCAAAATTGTGAGCGTGGCAGTTTTGGGCACTTTCTGGGCGTTAGGGTGGCCAAAAAAAAATATATATATATAAAACCTTTTTTAAAAGTGTGGGTGTGTCAGTTTTGGACGGCTTGTGGGCGTTAGAGTAGCCGTGACAACTTAGGTAAACAAATTTGCGCTGCGTGTGTGTCCCTGGAGTCTGTATGTTTACTCTCAAATTTCTATCTTTTATAGTTCCTCTGATCTCTACGTTCATACGGACGGACAGACATGATAACATGATAACAAAATATATAGTGACATTTTCATTTCTTCATACGACATATTCACTCTTCATATAAAAAAGCTAAAGCCGATCTTTTGGAAAGCTTCACTCTCCAAAAGCCTCATAAATAACATTCCCCCAAGATACGAACCGCTTAACGGTAACGAGCTTAATGATCTGTTAAGCTTGACATACATATAAAGCTAAGTAGAACTTAAAAGGCTTATGTTAATCCTCTGTAAAAGGTTTGCTGGGCCGAAAGAATACCTTTGTAAATTAGTTCTTAACTGACCTCTGGTGAAACTTATTCAAATAAAGATCATAAAAAAGGAAAATATATTTTTTTTTTATTAAATCTATCACCAAAAAAGTTTATTGGCGCAGTCGGTAGGATACTGAAAAAAGTCCTAGTAAACTCGTTATCCTTTGACAATCTAGTGAAAAGAGGAAAACTTGTACGACCAAGTAACCTTTTCTGATTGTTCCCGCGAATTGGCCGCAACAAAGTGATTTCGGTTCATTTAAAGTGACTAAAATCGGTATCCGCACAAGAACCTGTGCGATCGGAGTCAATTTAAAGACCTAATTTTGTGGACCGCTTCGTGAAGTGAGACCTCCACTAAGGTGTAATACAATTAAAAGGCGCACAGTGCAGTTCACTAAGATATAAGTCTCGACATACTGTAGCAGTCTGTGAACAAAAACAGTAGCCCACTAAAATCAAAAGTGCGGCCGCTACTATTGTATAAAACAACAAAAAGTTAAAACACTCCAGTTCACTTAAGGCATAAGTCTCGACTTACTGTAGCAGTCTGTAAACAAGAACAGAAACTAACTTATAAATAAAACTAAAATGGCGTTAACAGAGGAAAATCTGTCTCAAGTACTTCGGCAAATACGCCAAGTAACGCAATTCTCTGGAGACTCATGAAATCTCAGCTCGTTCATCAGAAGTATCAAATACCTGTTGAACTTATACCCTTCGACCGACGCTCGACAGAAGGCGGTTATATTTGGAGCCATCGAACTTCAAATTGTCGGAGATGCGGAAAAGGTTACCCAATTTGGAATGCACAACGAATGGACAACTTTAAGAGACGCCCTAATCACGGAATTCAAGACTCAGACGCCCCTGGAGGATCTACTAGGAAGACTGCATCGCACACCTTTTAAGGGTAACTTACGTCTATTCTGTGAACAATTAAAAGATAAGTCAACTGTTATTATAAATAAGTTAGCATTAGAAAATGACCAAAATAATATAGCGGTTTATACACAAGCAATGGCAACCACAATAAAAAATACAATTCAACGCTCACTCCCCGATAGGTTGTTCATGACCTTAGCGAGGTATGACATTTCAACCGTTCAAAAACTAAGGCAAACCGCCCAACAAGAAGGTCTATACGAAGACCCAATTTCAAAAACATTCGATAGTCAGCCAAAACTTAACTCAAATCCACCTAACACCTATAAACATACAAACATTAACCAAATCAAAAACACTCACCCCAACCAACGATTCATTTGCCCCTTTATTCCATTAAATCCCACACAGACCCAAAACACTAACGTAAACAATCAAACCCCTTTTAGACAAATTCCTCCGACCAGACAAACGCAACTTAATCAGTACAGAAATTTATACAACGGATTCAGAACAGACTTACTTCAGGACCGTCAAAACGCCCAAAACTGCCACGCCCACACTTTTGAAAAATGTTTTGAAATTTTTTCACTTTTGTATTAGTCTTTTAATTTTCTATCGATTTACAAAAAAACTTTTTGCCACGCCCACTCTAACGCCCTCAAACCGCCCAAAGCTGATACGCCCACACTTTTGAAAAATGTTTTGATATTTTTTCATTTTTATATTGGTCTTGTGAATTTCTATCGATTTGCCAAGAAACGTTCTGCCACACCCACTATAACGCCTATCAAAAGTGTGGGCGTGGCAGTTTTGGGCGGTTTGTGGGCGTTAGAGTGGGCGTGGCAGCATGATTCGACAAACTTGCGCTGCGTCTATGTCCCTGGAGTCTGTATGCTTAATCTCAACTTTCTAGCTTTTGTAGTTCCTGAGATCTCGACGTTCATACGGACAGACAGACGGACAGACGGACGGACAGACGGACGGACAGACGGACGGACAGACGGACATGGCCAAATCGACTCGGCTATTGATCCTGATCAAGAATATATATACTTTATATGGTCGGAAACGCTTCCTTCTGCCTGTTACATACTTTTCAACGAATCTAGTATACCCTTTTACTCTACGAGTAACGGGTATAAAAATATTAATAATCTGGTCACCAAAAAATGCTTGAAGCAAGGACTTGGTAAAATTCGGGGATCCTTTAAGCCCCGCAACCTTTTACCTGTGCAATGCGTATTTCCAATTAATTATACCCGTTACTCGTAGAGTATACTAGATCAAGCACATTCTTTAATTACATTGACGGGGACCAACAAAATATATGTCGAATCGCAATCACTTTCGTGTCCTGCATCGCTTTCCACCGCGTCAGCGTAACGTTTTCTGGCCGCGCGTTTAATTCGGGAGCGAGGCATGTCTAACTTCTTCGGCGATCAAAAACTTAATGTGAAGAACAAATGTTGCAATAACGCGTAGAACCCGAGTCTACACGCAATACCAACACACTTTGGAGACTTACTTCACTCCACATACATTAATACCAACACACATACTGGCAATTTTGTCTATTCCTTGCTCGTCCCGTTCTTAGCGGGAATATATCTCTCTCCCTCTCGCTCACGCCCGCGACCAGACTACATTCGGCAGAAACAGTTATTTGCCACGCTGTTGCGAAGTAGAAAATGCGTGTTCTAAGAACATGCAAAACGAAAGAGGCGAACACAAAGTAGCAGAAAACGGTCGTTATATTTGAAATTAAAAGTAAATCTGCGACACGGCCTTCCTGACCTCACACACGTCCTCGTGGGTTAATAATTCATAACGCATTTTCCTTTCTCATTTCATTTACATCATTATTATTTTCTGTCTATTCTTTAAGCAACTTAACACATTTCTTCCAAGTTTCATTTCTTAGTTTTATCATTTAATTTTAAGCCATGAGATCCGGATTACCACCAACTTTTATTCAGAACATACCATATTCATAGTGCTTCTCTGAGAGCGTTTACATTCTTAGTTCATTACATTACTTTCTTCCACTAGCGCACGGTTCATCAAACGGCCAGTCTATACTCTTATTAGCCTAGAGCACAGCTTACAACTCGACAAACCGGCCAACATACATGGCACACGGTTGACGCAGTCTATAAGCCAGCCAAATAACCAGCACCAACAATCGTTTCCGGGATTCGAATTAATCTGCAATCAAATGGCGAACCACATTAACTCGGGCACCCATCTGAAGAGAAAGTCGTCTCCCGAATCGATCCGAAGGTTTACAAAATCTTAATCAATTTCAAGGTCCCAGCCCTCACTGGCTTGATCCTCATCACAGCCCTCACTGGCTTGATTCACAGCGTCTTTTTCTGCGCCTTCATTTTCTAATTCTGTGGTAATCCCCTTCTCAGGCATACTTCGCAAAAATTCGTGAGAATATTTATAAGTTCTATTATTGTTTAATGCTTTGAGCTTATATCTATCTCCTGGTAGTACCTCGGACACCAAAAATGGGCCTCTAAACTTAGGATCTAGTTTGGTCTGGTGCCGCTCTTCATTTTTGAGTAGGACATGGTCACCAACCTTGTGTCTCACAACAGTAGCTTTATTCTTGTCAAATCTTTCTTTATCAATTTTGGCATTTTTTTCCATGTTACGTTTTGCTATTTCTCTAACTTTTTCCACATCGACAGTATTTTCATTATTTATGATAGGTGTTAGACCAAACGGCCTTGCTTCTTTGCCAATAAGTATTTCTAACGGGCTAACTTTGGTCACTCTATTGGGCGTGCTATTAAGAGCCAGTTGAATTTCACATAAAGAATCCTGCCAAGATCCCTGGCCAGTTTCAACCGCAGTTAGCATGGATTTGAGAGTACTCATAACTCGTTCTACTTGGCCATTGGCACGACTAGCACCTGTGGCGATTAAGTGCAACTCTATTTTCTGAGCAGAGCAGAAATCACGAAACCCTGAACTAGCAAAACTACGTCCTTGATCAGCGATCAATCGAGAAGGGACACCAAATAACGATATTAAAGACCTTACTGCCTTAATGCAACTTATAGTATCTAGCTTTATGGTATGGGATAAGAAGACGAATTTGGTAAATGCGTCTATTAGCACAATTATATATTCCTTCTGATCATTTTTGCCGCTAAGTTTCCCGGTAATATCGACATGAACTGTATGCCATGGGATGTCAATCTTAGGAATGGGATGCAGTTCGGCTTGTATTTTGCCAGACGGGGGCTTTGACAACCTGCAAGTAATGCAATTGTCCACAAATTTGCGAACGTATTTGGACATTTTATCAAACCAATAAAACTCGTACATTTTCTCGAGAGTTTTCTCCCAACCAAGGTGCATGATTGACTCGTGGACATTGTTGACAGCAGACCACCTAAATGGCTTTGGGATTATAGGCAAACAACGAGACTTTCCGTTTCTTTGGATTTTCCTATACAGAGTCCCAGACCGTAGTTCGTAGCTTTTAGCCAAATCTCCGGGCAATTCATCATTACGTAATTTAGACACAATAAGAGCGGTTTCTTCGTCTCTTTGCTGTTCGGCCAACAACCAACCATCAGATATTTCTGTCAGATTGATATGCTTTTCCACTATACCTGCTGAATTCCTAACACTTTCTGGAACTGGATTCCGGGACAGAAAGTCAACATGGGCCATACGCTGTCCAGGTCTATACTCTATATCAAAATCAAAACATTGCATGTACGACCACCACCTATGAACCCTGGGAGTTAACTCTATCTTTGTACGAGAGGCCTTAAGCGAATTGCAGTCGGTGAACACAACAAAATAACGGCCATGCAAGTAATGACGGAAGTGTTTTATGGAGTTGTATACGGCAAGAGTCTCCAGTTCGTATGAATGGTAACGCGATTCTGCTGATGACGTCATCTTGCTAAAATATTCGATAACTCGAGGCTTCTTTTCAATTCGGTGCAACAAAATAGCGCCATAGCCATCGGCACTAGCATCCGTGTGAAGCTCGATATCAAATTGTGGGTCAAATATAGTGAGAACAGGTTCATTAGTTAAAATAGATATTACTTGTTGCCGGATTTGCTCATGCTCCAATTCCCACACAAATGGTTTGCTCTTTGAAGTTAAAGCGTAAAGAGGTTTGAGCAGTTGTGAAAACTTTGGTACAAATTGGCGAAAATACGAGGCGAGTCCGATAAATTGTCTCAACTGAGTGATGGACCGCGGAAGTGGCAGATTAACAAGGGCTTGAATTTTTCTAGGGTTTGGTCGAATCTCACCTTCTCTAACTTCAAAACCCAAATACTCTACACAAGACTTAAGAAACGAGCATTTTTCAATATTAAAAGAAAATCCTGCTTGAGTGAGTGTTTGCAATACTACTCGTAGCCTATCAAGCGCCTCTTCCTTTGTATGTGCAACTATCATTACGTCATCCATGTAGACAATTGCGTATGAGTGGGTAAGATCACCTAAGGCACGATTAATGGCTCTTTGGAACACAGCAGGGCATTTTTGAGTCCGAATGGCATAGTTAAATATTCGAATTGGCCTTCTGGGGTAACGAACGCCGTCCGCTCAATTGAATTCGGGTGAATTGGGATCTGGTGAAACCCGCTTGCCATGTCTATACAACTGAAAAACCTGGCACCACTCAGCCTAGCGATCTGATCTGAAATAAGCGGCAATGGATATTTCTCCGAGACTGTATTTGCATTAAGCTCCCTATAATCCACACAGAGGCGGTCTGTACCATTTTTCTTTCGAACAAGCAACATAGGGCTCGCAAAGGGGGAATAACTAGGTCTTATAATGTTTGATTCTAACAGCTGTTGAATTAGATGCCGAACTTTTGCCTTTTCGTCTACACTCAACCTATACGGGCGTCTTTGAACCGTCTTATTTTGGTCGATCAAGCGAATTTCTAGCTGTCCTGTAGACACACGGCTTTGTGGAATTCCACTAATAAATGAACCCGAATACTCTTGCAAAATTGATAACAATTGGTCTCTATCAGATCCATGCACGTCGGTGTCAACATTAGCCAAGTCAGGATTGCATTCAGAAACTTCAATGGGTAATATAGATTTTTCGTTAAACATAGTAAGGGCCTTTGATGTAATTGTCACGCCGATTCCCTGGCTCAGAATATCTCGACCAATCAGAGCGTCATACTTGATGTAATCATTTAACACTACATGAAACAATATTTCAAATGAACGTTCACTAATCATAACATTTGCCAGTATCTGTAAAGTGCTACAAACAGTATTACTACCAATACCCTTTAAAATGACTACGCTGCTTATTCTAGTTCCGGATAGTCTCTGCGAGGCGGCTTCTTTGATGAGTGAGCATTCAGCTCCGGAATCGAAGCAGAATTGGAACGACTCACCAGATTGCGATACAGTTCCAACGGGCTCAAGGACAGTACAGATGTTGACTTCTTTTACGATATGGGTTTTGTTAGATGACGAACGCTCCTGACGATCAGGACACACAGTAGAAACGTGTCCATCTTTTCCGCACTTGTAGCAGGTCACAGAAGACCGATCTCTTCCTCCCATGTAACCAGGGCGTTGTTGGCCGGGTTGCTGGGTATAAACTGCCACTGGTTTTGAGCGACACTCCGCCTTTTTGTGGCCGGTTTTTCCGCAATTATGACACTTGATGTGAGAATAGAGCTTAGCTCGTTTTCCTGGCGGCGCTGATGTATTGTTGGAATGCTGGCTCGGTCTAGCATCAAACGAATAAGCTTTAAGTTCTTGTTGTAATTCGTTCCGAGTGTCGATATTGGTGGTAAAAACTAAACGCCTCAAACGCCTGTCAATTCCAGCTGCATGTGCCAGCGCAACGGAGACTGCAATTTGTTCCACACTCAGCGACTTCCACCTGGCCATAAGCGAAGTAACCATTCGGCTTCCGTATAATGACAGGCACTCTCCTTCCGTAGGGCATCCTTGTAGCAGATTCATAACCGCTGCAGCTAATGTCTCTGTTCCCGCAAAATGTTGCAAAAATAATTCTCGGAACTGAGTCCATGTTATGCCAGGGAAGCACGTCTGAGATAGCCAATGGGACGCGCTCCCTTCCAGCGACTTGCTGAGGGTCATCACAAGAGCGCTGCCGTCCAGTTGATTTTCGGAAAATATATAATCCACCGTTGAGCACCAGGATTGAGCGTCTGAGCCTGAGCGTTCGGGATTAAACTTTGGCAATACGACAGCATTTGAGTTTTTTGGGTCTCTTTGTGAGTTTTGCACTTGTTTTAACAGTTCAGAAAAATGGCGATTTTGCGACTCCAAAATTGTCTGTAAATTATTTTCACTATTGGAAGTAGGAGTAGGCGATCCCACTTCTGATGTCGAATCGCAATCACTTTCGTGTCCTGCATCGCTTTCCACCGCGTCAGCGTAACGTTTTCTGGCCGCGCGTTTAATTCGGGAGCGAGGCATGTCTAACTTCTTCGGCGATCAAAAACTTAATGTGAAGAACAAATGTTGCAATAATGCGTAGAACCCGAGTCTACACGCAATACCAACACACTTTGGAGACTTACTTCACTCCACATACATTAATACCAACACACACGAACAAAGCCAACATACGCTGGGCATTAAAACTGACGGACATGTCCAGATCGAATTGGTTATTGATTCTGATCAAGAATATATATATTTAATATGGTCGGATACGCTTCCTTCTGTATGTTACATACTTTTCATACCTTTTTACTCTACGACTAACGGGTATACATACATATGTATATACGGACCCTGTATGGTTTGGGATTAATTAGAACGCAAACTTGGAATACGGTAAAAGGCATCCGATACTTTTACCAAACGATCATCACCAAAGCCCTCATCCTCTATTATCATGAGAAATATTTCCATGCACGATCACAGACGTTGCTTTCCACATTACGGCAAAGGTTCTGGCCGATTGGAGACCGTAAGTTCGTTGGTAGCGTCATCAATAAATGCGTCCGATGCACTCTTTCTGCAGAGTCCTTGGTGCAACCTTTTTAGCCATCAATGAATTAAGATCTTTTGCGTATGAGATTTCTGCCTAACTCCCGCCCACCTTGTCCAATTGCGTGATGTGGTCACGCCAGAGCATTTCCGTAAGGTTCTGTCGCGTTATCTATTCAGCTAAACTACTTTTGTAAGCTTATGCCTATAGGTTTATATTTTAAAGCCAAGTATTTGCTTAGGCAGTCTGCATCCCCGAATAAAACCTATTCTTGCGTTCCTGTTAACTATAACACTAAGGGTACCATATTGGTTATCTTCCCTATAAACAATATATATATATTCTTATTCAGGATCATAAGAGCTATGTATAAAAACTAGAAAGTTGAGACTAGACATACAGACTTGTGACGCAAACGCTGCGCGAGTTTTTTTCAGAAAGATTCCACGCCCACTTTAATGCACACAAGACACACAACACTAAGACGCCTTGCCAATTTTTATCACGAAAAATTTTTTTTCTGCTACGCCCACAAACCGACAAAACTGCCACGTCCACAGTTGTTACCGGAAGAGAACGCTAAAGTCGAGATCCCCGACTATCTGATACCCAGCTAGTGCAGAAATTTCAGCACTGACTGCTTTTGGCGGTTTTTGGGCGCTAGCGTGGGCGTGGTAAAAAGTTTTTTGGCAATCGATAGAAATTTAGAAGAGTAATAAAACAACTAAAAATGTCAAAATGTTTTTCAAAATTGTGAGCGTGGCAGTTTTGGGCACTTTCTGGGCGTTAGGGTGGCCAACAAAAAATATATATATATTAAAACCTTTTTTAAAAGTGTGGGTGTGTCAGTTTTGGACGGCTTGTGGGCGTTAGAGTAGCCGTGACAACTTAGGTAAACAAATTTGCGCTGCGTGTGTGTCCCTGGAGTCTGTATGTTTACTCTCAAATTTCTATCTTTTATAGTTCCTCTGATCTCTACGTTCATACGGACGGACAGACATGATAACATGATAACAAAATATATAGTGACATTTTCATTTCTTCATACGACATATTCACTCTTCATATAAAAAAGCTAAAGCCGATCTTTTGGAAAGCTTCACTCTCCAAAAGCCTCATAAATAACATTCCCCCAAGATACGAACCGCTTAACGGTAACGAGCTTAATGATCTGTTAAGCTTGACATACATATAAAGCTAAGTAGAACTTAAAAGGCTTATGTTAATCCTCTGTAAAAGGTTTGCTGGGCCGAAAGAATACCTTTGTAAATTAGTTCTTAACTGACCTCTGGTGAAACTTATTCAAATAAAGATCATAAAAAAGAAAATATATTTTTTTTTATTAAATCTATCACCAAAAAAGTTTATTGGCGCAGTCGGTAGGATACTGAAAAAAGTCCTAGTAAACTCGTTATCCTTTGACAATCTAGTGAAAAGAGGAAAACTTGTACGACCAAGTAACCTTTTCTGATTGTTCCCGCGAATTGGCCGCAACAAAGTGATTTCGGTTCATTTAAAGTGACTAAAATCGGTATCCGCACAAGAACCTGTGCGATCGGAGTCAATTTAAAGACCTAATTTTGTGGACCGCTTCGTGAAGTGAGACCTCCACTAAGGTGTAATACAATTAAAAGGCGCACAGTGCAGTTCACTAAGATATAAGTCTCGACATACTGTAGCAGTCTGTGAACAAAAACAGTAGCCCACTAAAATCAAAAGTGCGGCCGCTACTATTGTATAAAACAACAAAAAGTTAAAACACTCCAGTTCACTTAAGGCATAAGTCTCGACTTACTGTAGCAGTCTGTAAACAAGAACAGAAACTAACTTATAAATAAAACTAAAATGGCGTTAACAGAGGAAAATCTGTCTCAAGTACTTCGGCAAATACGCCAAGTAACGCAATTCTCTGGAGACTCATGAAATCTCAGCTCGTTCATCAGAAGTATCAAATACCTGTTGAACTTATACCCTTCGACCGACGCTCGACAGAAGGCGGTTATATTTGGAGCCATCGAACTTCAAATTGTCGGAGATGCGGAAAAGGTTACCCAATTTGGAATGCACAACGAATTGACAACTTTAAGAGACGCCCTAATCACGGAATTCAAGACTCAGACGCCCCTGGAGGATCTACTAGGAAGACTGTATCGCACACCTTTTAAGGGTAACTTACGTCTATTCTGTGAACAATTAAAAGATAAGTCAACTGTTATTATAAATAAGTTAGCATTAGAAAATGACCAAAATAATATAGCGGTTTATACACAAGCAATGGCAACCACAATAAAAAATACAATTCAACGCTCACTCCCCGATAGGTTGTTCATGACCTTAGCGAGGTATGACATTTCAACCGTTCAAAAACTAAGGCAAACCGCCCAACAAGAAGGTCTATACGAAGACCCAATTTCAAAAACATTCGATAGTCAGCCAAAACTTAACTCAAATCCACCTAACACCTATAAACATACAAACATTAACCAAATCAAAAACACTCACCCCAACCAACGATTCATTTGCCCCTTTATTCCATTAAATCCCACACAGACCCAAAACACTAACGTAAACAATCAAACGCCTTTTAGACAAATTCCTCCGACCAGACAAACGCAACTTAATCAGTACAGAAATTTATACAACGGATTCAGAACAGACTTACTTCAGGACCGTCAAAACGACACCCGAAACTACTATCAGCCCCCCCAACAACCAAGAGTGCCAAATAAGCGTTTTAGAGAAAGCTGCGAACAATCGCGTATGCAGACAAATGAAAATTTTCACCAGCACGAATTAGATTACGATAACGAAACTGAACACTACATTAATAACGACGAACAGTTCCACGAAGATCAATTACAGAATACTCAGACAGAATTGTTTACAGATCAGCAATATCAACAAGCTGAAAATTTTCCAATACCAGCCTGGGATCCCACCAATACATAGAGATCATGTTTAATAACCACAGATATAGATGCATAGTTGATACTGGCTCTTCGATAAACTTGATGAGCTCAAACTTTTTCAATCTTCAAGTTAAAGATAAGCAAATAACTGTCCGAAGTATGACAGGCTATTCTAAATTAAATAAATATGTAGACCTTCCAGCCAACGGTCTTTTTCAACAAACGCAAAAATTCTATATTCATTCATTTTCACCTTATTATGATATTCTGTTAGGAAGAAAAATACTAATGGAGAATAACGGTTTAATAGACTACTCTCGGAAAGAAACAATAATTAACGAAAGTACATTCATTCACAAAGAATTAGATCCATGTGATGAGAACTCTTCGGAAAACTTTAATGCACTCTTACAAGAAAACAACTTTACATCAGAAATAAACTATGCCATGGACAACAACATAGACTCAGAACACACATACAGACTAGAACATTTAAATAGTGAGGAAAAATACAGACTTACAAATTTATTAAAAGAGTTCAATGACATTCAATATTCCAAAAATGAAAACCTTACATTCACAAGTATAATACGTCACGATATAAAAACCTCTCATGAAAACCCAGTTTACAAAAGACCATACTCGTACCCGTTTGCCTACGAAGCAGAAGTAAATAAGCAAATTGAGGAAATGTTAAAACAAGGCATTATACGCGAAAGCGACTCCCCTTATTGCAGTCCATTATGGATTGTCCCCAGAAAGATGGATGCCTCTGGCAAACCGAAATTCAGGTTGGTCGTGGACTATCGAAATCTAAATGAAATAACAATAAATGATAAATTCCCGATTCCTAATATGATCGAAATACTAGGCAAATTAGGAAAATGTCAGTATTTTACTACAATTGACTTAGCAAAGGCTTTCACCAAATCGATATGGACCCTAAGTCTATACCAAAAACGGCGTTTTCGACCAAACACGTTCACTATGAGTACACTCGCATGCCATTTGGCTTAAAAAATGCTCCTGCAACCTTCCAACGGTGCATGAATTACGTCCTAAAAGACCTCATAAATAAGCATTGCCTTGTTTATTTAGATGATGTGATCATCTATTCAACATCTCTGAACGAACACCTAGACTCACTGAGGAAGGTTTTTGAGAAACTTAAAGATGCCAATCTTAAACTCCAATTGGACAAATGCGAATTTTTAAAAAAGCAAACAAATTTCTTAGGTCATATTATAAGTCCAGAAGGCATACGACCTAATAAAGAGAAAGTTAAGGCAATCGAAAAATTTCCTCTCCCAAAGACGCCAAAAGAAATCAAATCTTTCTTAGGCTTATGCGGATACTACCGTAAGTTCATTCCAGACTTTGCAAAGATTGCAAAACCTCTGACAATATTTCTAAAAAAAGGAGCTAAAATAGACACAAGAAACGAAGAATTCAATAAATCATTTGAAAAATTGAAAACACTCATAATGAACGACCCAATTTTTATTTGCCCTGATTTCACAAAAACATTTCAAGTCACTACTGACGCTAGCAATTTCGCCATAGGAGCCGTGTTATCACAAGACAATAAGCCAGTCAGCTTTGCAAGTAGAACATTAAATGATCATGAACAAAATTATAGCACTATTGAAAAAGAACTACTAGCAATCGTTTGGGCAACCAAATATTTCCGCCCATATTTATATGGAGTCCCCTTTGAGATTTTGAGCGATCACAAACCCCTTGTTTGGCTAAATAATATTAAAGTGTCTAACATAAAACTACAACGTTGGCGAATTAGACTTAGCGAATATAATTTCAAAATCAAATATTTAGAAGGTAAACTTAATCATGTAGCAGACGCTTTATCTCGCGTCAAAATTGAAGAAAACATGGTAGGCGAAGAAGAAAATATTTCAACAGCAGCAACAATACACAGTTCATCAGAAAGCAACGAAACCTACATTGAAATTACAGAAAAACCCATAAACTATTTTGCAAGACAAATTGAATTTATAAAAGATAGCGTAGACCAAGTAGAGACAACGAAATACTTTTCCAAAATAAAACTGACCATCAAATACACTGATATGAGCCTGACAAAGGCAAAAGATATCCTTATTAAATACTTCTTAAATAATAGCTGTGTTATTTACCTGGAAAACGATAAAGACTTTTTAGTTTTTCAAAAAGCATATCGAGAAACCATTAACCCACATAGTAACGTGAAAATTCTGAAAAGTATCATAATGTTAAAAGACATAAAATCTTATCCTGAATTTAAAGAATTCATTAGTACTCAACATTCTAAATTGTTACACCCTGGTATTGAAAAAATGATACGATTATTTAAAGAAACTCACTATTTTCCAGATTATAATAAACTAATTCAAAACATTATCAATGATTGTGAAGTCTGTAACCTTGAAAAGACAGAACATAGACCAACAAAACTAGTTTTCGAAATAACCCCAGAGACAAATAACCCACGCGAAATTTATGTTATTGACTTTTATGCTATTGACAACGAACAGTATTTATCTTGTATAGACGTTTATTCAAAATTTGCGTCACTTATTAAAACAAACAGTAGAGGCAAAAAGAGCCCTTACTAGAATTTTTAACGACATGGGAAAACCACAGAAAATTAAAACAGACAAAGACTCCGCGTTTATAAGCACTTCTTTAAAAATTTGGCTAAACAACGAAGACACACAAATAGATATTACCACAAGTAAAACAGGTATAGCAGACATAGAACGCCTTCATAAAACCATAAAAGAAAAAATCAGAATTATCAATACTGAAAACAATAGAGAAAATAAAGAAACACGAATGGAAACAATTTTATACATATACAACCACAAGACTAAACATAACACAACCGGACAGATACCGGCTAACATCCTTCTTTACGCAGACACACCTACTTATGATACCCAGATGATTAAAGAAATGAAAATCAAAAATCTTAACAAAAAACGACAGGATTTCGAAATCGACACAAAATTTAGACAAGCACCCTTAACACGCGCAAAATCAAAGAATCCCTTTAGAAAAACAGGCAGAATAGAACAATTAGACGAAAAACATTATAACGAAAATAATAGAGGTTAAAACGTTATTCATTATAAAAGCAAATTTAAAAAGAAAAAGAAAGTTAATGACAGCAAATACTTGCAGCAAACCGACACCTCCCAGTCATCGGACTCATAATAACTTGTATTGCGACACAAACTACAGCAGGAACAATCGAAATCAACCCAATAGAAAACAATCAAGGATTTATCATGTTTGAATCTGGAACAATACAAATCCCCATCACCTTTATGCATCACTGTCTCACCATAAATATTACAGAAGTTGAAGAAACATTTAATAGTATAATTAAACAATGTCAAGAATTTAAAAATGTCACACAAATTAAATATTTAACCGGGAAAATGGAAAGAGAAATGAATGGCATACGCATCTCAAAACGAAATAAACCAGGACTGGTTAACTTTTTAGATTAAATTAAAATATCGTTTTGGCACACTACACGAAGACGACAGGCAACATATCGAACAACAAATTTCGATTCTATCACAAGATACAGTACAGATCAGCACTTTAAACCACGTTATTGACAGTCTCAATAATGGCATAGAAATAATTAACAACCAGTCCAATTCTTTAAAAAAAGAACAAAGAATTAATATATTAATATTTAACATTTTACCGAATATATCGAGGACATTGAAATGGGTTCACAACTAACACGACTACGAATATTTAATCCTAAACTACTAAAACATGACCATATTGGCAACGTTAATTACAAAAATCTGATAAACATAAGAACTTACGCTTGGTATAACGTAGCTACTAATGAAATATTCCTAATGTCCCACATTCCTATGAATTCAATTGAACGACCAACTTTCATAATTGCACCTTACCCCGACAATAATGGCCAAATTATTAAGGAAAATATTGAAGGCAAATTCTACTCACATAACAACTATGTTCTAAATACACTAACAAAGAATATTGTCAAAGACCATTGCATAGCTAACATAATAAAACACGAAACACCAACTTGTACTTTTCAAAAATATCGTAAACAATCCTATATTCAATACATTAAACCAAATATACTTATAACCTGGAATATGACCAGAGAAAAACTTTATCACAATTGTAACGGTCAAGAGATTTATATTGAAAATAATAAAATTATAAAAATTTCCAACTGCACAGCAGAATTAAAACAAATTACAATATCTAATAGTATTCAACAATACACAAATGTAATATTTACTGAACACAATGTAACAAAAATCGAACCAATGTCACACATAGAAATTAAGGAAATGATTTTGTTAAACAATAAGAGTAACACAATTTACAGAAACATACTAATAATCTTCATATCTGTTTTAGTTTTAATTTACATATTTTACTTTTATATGAAATGTAAAACAGCGCCACACAAAATTATTATCTCTTACCTAAAACCAAGTAAAACCACTAACAAAAATATCGAAAAAGAAACAGAGACGAAAACAGAAATAGCTGAAATTGCAAATCCAGTACCACACTTATATCCAGAAATAATCGCTTGAGGACAAGCTAATATCTAAAAGGTGGGGGAGTGACATATTCATTTCTTCATACGACATATTCACTCTTCATATAAAAAAGCTAAAGCCGATCTTTTGGAAAGCTTCACTCTCCAAAAGCCTCATAAATAACATTCCCCCAAGATACGAACCGCTTAACGGTAACGAGCTTAATGATCTGTTAAGCTTGACATATAAAGCTAAGTAGAACTTAAAAGGCTTATGTTAATCCTCTGTAAAAGGTTTGCTGGGTCGAAAGAATACCTTTGTAAATTAGTTCTTAACTGACCTCTGGTGAAACTTATTCAAATAAAGATCATAAAAAAGGAAAATATATTTTTTTTTTATTAAATCTATCACCAAAAAAGTTTATTATATATACTTTATACGGTCGGAAACGCTTCCTTCTGCCTGTTACATACTTTTCAAGGAATCTAGTAAGCCCTTATACTACGAGTAGTTGTCTTTTAAATGTTTATCAATTTTCAGTTCAGTAACATTGAATGTTATTGATGTTAAACTGTAAGTGTTAAAATTTCTTCTTTGCACTTCCACTAACTGAGTATCGGGTATCAGATATTGTTTTTTCCCTACCTTCTACTAGGGATGTCGTGATATTAAAAAAACATCGTATCAATGATATTTTTTTATCAAAACAAAATGATAATAATATTTAAAATATCCTAAAAAAATATAAATATATTTAATTTTTTTTTTCAAAAAAAAATTTTTTTCTCCACAATAAAAAAAAAAAGTTTCTTATTAACTTAATTTTCATATTTCATTTCATATTTTCATTTAAACTTAATATCATAACTTAAATTCATGGATTTCTAATACAGATCATAATAATAATAAGGATAATAATACAGATAACAATAAATTTTCAGTGAAATTTTGAACTTTCTGAAATCTGAACATACGCACACATACAAATATGTACATACATATGTAACTTCTTTTTCGCACATTTTACGAAAACATCATAAAATTTATTTTTAAAATGCGAGGACATGGTTGAAGTGTTACCACTGGTTTTTATAATTCTTTCGCTCAGTTTGCATATTGCAGTTTTGGTTTTTATTTCTATGTAATTTAATATTCATTTTATCACGTGCTCGTGTACTTGGTATCGCGTCGAAATCAGAGTGAGCGAATGGAAAATATCAAAAATGTATCAAAAAAATATCGCAATTTCGATATTTGGGCAAAAAAAAATATCACTATATAAATACAACATTTTCAGAAAAATATCGATATATTGATATATTATCAACAACCGATACTCCAGAAAATGTTTAAAGTTCTTCGCGATACCGTTACCTACCTAAATAACGGGTATCTGATAGACGGGGAACTCGACTATAGCGTTTTCTCTTGTTTTCCCTCAAGGTGGTCTCCATTTGTTGGAAAATTAAAATACTTGGCGGAAGTTAACCTAAGTCATTCATTGCAACTGTTTGGAAAGTTTTGCTGTTTTCGTATGGAAATTTCTGGCAAACAGGTAAGCCATATGCATTTATGTGTTTAAATTTCAGTGGCATAAATACATTTTTTTTTGTAAGATTGGACCGTCTTGTGTGTGTCTTGAAGTTAATTCAAATACATTTGGAAAGATTAAAGTTTTTCAATATATTACACCAATCGAGCCTTTGTTGCAAAAAGTTGTTCATCAGTTTTATGGTCCTCGTTGGAGTGCTCCACTTATGAAAATTTTTGTTTACGGAGAAAGTGTCATGGTAAGTAAACTGTATAAATATTATACCCCACATCAATATAATAAAGATTTTTATACCATTAGTTCGAACGTGATATTAACATATGGAATCATAAAGTACTTCATCGGAATCCTATCTTAGCTAAGGAAGATACATCGATAAAGAAGTTTAGGCTGTGGTTCTCCCAATTCTATTCGTCGAACAGCAAATCATATTCTGAAGCAACCAATATTGGTTGGTAGCTAAATTTGTACTGAAATTTAAAGTTTCATTAAACGATGGCTAAGTAAATACTGTGTCTCGAAGAAAATAGAAGGCTATTGAAAAAAAAAAAATTTTAAATTTATATTATTTTATTAAAGTAATTTGACGGAGTATAGTAATTTCTTTAGTTATTGTTTGTGTAGCGAGTCCCTGTAGTTTCCCCTTTTTCAATTTCTGCCGCCGCGTGCGAGCTTTTCTTCTTCTCCCTCTCGATAAATCACGCACGGCCACTCTACTAGCAGGGCCACACTCGATCTTAGTGTTACCAAGATCTCACAATCGACTAAAAGCCATACTATCGATAAGTCTCGTGAGCAGTTGAGTACCGATAGGGCGCCATTTCAAAATAACATTCCCTTCTTCGACATATTAATATATTTGGTATCCAATATACCCGTTATTTATAGTGTTATGGATTTGTTGAAAAATGTACAAGTTGAACAAGTACAAGTATCAGTTGATCTAGGCATGTTCGTATATCATGTCGACATCTTGGCAAAAATAAGTTTTTGTTTAGATTACAGATTGTTGTATTTCCATGTCCACGAACAGCAAAACTGTTATTTCTTACTTAATACATTTGTTAATTAGCTACTTGTAACTTACATGTAGATGGAAGCGCTTTCGTTCGAAGCTTTCGAAGCAAGCTGACAGGAGCTATCTGTGTCCATCTGAGTGTGGGTATGTTCGTCAGTTTCTCAAAAACTTCAAGAACAATTATGCACTCTATTGACGATTACGGTCATTATACCCGTTACTCGTAGAGTAAAAGGGTATACTAGATTCGTTGAAAAGTATGTAACAGGCAGAAGGAAGCGTTTCCGACCATATAAAGTAAAGTGCAGCACACCCTTAATTTCATCGCAATAGTGTTGGTGTTTTTCTCGATAATGAAACTAATAATGACCAACAAGCGATCAGTGCAGCGACGTCTTGACCATCACCATGCGTTGGAAAAGAACGTAACCAGCATCCCACATCCGCAATAAGTCACATCGTGAAAACCGAACTAAAAGACGAGGTCTGCTTAGCATATATAAGCAGTGCAGTGACGATTATAACCAGCAAATTAAATCAAATAACTACAATATTAATAATTAAATAGTAATCCTATTCTTCTTTTTTAAATGCCAGCTAAAACAAAGTAACATCAATAACATCCAAAACAAGTGCGGTGGCCAAGTAATTGCAGAATCAGATAGCGGCTGAAGCGTACCACGTTTTACTGCGGTACATACTACAGTACATACTACTATCGTCGCGCGAACAGAGTTGCGTTAAACGGCTACTCCATCACATAAAAAAGGGATAAACTAACTTGTGGTAGTATGCTCGTTTTATTCTGTAAGAATTCATGGTTAGAACAATTGGAACTAACTTAACTCTAGCTCACCGCAGTTTGTCCTCCAGACTTTCGCACGAACATGAAAATGCTAAGTTTTCCTTATTTCTAACTAGCATGGCAAGACAGTGAGCCCGCACACATTTGCCTAACAATCTTATCACATTTAAACTGGTTCACAATATAAGTTCACTTAACAAAATACGGACAATTGGATACAGAGGAGGCGAGTTATCGTCCACTGCTTTCTCGTAGAACCCTGCTTGGGCGGCTCCGCGTCCAATCCAGGCAGACTGGCCACTCCCTTGAGTAGGTCCTGGTCCGCATCCACAGGCAAATGGGTAAGCGGATGAAATTTCACGATGTTCTCCGCCTCAATTAGGAGACTCTCCAATACATGGTCCCATGGCGCAACTTCCTTCAGAGTATGGAAATGCTCGAAAACGTCACCACTACGTCCTGTCAGCTCCCACGAAGTTCTTGCCGTTGTCGCTGTGCAGTCTATGTACGGGCCCTCTATGGCAGACGTAGTTCCTGATCGCAATTATGCAGGAATCCTTTGACAGATCATGCGCCAGCTCCAGATGAATCGCCCTTGTCGTCCAGCACGAGAACAAGGCGGGACACAGTCACCAACAGTGGCCCAAAGTAGTCCAATCCGGTATATTTGAATGGCCATCCAAACGCATACAATCTGTCCTCCGGATGGGGTCCCATTATTGGCGGCATCGGCCGCGCTTACTGCAACTTGCAGACGTTGCACGATGATGATGCTCTCCGCATCACACGCCTCATCTTCGTGACCCAGAATCTCGTCCGCATTTCGGCAGTTGTAGCATCAACATTTTGATGCTTCATCCTGGCGTGGAAATGTCGCACAATATGATCTGTGAGACTGTGCCTGTGTGGCAGTATGACGGGCCTCCTCGCACTGTATGCACAGTGCAGCATCAGTTCTGCCGTAAGCTCGCAGAATCCCGTTCTGGTCCAGGTAGGGCACCAACCCTCGAATGTCGCTCGAGCTAGCGACGTTTTTTTAGCCTCTGCCGACCTTATCTCATCGGGTAACGACTCCAGTTGTGCCTGTCTGACCAACAGGTTCTCCGCGGCCTCACATTCTGCTGCAGTACGGCCGTATTCCTCGAGATCGCTTTTCTGTCTGCGGCACCGGCGCGCAAACCGTAAGACCCAGGCTGAGGTCCTCACCAGGCGATTGAATTTCTGAAACGGGAGTATGAAATCGCAACTAACGCAAACTCACTGGGCATCTCTTCTTCATCCGGGACATCTGAAACGCGTTCAGTTCCTTGCTCAGGCTCCGGCCAGCTGGCTGCTGGCTGTCTTAAAAACGCAAGTCCTCTTAGCCACCTTGAATCCTGGCTTAGGTCGACTCCTCTCTGAGACCGCGTCGCATCATCCGCCGTATTGTCGGCTGTAGGCACCCTTCTTCATTGGGAAGCCTTTGACGAATCCAGAATCTCCGCCACTCGGTTGCCGACAAACTGCTGGCCACGAAACTGTCCACATAATCATCGACATCCCGAAACTTCAGGGCATTCACAATCTTGACGTAATGTGCAGCGCTCGACGAGCATGCTGCTTTAAAGGTCATTACGTCCATCAAGTAGACATCCGGATCTCTCTTGTTGTCGCCATCTCTCCAGAGAGAGAGAGAGTTCTCTCTCTGGGAACAGCTATCCTCGGGACGGATCAGTACTTTGTGGAACATATCCATGATGTCACCGCAGACTCCGACTGCTCCCCTCTAAAGTGGAAGCGCACAGCAGGCAAAGACTTATAATGCTGAGGCCCTTTTCGTCATTTCCTGGATAAATTAGTAGCGCGGGCTTCGTCCTTCAGCGGCTTCATCAACCTCTGGTTGTTCTCCAGATCCGTGCAATTGTACGCTCGGGTCGTCTCCACGAACGCGCAGGTGAAGATGGGCCATTTCTCGGCCTGCCCTCCAAATACATGCAAGTCCGGAAGCTTTTGTGCTCCCTGGGTTCCATACGGCGTAGTCGTGACTTGCTTCTTTTCCAATGCTGCGATTATCTCTACATGGAGTCCAACGTGAGGGACTGGTTCATCTCTGTCGCGGAGCTCGCAGCTGTAACGGCAGTATTTCTAGGTGTCGTTCACCCGCTGCCGGGTTCCCTTTCCAGTAGCCGCTGGCTGCTGATCCGCTCTCGGTATAGGGGTGGCTTCCCCTTAATTCAGCTGGACACTCTTCCTTGGGGAATGCTGCATCTTCTACGGCTTCAATATGGCGGCGCTTGTGCGCGCTCTAAATGGCGTCCCCGACGCCTAGTTACCGATGGCTCCGGACGTCGATGCTTGACGTTCCTTACGCCTTGTGACCGCTGGCTGATGATCCACTGCGTCTCCTAGTCGCTGGCTGCGACCCGGTCGGCGCTGGCTGCGCCTTTCTATGTCGAGGGCTGCGACTCCTCTGCCGGTACGTAGCGCTGACTGCGCTCAGAAATCCCCTTGCTGGCCGTCTAAGCCGTCACTCCAGCTCCTGGCAACTCCCTCGGACTGCGAATAAAAGCTGTCGTCGCGCGAACGGAGTTGCCTTAAACGGCTACTCCACCATGGATCCCAGTAGAAAGGGATAGACTGACTTGTGGTAGTACGCTCGATTTATTCTGTAAGAATTCATGGATATAACAATTGGAACTAACTTAATTCTAGCTCACCGCAGTGTGTCCTCCAGACTTTCGCACGACAATAAATATGCTTAGTTTTTCCGGCTAATTTCCAACTAGTAACGCCGATAAAACATATTTGCACGCATTTAGCTAACTAATCCTATCACATTTAAACTGACTATCGATTACAATGTTCGATCCGGGACAATTCTACATTGCAGCCCTGATTAAAATGCAACCCTACCCAAGAGCAAGTTATCGATAGAAAGAAAGGGGTGTAGAGTCGAGTGAAAAGGTTGTCAAGAGCGGTTGTTACTAAATCTAAATAATTAATTTCGTCATAAGTCTATATAATTAACTGTGAAATCTGGAAGAACATAAATAATTTGTTACACTTTTAAGCTATATAACTCGTTTAATAAAAACCATATAAACGAAGAACTACAAATTGGCGGCTCGTCCGGAATGTACTTAATTGTAAAGACAAAATTTTGACGCAGTTCGTTTTAGTTACCAGTGATCGGTAAAATTGAACCGTTGGATGACCGACGCACAATGGCGCAAAAGATACAGATACTATACAAAAATCTAATTTTTGATGACAACGGATCGTTGCAGGGGATATCGCACTCGACTGGCAATAGTTCAAATGGGGTGAATCCATGAAAGTGATTAAAATCGGTTCAGTATTTTAAAAGTTACACGTGTTCGAAGTTGAACATTTTTTGGGTTGCAAAAGAAGGTGTTTTTTATGAAAAATTCGGACTTTGCGGTCGATTTTTAGATAAAATATGTAACCGACCGGCTTGGTTATGGTCTCTATGGAAAGCGTTATCAAATTTCTGTAAAAGGTAGAATAAATGTATAATATTCTGTTCACGTACAGGGGATTTTTCCGGATTTTGGGTTTGGGGTATATTATTTATAATAATCAAAAAGATACTTTCAACTCAGCGTAAAAAACTCGCGGCTTAGTGAAAATTCTCTACAAGCGCAGTCGCTCCGCAGTTCAAAATTGTATGGCGGGCATACATTTTTTCCTGTATTGGCGCCTTGTTTTTGAATCCCTGACTTTGTAATGATTTTAAATGAGTTCAAAGAGTACTGAGGAACACGAAAGAACATTTCGTCAAAATAATTGTGTCTCATCCTAAAGCTAAAACGGTATTGGAGATGATCTAACAATTTTGACCAATTCGTAACACAGACGCTGTCGAGATGAAAATTGTTTTGAAACAATTGACGTTACAGTTTATCAGCATCCCAGGATAGATCCTTATAGTGGCCAAAACTTTGTAAATGAGCAGGTGCAGGAATGGTTAAAAAAAGGTGTAATGCAGCCAAGTATGCTTCGCCCGTTGTCCTGGTGCCTAAAAAAATTGGAAAAAACGCCTTTTCTGCGACTATCGCAAATTAAATGAGAAAATTATACGAGATCATTTTCCGATGATCGGGATCGGGTGAATCCCGCCTCAAATCTGAGGCGACTGAGTGCAAGCCGCCCAAAGCCGTCGCCATAGGAACATCTCCAGGCCCTAGTGCCATGATGCCCCCTTCAGGCGCAGCCAAGGACGGCAAGCACCCAGTGGCAACCGGTAAAGGCAAACACACCTACGCAGAGAAACGATCTGCAGGTCAAATCCTACGCAGCCAGGAGAGATCGAAAACGGCTCCTTCGGCTGAATAGATGAAGAAGGTGGAATGGGCTAAATCCGTTTTGCCAAACTTCGGCAAGGAAGCCCCCAAACCACCCAAGCCCACAGAGGTCCAAAATCGACCTTCACCTAAGAGGGAGTGCTCCCAGGACGTTCCTTCCGACCCCTCGGCAAAGCGGCAACGCGTACAGCCGCTTTGCGGAGATCGCGAAAAACCGCATTCTCCTGGGCGTGGTCGACAGAAACCACCCGAGTGGCAGGATTCCACGTAATAAGTGGAAGTGGGTGAAGGCAGCCCTAGCCATAAAATGTTTTGAGATTCTAGCCAAGGAACCTGGCCACCCTCCTGTCTGCAAAGACGTGGGATGGTTCCAAGGCGGAGTCAAGGTGATCGCCTGTGACGATGAACGCTCTGCGGAGCTATACAAAGCCGCAGTAAAAGAGCTGGGGGAGGTGTATGAGGGCGCCGGACTTGTTGAGCTGAGCTGGTCCGACGTACCTTGCCGACCCCGTGCAAGGATCTGGATCCCGGCATCCATCAAGGCGCCGGACCAGATCCTAACCATGCTGCAGCGCTGCAACCCGCACCTTCCCACCTCGGACTGGCGAGTGGTGAAGGTCGACGAAATGGAGGGGCCAACAAACCAGGCCATCCTCATCCTAAACAAGGAGTCCCTAGCTTCCATTGAGGCCGCTCACGGGGAGCTAAACTTCGGGTTTAGCTCAGTGACCATAAAGGTCTACAAATCGGACTCCGCCAAGAAGGTTCAGGAAGGCAGTGGAGGAGTGATCGAGGAGATTGCCTCCGAGATCGAGGCATCGGAAACCGAGGACGGCTACTCGACCGATGCCTCAATCCTGCGCAGCCTTGCGAGCATGGGTCAAATGACGGACCTAGACACATCGGACGAGGAGGGAGCCGATACAACCGTGGTGGAGAGGCCCACAGTAGATGTCCGTGCGGCTTCTGCAGATAAACCTCAACCACAGTAAGGCAGCTTCCGCTGCTCTTCAACTCCATCTGGCTGAAGATGGAGTCGACATAGTCCTGATCCAGGAACCTTGGATAGTGGGAGGAAAGGTTTCAAGATTAGGGACTAAGGAATATAAGCTTCTAACAGCTCCCAGCGAAGGTAAAATAAGGGACTGCATTTTAGCCAAAAGGCACCTTAGCATTATTCTGCTCCATAACCACAGCGATGCAGACAACGCGGCAGCCACCGTGGAGTGTCAGCCATCTCCGTTCCGAGTGCTGTCATCGTAAGGCAAGAACTGCCGGATGAACTGGTAAGGAGACTGGTAGAAGACAGCGAAAAGCAAAACATAGGCCTACTAATAAGTTGTGATGCTAACGCCCACCATACACAATTGGAAAGTACAGACACAAACGACCGCGATGAGTCTCTTTTTAACTTTATCTTTAGTTCAAATCTCTTCATATGCAATAAAGGTTCATTAAGAACCGAAAAGAGGCACTGGAGGGTGCTAGATAAGCACTCTTTCTCGGACCACAGGTATATAGAAACGACCCTCACAGCCAACCCCTCAAATCCAGTTTTCACAAACCCAAGGAAAACAGACTGGCAAAAATACAAAAATATTTTAAGGGAAAAAATCCCAACGGATCCCCCTCCATACCCTCAAACAATCTCAAGTCTAAACGAACTAGTTTCAATTTTCACAGAAACCTGCACTAAAATAGCCCAAAAGAAAAAGAAAACCTCCCTTGTGGTCAGCAGAACTGTCCCCCCTCCGAACCCTTTTTTGACAGGGCCAAGGCAGGAAATGAGGAGGCCCTGTGGACCGCCTACAAGAGAGCCCTTGCAAACTACAAAAAAGCCATCAGGAAAGCAAAGCGATCCTCGTGGCATTCCTTCTGCTCAGAAATTGAAAATACAACTGAAGCAGCCAGACTTAGAAAAATACTATCCAAATCGGCCACAACCCTAGGCTACCTTAAAAGAGCAGATGGCTCCTGGACCAGCACGAGTGAGGAATCTCTGGAGATACTTCTAGACACTCACTTCCCAGGAAACAGCCAAAACGCTCTCACCTCCCAATAAACAAACGCCACACTGGCAAGTATCGAACTGTGCAGAGACCCAAAGGTCCTCCATAGGGCCATGCGCAGCTTAAACCATAGAAATATGCAGGTACAGACAAAATCAAACCCGTACAAACCCAACATGCGGGAAATATTGCCATAATCTGGCTTCTTGACATTTTTAAAGCAGGGAAACCATCACACACGACCCCAAATGATTTCAGACCAATTAGTCTGTCATCCTTCCTACTAAAGACCCTTGAAAGAATCATCGGCCTGCATCATTTTCACAGGCAAATACCCCCAAACGCTATGCGATCTCATGAGCTCAAACTCAGTGTTTTGTCCAGCTGGACCAAGAATAACGGATTAGGAATTAACCCCTCAAAGATTGAGCTGGTTCTCTTCACTAGGAAGTATAATATACCAGACTTAGTCCCACCTATCCTCAACAATCAAAGACTTTCCTTCAGTAGCAGCGCAAGGTACCTGGGCGTAATACTTGACAGGAAACTAAACTGGAACTGGAACCTCACAGACAGATATAAAAAAGCTTCTATGGCACCCTTCACGTGCAAGAAAGCATTAGGGCTCAAATGGGGCATGACACCCTAAATAGTAAACTTGATATATACGGCCATCGTCAGACCAATACTACTGTATTGTGTCGTGGTAGAGCTGCGGCACTCTGCATCAGCAGTGCTTTACGCACCACCCCAAACGATGCCTTAAATGTCGATGCTTGACGTTCCTTACGCCTTGTGACCGCTGGCTGATGATCCACTGCGTCTCCTAGTCGCTGGCTGCGAACCGGTCGGCGCTGGCTGCGCCTTTCTATGTCGAGGGCTGCGACTCCTCTGCCGGTACGTAGCGCTGACTGCGCTCAGAAATCCCCTTGCTGGCCGTCTAAGCCGTCACTCCAGCTCCTGGCAACTCCCTCGGACTGCGAATAAAAGCTGTCGTCGCGCGAACGGAGTTGCCTTAAACGGCTACTCCACCATGGATCCCAGTAGAAAGGGATAGACTGACTTGTGGTAGTACGCTCGATTTATTCTGTAAGAATTCATGGATATAACAATTGGAACTAACTTAATTCTAGCTCACCGCAATGTGTCCTCCAGACTTTCGCACGACAATAAATATGCTTAGTTTTTCCGGCTAATTTCCAACTAGTAACGCCGATAAAACATATTTGCACGCATTTAGCTAACTAATCCTATCACATTTAAACTGACTATCGATTACAATGTTCGATCCGGGACAATTCTACATTGCAGCCCTGATTAAAATGCAACCCTACCCAAGAGCAAGTTATCGATAGAAAGAAAGGGGTGTAGAGTCGAGTGAAAAGGTTGTCAAGAGCGGTTGTTACTAAATCTAAATAATTAATTTCGTCATAAGTCTATATAATTAACTGTGAAATCTGGAAGAACATAAATAATTTGTTACACTTTTAAGCTATATAACTCGTTTAATAAAAACCATATAAACGAAGAACTACAAATTGGCGGCTCGTCCGGAATGTACTTAAGTGTAAAGACAAAATTTTGACGCAGTTCGTTTTAGTTACCAGTGATCGGTAAAATTGAACCGTTGGATGACCGACGCACAATGGCGCAAAAGATACAGATACTATACAAAAATCTAATTTTTGATGACAACGGATCGTTGCAGGGGATATCGCACTCGACTGGCAATAGTTCAAATGGGGTGAATCCATGAAAGTGATTAAAATCGGTTCAGTATTTTAAAAGTTACACGTGTTCGAAGTTGAACATTTTTTGGGTTGCAAAAGAAGGTGTTTTTTATGAAAAATTCGGACTTTGTGGTCGATTTTTAGATAAAATATGTAACCGACCGGCTTGGTTATGGTCTCTATGGAAAGCGTTATCAAATTTCTGTAAAAGGTAGAATAAATGTATAATATTCTGTTCACGTACAGGGGATTTTTCCGGATTTTGGGTTTGGGGTATATTATTTATAATAATCAAAAAGATACTTTCAACTCAGCGTAAAAAACGCGCGGCTTAGTGAAAATTCTCTACAAGCGCATTCGCTCCGCAGTTCAAAATTGTATGGCGGGCATACATTTTTTCCTGTATTGACTTTGTAATGATTTTAAATGAGTATAATGATAAACTATTCTTCAGAAAAATATTAAATGAAGTAACATTGAATTATTATTTTGAGCATACATTTTAGCTACCTGATCCCTCTTTTTAATGTAATATGTGGTATGAAATATTTTTTTCGAGATTTATCGGTGCAGGTAATAAAGGATAAAAAGGGGTTGACTCTAATTATTGTTACTACAGGTAATAATTATGAAATATATAAATTCATTGAGGAGTTCAGTCTTATTTGTACTTTTAAAACAAAAACAACAATGGAACTAAATAATTTGAAGCTATTCGAATTGTGGATCAGCTGGTGTACACTTTTAGGCACAATTATTTTGACGAACTGTTCTTTCGTGTTTCTCAGTACTCTTTGATCAGCTTGAACTAAAATTCTTGCTACTTTTTTTAATTGCTATTATTAATATGCTATTTGTGAATTTTTGCGCACTCTTTGAACGCTGCTGATCAGATGAAAATTGTTTTGAAACAATTGACGTTACAGTTTATCAGCATCCCAGGATAGAGCCTTATAGTGGCCAAAACTTTGTAAATGAGCAGGTGCAGGAATGGTTAAAAAAATGTGTAATGCAGCCAAGTATGCTTCGCCCGTTGTCCTGGTGCCTAAAAAAATTGGAAAAAACACCTTTTCTGCGACTATCGCAAATTAAATGAGAAAATTATACGAGATCATGTTCCGATGGCACTCATTGTCAATGTTTTAGGCAAGCTTTAGAATGCGAAGACATATACAACATTGGATTTGACTAATGGGTCTTTTCATGTGCCCGTAGAAGCAGGTTCAAGGAGATACACTTCGTTCGTGACTCAAAGTGGGCAGTATCAATTTTTATTTGTATCGTTTGGCATTTCGCCTGCAGTTTTTACTAGGTTTATAAAGTCTGTTTTACGAGAGTTGCTCGTAAGTGGCATTGTAATACTTGATATGGATGATGTTATTGTGCCTGGTAACGACGTTGATGACGGGATAAGAAAATTGAAGCAAGTGTTATAAGTATCTTCTCAGAATGGGCTACGAATAATTTGTGGAAAAAGGCAGATATTACATCGGAAAGTAAGTTTTTTGGAATATATCGTTCAAGGTGGAACTATAAATAAAGCAATCTCTTCGGTACCTGGCTCAACGAAAGTTGCTGCCTGGAAAATACAAATAACTCGAAGCAATTTTTTATATTGCTCCTGTCGGACTTAGGTAATCGGCCGTTCTCGGTTACTCGGTACTCGGTTTCAAAAATACCCTGTCTTGCTTTTCTTAATATGCTCTAGCTTGTACCATTACTCAGCTTCTTTCTTTAGAGGTTGTTATGCGTTCTCGGCCTTAAAACTCTTTATTTTGCTATTCTATATATGCTTTGTCTTGCACCATTACTGTGCTTCTCTCTTTAGAGCTTGTAATGCGTACTCAACCTTAAAAGTTTTTATTTTATTTGGTTTTCTTTGATTGCTAGAGAGTGTCTCTCTTACTCAGCAACTGTAAGGATAGTAAAGGGGAATTTCCTTACTTAGCCTATTTAGCGGAGTGCGTGTGTGCGAACGAAAGAGGGAATGGGAATAATTATAGAATGCAAAACTACTCATTCCACACTGTGCTCGAAGTTGGTTTCTGTTGTGCAGATTTGCATTCACTCCGTTTATTCCTTCTCTTCATAAGTCGGCTGTCACTTTTAAAACGGTTCTTTTCTTATCAGAGTTTCAAACACAAACACGGCCTAAGTCACTTTGTGCGAGACTTGTGCGATCCAGCGTCGTTTTGTTTCTTCACTTCTTTTTTTTATTGATAAATTTACCATTTTTTTTTCCAAGTTAGTATTATAAATATTATTATAATTAGTATTATAATTATTGGCCGTCAGTCGGGTGATGGACAAGGGGAATAACGTGTAGTTTCAAGCTTGCTAGAAGAACGCGCCGTAATTGCCCATACACGCGAGGTCGGCTGGAAACAGGTCCCCTGGCAAGGTTATGTGCCTGCCAGAGGATGCTGGCAAATGGTAGTCGGGCGTCCCGGGCCGGACTAAGGTGTCATTCAACCCGTGCCGAGAGTCAGCCTGACTGAGGGCCCGGGTCACAAAATAGCTCAGTCTCAAACGGAGAGCTCAGGGTACCTCGCGACCCCCTGTTCTAAGAAGCCTTACCCGGGCGTCGCATATCTCCGCCCGGGTGGACCCTCCTTTTCTCCGCAACTCGTGGGAATCACATGGAGTCAATAAAAATAAATAAAAAGGAGTCAGGATCTTCCAAAAAACCTACTCAAACGGCAGTGACGACTGAGTCTGGCCGTACAAACTTCAAGGCAGCGAAGTTGGCGAGTGAGCCCACCTGCCTGGCCAACACCATAGGATCGGGTTCGGGTGAATCCCGCCTCAAATCTGAGGCGACTGAGTGCAAGCCGCCCAAAGCCGTCGCCATAGGAACATCTCCAGGCCCTAGTGCCATGATGCCCCCTTCAGGCGCAGCCAAGGACGGCAAGCACCCAGTGGCAACCGGTAAAGGCAAACACACCTACGCAGAGAAACGATCTGCAGGTCAAATCCTACGCAGCCAGGAGAGATCGAAAACGGCTCCTTCGGCTGAATAGATGAAGAAGGTGGAATGGGCTAAATCCGTTTTGCCAAACTTCGGCAAGGAAGCCCCCAAACCACCCAAGCCCACAGAGGTCAAAAAGCGACCTTCACCTAAGAGGGAGTGCTCCCAGGACGTTCCTTCCGACCCCTCGGCAAAGCGGCAACGCGTACAGCCGCTTTGCGGAGATCGCGAAAAACCGCATTCTCCTGGGCGTGGTCGACAGAAACCACCCGAGTGGCAGGATTCCACGTAATAAGTGGAAGTGGGTGAAGGCAGCCCTAGCCATAAAATGTTTTGAGATTCTAGCCAAGGAACCTGGCCACCCTCCTGTCTGCAAAGACGTGGGATGGTTCCAAGGCGGAGTCAAGGTGATCGCCTGTGACGATGAACGCTCTGCGGAGCTATACAAAGCCGCAGTAAAAGAGCTGGGGGAGGTGTATGAGGGCGCCGGACTTGTTGAGCTGAGCTGGTCCGACGTACCTTGCCGACCCCGTGCAAGGATCTGGATCCCGGCATCCATCAAGGCGCCGGACCAGATCCTAACCATGCTGCAGCGCTGCAACCCGCACCTTCCCACCTCGGACTGGCGAGTGGTGAAGGTCGACGAAATGGAGGGGCCAACAAACCAGGCCATCCTCATCCTAAACAAGGAGTCCCTAGCTTCCATTGAGGCCGCTCACGGGGAGCTAAACTTCGGGTTTAGCTCAGTGACCATAAAGGTCTACAAATCGGACTCCGCCAAGAAGGTTCAGGAAGGCAGTGGAGGAGTGATCGAGGAGATTGCCTCCGAGATCGAGGCATCGGAAACCGAGGACGGCTACTCGACCGATGCCTGCGCAGCCTTGCGAGCATGGGTCAAATGACGGACCTAGACACATCGGACGAGGAGGGAGCCGATACAACCGTGGTGGAGAGGCCCACAGTAGATGTCCGTGCGGCTTCTGCAGATAAACCTCCACCACAGTAAGGCAGCTTCCGCTGCTCTTCAACTCCATCTGGCTGAAGATGGAGTCGACATAGTCCTGATCCAGGAACCTTGGATAGTGGGAGGAAAGGTTTCAAGATTAGGGACTAAGGAATATAAGCTTCTAACAGCTCCCAGCGAAGATAAAATAAGGGACTGCATTTTAGCCAAAAGGCACCTTAGCATTATTCTGCTCCATAACCACAGCGATGCAGACAACGCGGCAGCCACCGTGGAGTGTCAGCCATCTCCGTTCCGAGTGCTGTCATCGTAAGGCAAGAACTGCCGGATGAACTGGTAAGGAGACTGGTAGAAGACAGCGAAAAGCAAAACATAGGCCTACTAATAAGTTGTGATGCTAACGCCCACCATACACAATTGGAAAGTACAGACACAAACGACCGCGATGAGTCTCTGTTTAACTTTATCTATAGTTCAAATCTCTTCATATGCAATAAAGGTTCATTAAGAACCGAAAAGAGGCACTGGAGGGTGCTAGATAAGCACTCTTTCTCGGACCACAGGTATATAGAAACGACCCTCACAGCCAACCCCTCAAATCCAGTTTTCACAAACCCAAGGAAAACAGACTGGCAAAAATACAAAAATATTTTAAGGGAAAAAATCCCAACGGATCCCCCTCCATACCCTCAAACAATCTCAAGTCTAAACGAACTAGTTTCAATTTTCACAGAAACCTGCACAAAAATAGCCCAAAAGAAAAAGAAAACCTCCCTTGTGGTCAGCAGAACTGTCCCCCCTCCGAACCCTTTTTTGACAGGGCCAAGGCAGGAAATGAGGAGGCCCTGTGGACCGCCTACAAGAGAGCCCTTGCAAACTACAAAAAAGCCATCAGGAAAGCAAAGCGATCCTCGTGGCATTCCTTCTGCTCAGAAATACAATTGAAGCAGCTAGACTTAGAAAAATACTATCAAAATCGGCCACAACCCTAGGCTACCTTAAAAGAGCAGATGGCTCCTGGACCAGCACGAGTGAGGAATCTCTGGAGATACTTCTAGACACTCACTTCCCAGGAAACAGCCAAAACGCTCTCACCTCCCAATAAACAAACGCCACACTGGCAAGTATCGAACTGTGCAGAGACCCAAAGGTCCTCCATAGGGCCATGCGCAGCTTAAACCATAGAAATCTGCAGGTACAGACAAAATCATACCCGTACAAACCCAACATGCGGGAAATATTGCCGTAATCTGGCTTCTTGACATTTTTAAAGCAGGGAAACCATCACACACGACCCCAAATGATTTCAGACCAATTAGTCTGTCATCCTTACTACTAAAGACCCTTGAAAGAATCATCGGCCTGCATCATTTTCACAGGCAAATACCCCCAAACGATATGCGATCTCATGAGCTCAAACTCAGTGTTTTGTCCAGCTGGACCAAGAATAACGGATTTGGAATTAACCCCTCAAAGATTGAGCTGGTTCTCTTCACTAGGAAGTATAATATACCAGACTTAGTCCCACCTATCCTCAACAATCAAAGACTTTCCTTCAGTAGCAGCGCAAGGTACCTGGGCGTAATACTTGACAGGAAACTAAACTGGAACTGGAACCTCACAGACAGATATAAAAAAGCTTCTATGGCACCCTTCACGTGCAAGAAAGCATTAGGGCTCAAATGGGGCAGTAAACTGGATATATACGGCCATCGTCAGACCAATACTACTGTATTGGGTCGTGGTAGAGCTGCGGCACTCTGCATCAGCAGTGCTTTACGCACCACCCCAAACGATGCCTTAAATGTCATACTCAATCTCCCAAGCCCAGAACTAGCTGGCATGGAACAGGCTACAGTAGCGGAAATCAGGCTTAGAGATACCAAACAGTGGAACCCACAAGAAGCGGGTCACTCATGTATCCTAAAAAACATTCAAATTTTCCCCTCCAGGACAGACTACTGTACTCCAACGGAGTACATACAAACACCGTTCAACACAATCATCCCAGAGAGGGACGAGTGGAACTCACCCCCGATCATTGCAGCGCCTTCCAAGCTGAAGTAGCAGCAATAAGGGAATCCCTAAAACACTTAAAAGCACTAAAACCGGAAAGCTCACATGTAAACATTTTCAGTGATAGCCAAGCAGCTATCAAATCGAATGGCTCAATCTCAAGTCACTCAAAAACAGTATCGAATTGCAGATCATCTTTACATGAGATGACACAACAATTCGTAACCAGCCTTATATGGGTACCCGGTCACAGGGACATAGAAGGCAACTCCATCGCAGATTAACTAGCTCGAGAAGGCACTACCGCGCCACTCATACAAGATGTGATAGGCACCCATGCCAGAAGACTAAATGCCCCGTATAACGATTTCTGCCATAGCTGTAGGGACGAAGAAATGGAAGAAACGGTAGAGCATCTACTATGCCACTGTCCAGCACTGCAAGCGAAAAGACATACTCAATTAGGAAGCAGATTCCTGATAGACACGTCCGACCTGTCCGACGCCGATCCACATCGGATACAAAAATTCACCAGCGCCTCTGGCTGGGGAAACTACTAACTGCACACGAACCTCGACGGGCAAAAGGGGAAAACATACACGGTATCACAATGGACCTCTAATGGTCTAAGTGCGTCGGATTACCGACGGCCGGTAAAACCTAACCTAACCTAACCTATCAAAGTTGACATCAGTCTACACAGTGTCTACCAAAAAACATCACAGTTAACTTCGGTTTGGAAGTCTAGAGAAAGAATATCAAGTTTTTGATGTAAGTCATCAAATAATCACAAGTTAATCATAATCTGGGATTTTACATTTTACCAACCGTCTACCTGCCATTAGCATTACATCACAAAATTACATCACAAAAAATCAGATTCGTAAAACAAATTTATTAAATGACAAACTAAGACAAAAATGCATTTAAACGAAACACATTCGATTCGATTCGCGTCGGGGTAAGACGTATTTTCATCGAGCTCTGTACAAAATCAATTTATTTAAGTGAAGTGAATAAATAAAACAAAATAAATTACAAATATCAGCGAAAAGACGCTATTAGCAATGTTAAATTGCAAATCTATAATATTTGTTGTGTGTGGAAACATTAAATTAAAACAAAAGCTAATTTAAATAGACAACAAACAAATCGACAGTTCCAAAATGAGCCAACGCGAATTGCGCGCTCAGCGGCAAAAAGAGCAAGACGAGCGCCGGCTCTCTCTCCAACGAAACAATGCCTACTTCACCTTCGTGTCTGACGCCCGTGAGTGCCAAACAACCCATCGAGTCAATGACCTAGCACCTGCAGAAAGCAAACGATCGCGGTCCTGCTTACCAATGCTTATGACTGCACAATGTGAACCCGAACGCATTGAGAGCGTCTCTCTCGCGCTCTCCTCATTGCAAACGGTGCCAAGCTCTGTAGCTACCAGCACAGTAACTTCGATATCTACTGCAACTGCACCTATAGCAACAACAACAACATCAACACTATGCTCAGTACCGAGAGTTGTGTACATTTCTGCTGAAACAACAACAACCAAAGCAAGTGCACTCTCTCCGACTCTAGAAAACAAAAGCGGACAAGAACCAAAACAAAACACAAAACTGTTTCAAACAGGGCTGGATCGCTACATTCAAATAAAGCGAAAGCTAAGCCCACAACACAAACAGGCTGGCAATCAGCCGAAAATAAATCGCACCAACGTTGACAACTCAACTTCAAATAGGTTTGCACTACTGGATGACTGCGAAGTGCATCCAATGAAAGAACAGGAGCAGAAGAAGACTAAGCCGCCTCCAATATTTATACGAGAGAAAACCTCAAGCGCACTGGTTAACAAACTAGCTACGATCATCGGAGAAAACAGGTTCCACGTTATACCTCTTACCAAGGGAAACATACATGAAACGAAAGTGCAGACTCCGGATGAGTCTAGCCATCGATCAGTGACCAAGTACCTGGATGAAGCTGGAAAGAGTTACTATACCTACCAGCTTAAAAGTGCCAAAGGATTGCAGGTCGTCATTAAAGGAATTGAATCATCAGTGACCCCATCCGAAATTATCGAGGCACTAAAGGAGAAAAACTTTAAGGCAAAAACGGTGATCAACATTCTTAACAGGAAGAAAGAGCCGCAGCCACTCTTCAAAGTCGAACTGGAGCCATCGAGTCAAAAAATCAGCAAAAATGAAGTACATCCTATTTATAAACTCCAGTTTCTACTGCACCGGAGAATAACCGTCGAAGAGCCACACAAGCGCAAGCAGCCTGTGCAGTGCACTAACTGCCAAGAATATGGCCACACCAAAGCATACTGCACCCTAAAATCTATCTGCGTTGTTTGCAGCGATGCTCACAGTACCGCAAACTGTCCCAAGAACAAGGACGACAGCTCAATTAAATTATGCAGCAACTGTGGCGAAAACCACACTGCCAACTGGCGAGGATGCATTGTTTACAAGGAACTTAAGTGTCGCCTAAACAAACGAGTGACTTCAGTTCGTGATCGTACCACACCAGCAATTCACAAAGCAATGGAACCGAGTACAACTAACATCCCTCTGTCTACCAGCTACCGAACAGCGCCAAATATTTCCTTTGCAAGTGCACTAAAATCAGGGATCCAAACACCAGCAGCGGACACCCCCATTCATCAAACAAACACTCACGATAACATGCAACAGCAGCCAATTGGCGTTAAAGCGATTATGCTTTCGATGCAGCAAAGCATGAAAGACTTTATGGCCTTCATGCAAACAACTATGCAAGAGCTTATGAGGAACCAAAACATCCTTATTCAAATGCTCGTTTCCTCTAAAACAGTATAATGACTCCCCTAATAATAGCAACCTGGAACGCTAATGGCGTTTCGCGGCACAAGCTAGAACTTGCTCAGTTCTTAGCCGACAGAAACATTGATGTTATGCTACTCTCAGAGACTCACCTCACTGAAAAGTACAATTTTCAAATACCAGAATACAAATTTTACTTTACGAATCACCCGGATGGCAAGGCCCATGGAGGCACTGGCATACTAATACGATCGCGAATCAAACACCACTTTGTTAGTAATTGGCAAGAAGATTGCCTACAATCTACCTCTATAAGCCTCCAAGGCTATAACGGTGCTCTCACTCTGGCTGCTGTCTATTGCCCACCCCGCTTCACACTATCAGAGGACAAATTCACAACACTCTTCGACTCGCTCGGTGAAAGGTTTGTTGCAGCTGGTGATTGGAATGCCAAGCACATGTACTGGGGATCTCGGATAGCGACCCCTAAAGGAAAACAGCTATACAACGCAATTATTAAACCGCAAAACAAGCTTAATTATGTTTCTCCGGGTACGCCTACATACTGGCCAGCAGATCCTAAAAAGCTTCCAGACTTGATTGACTTTGCCATCACCAAAAGGATATCCCAATCAATGATTACAGCTGAGGCACTTTCAGAACTTTCATCTGATCACTGCCCTGTGCTCTTTAATCTTTTGTACCAACTGCAACACATCGAGCGGCCGTATAGACTCACAAGCAACAGGACCAACTGGGAGAGGTACAAAAAATATGTTTGTTCACATACCGACTTCTCTAGCTCATTGGAAACCGAGCAAGACATCGATCAGTTTGCTGGTAGCCTAGAATCAACACTAGTCGCAGCAGCAAAAGCGTCAACTCCACAAGATACCAACGGATGCAGTAAAAAGTTCAACATGACAAGTCGAGATACCGAACTCCTTGTGCTTGAAAAACGACGACTTCAAAGGGAGTGGCAGGAGCACAGATCACCTGGCGCAAAGAGTAGACTAAAAGCAGCTTCTCGCAGACTTACTAAAGCGCTTAAGAAAAAAGAAGCGGACGCACAACTGCGTTACATCGAGAACCTCACGCCCACCAGCACAAAAAACTCATTGTGGAAAGCCCACAGGAATCAGCAGGCACCAGCAGAAACTGTCGTACCCCTCCGTAACTCTACCGGAAACTGGTCTCGTAGTGACATGGACAGAGCAAGAGTCTTCGCTGATCATCTCAAAAAGGTATTTCAACCCAATCCAGCCACTAAGTCATTTACTCTCCCACCCTTAACTGCATCTGAATTAGCACCACAAGATCCCATAGAATTTCGGCCAAGCGAAATAACGAAAGTCATTAGAGACCAACTGAAGACTGGAAAATCGCCTGGCTTCGATTTAATAACACCGAAAATGATAATCGAGCTTCCAATGTGTGCAGTTCTACAAATCTGCCTACTCTTCAACGCTATTACCAAAATTGGATACTTTCCTCAAAAGTGGAAGAAATCAGTTATAGTTATGATCCCTAAGCCTGGGAAAGACAAAACACAGCCATCATCATACAGGCCAATAAGCCTACTTACTTGTCTCTCCAAGTTATTTGAAAAAGTACTGCTGCTACGAATCAGTCCCCACCTTAAAATACACGACACACTCCCATCGCACCAATTTGGTTTTCGGGCAAAACATGGAACTGTTGAGCAGGTTAACCGCATCACAACGGAAATTCGCACTGCTTTTGAGCATCGTGAATATTGTACAGCTTTATTCTTAGACGTTGCACAAGCATTCGATAGAGTATGGTTGGATGGACTTATGTTTAAAATAACCAAACTGCTGCCTCAAAACTTACATAAGCTTCTAAAGTCTTACTTATACAAAAGAGTGTTCGCGGTTAGATGTAGTTCAAGCACTTCAAGCGATTGTACTATAGAAGCTGGAGTGCCCCAAGGAAGTGTATTAGGTCCAATTCTATACACCCTATACACAGCGGACATCCCAACAGACTACCAGCTAACAATATCCACATTCGCTGATGACACTGCAATACTGAGTCGATCCAGATGCCCAGTAAAAGCTACGATGCAACTAGCACGCTATTTAACATGTGTAGAGAATTGGCTTGCAAATTGGCGCATACGAGTAAACGAACAAAAATGCAAACAAGTTACGTTTACCCTTAACAAACAAAGCTGCCCGCCCTTGGTTATGAACCACACGCGCATCCCACAAGCCGATGACGTAACATACTTAGGTATTCATCTGGACAAGCGGCTCACCTGGCGGAAACACATAGAGGCCAAGACGACGCACCTGAGACTAAAAGCAAAGGATCTACACTGGCTTATAAACGTTCGGTCTCCCCTGAGCCTGGAGTACAAAGTCCTTTTGTATAACTCCGTTCTTAAACCCATATGGACCTATGGCTCCGAGCTATGGGGCAATGCATCGAGAAGCAACATCGACATCATTCAGCGAGCACAGTCTAGGATTCTGAGAATCATAACCGGAGCTCCATGGTATCTTCGGAACGAGAATATACACAAAGACCTAAAAATAAAACTTGTCATTGAGACAATAACAGAGAGAAAAGTTAAATACAAGGAAAAACTAGGCTCACATCCAAATCCTCTTGCAAGGAAACTTCTTCGAGTATGCAGCCAAAGTCGACTGCACCGCAACGATCAACCAGCCCAGCGTTAAATTTGTTAGGCCACATAGCACAAATCATCTCATAAAATGATAATTAGCTAGCTTAGAATAAGATTTGAAAACTTATTGTTAGTCTCTTAAGTAAAAGGGAAGATTCAATAAATAAGAAAAAGAAGGAAAAAAAAAAAAAAAACGAAACACACATCCCGTAACATCCTGTTAAACATTTTTATACCATCTAGTGGAAAGAATTTAGTTTTAATATCGGCCTACCTGTACATATCTACCTAATTTACCTTCTTTGAGATATATTCTATATTTCGATATTCAACAGTTAGCTATTTCTATTAGCATATTAGATAATTACTGAAAATGTTTCGTATAACAAAACGTGTTCTCAACATATGTGTAAACATATGTTACATAAAGCATTACTTATGCATTCTCTTAAGCCTCATGTACATGATTTTCATTATTTCATTTTCATTTATTTCATTATTAAAGTTTATTATATATATTTTAATGAATTCAAATTAACCTTCCGTCTTCGCTTCTTTTTGCCATCGTCTTAGCATTAAACTTAACTCATCTCTAGTTAGTTGTCGTTACTCGTCATCTTTATGAAACCTACAGTGAATTCACACTCGTCGTTCTTCGTCTGTAATGTTTAATTTTACGTCTTCGTTTTATATAAAAATCATCATCATCAGGTGTAGACCATCGTTTTAATTATTTATAAGATTAAAATAAGAAATATCCAATTTCCCGTTAAAAATATCATGAACAAAGAGCAGCCCAGCTTTTGAGCTCGACGGGGATCAGAAAAGTGCAGGGACTGGAGTGCAAATTTCATAAATATTTTCTGAAGCCCTTCAATTCTATTGATATGCACCCTATAACGGACGAAAGCGGAGTACACTGATAGACGCGAGTACGGATTTCTAAACTGCAAGGTATTTCGCCTAACAAGCTCAAACATTGCATACGAAAGTTGGAAAAGTTTGACTCCCAAAGCGAAATGGCAAAATTTGTCAAAGACTTCTGTGTTCTGCGAATTGTGTGTTCACCAAATCTACCTGAGAATGGATTTCAAAGACATGCATGCAGTGCTTAGAGAAGGTGGCTAGGTTTAGCTTCCAGGCTTAAATCCAGGAACATTTTATTAAAACATATCCTTCCTGTTAACACATAAACACGAATATATTTAAAGACTTACAATTTTGGGCTCCGTTCATATCTTATGTAAATAAATCGAGAGCGATAATTTATATTTAGGATTTTGTTATCTAAGGCGACATGGGTGCAGTGCTCAAAAACATGTAATCTAAGTGCACACTACATGAGTCAGTCACTTGAGATCGTTCCCCGCCTCCTAAAATAGTCTCTTAGTGGGAGACCACAGATAAGGTCCTCGCCGCTCAAGATAGGCAGATGTGCCGGAGCGTGGGACCTCGATAAGGCGGGGACTATTTACTTAGGCCTCTGCGTAGGCCATTTACTTTAAGATGCGATTCTTATGTCACTTATTTAAACCGAAGATATTTCCAAATAAAATCAGTTTCTTACAAAAACTCAACAAGTAAAGTCTTCTCATTTGGGATTTTACATTTGCTCAGTCGAGCCTTAAATCGACTCTGCAGTTTCCCCCTATATGGTAAGGGACTCAGAGAAAGGCCAGCTCCTTTAAGCATTGCTAAGTTAATCTTGCAGCTAAAGGTAGCAAAAATAATTAACTCTTGTTTCCCTCTATATGGTAAGGAACAGAGTATAAATATTAAAAGCAAAAAGATACAAAAGAATCTTTTATGTTTTAAATAAAACAAGCACCTTATAGTCTATAGCTAAAGGTTGCTTTGTGTACCATTATAAATTGTGGTAAGGCGTGCTTGAGGCCATACATCAGCAATTGTGAAATTAAAAAAAAAAAAAGTGCATAACAAAAGTGCCTTATAAATGCTCTAATAGCATTAAATCAGCTCATAAAGAGAGTGCAGTGTATATGCCAAAAGAGCATAAATTAAATAAAAAGTGCCTAAAAACAGTGCCTTATAAATGCTCTAATAGCAGTAAATCAGTTCATAAATAGAGTGCAGTGTATATGCCAAAAGAGCATAAACGCCGAAATAAATGGTTAAAAAACAAAAAATCTGACTGGACTACAAAAATAATAAAACGTGCCAAAAACAAAACAAAAAAAAAAAAATCATCTTTAAACATCGGCGTCAACGGAGCCTTAAAGAAGAGAAGGAAGTCAAATTCAAAGGAGCCTCTACCAGCAGCAGAAGCAGCAACAACAGCAGCAGCAGAAGCAGCAACTGCAGTAGCAACAGCAGCAGCAACAACGACGACATCGGCTAAGTCAAAACAAGAATTTTCTGTTTATACAAACACACATATATATATAAATACATATACAATGCATACACACGTACTGTATATATTTAGAACTTTCAATCAAATCAAGCCCATCTATATAAAAAAAAAAAATTTTTCAAAATGATGTCAGAAAAGACTATTCAATTCCTTAAGAAGCAGTCCGAAATTATTTTGGAAATTAGAAAGTTGGAAGTAAAACCAACATTAACAGATGTAGAAATTCTAAATTTAAATGAGCTTCAAAAATGTTTCATTGCTAATCATAGCAATTTGTTGAAGATCAGCGTTGTCGATCATGAATACTTTAACACGAAGCAGTATGATTTAATAATGATGGTGTTAGAAAAAATTAAAAATAAAAATGAAAAAATTAAGGGCGAGTCGGTAGAAAACACTGTCCCTAAGTCAAAACATGACAAACAAAATATTCTAACAGTCGACTCAGTGGCACAATAAATAAAGCTGAAAGCTAATTTCTTTCGACGGTTGTTAAGGCGGAGGAGTTACCAACCCTGCCTAAAATACAGATACCCACTTTCTTTGGTGATTCCAAAGAATGGGATCTTTTTAATGAACTCTTTACAGAGCTCATACATGTGAGAGAGGATCTCAGTCCTTCTCTCAAATTTAATTATCTAAAGTCAGCATTAAAAGGAGAAGCCAGAAATGTGGTTACTCATTTACTGCTCGGCTCTGGAGAAAAGCACAATTACCAGAAGATGTGGATGCAATTTTCGCTCACATAATTCTTCGGAAATTCAATAAAGAATCACTCAATTTATATGAAAGCCATGTTAAAAAGACAAAAGAAATACAGGCACTTTCTGATGTCATGGACTTTTTAGAGCAAAGGCTCAATTCTATATCATCATTTTCACAGGAAGTAAAACCTGTAAAGAAAATGATTAATAATAACAAGAATAAAAATTATAGGGACAATTGTGCATATTGCAAACTACCGGGGCATTATTTAATTCAACGCCATAAATTTAAAATAATGAATCCAGCAGAACAGTCTGACTGGGTAAGAAAAAATGGGATTTGGCTAAGATGTCTGAGGCATCCGTTTGGTAAAAAATGTATAAGCGAGCAGCTTTGTTCGACTTGTCGTAAACCTCACCACACTTTACTTCACTTTGCAGGTCATAATCCAGAAAAAGCGAATACGTGTAGAACAACAGGTCCAGCCTTGTTGGCCACGGCCTTGATTCAAGTAAAGTCGAGGTATAGAGGCTTTGAACAATTAAGAGCATTGATTGATAGTGGCTCTCAAAGCACAATCATTTCAGAAGAGTCTGCACAGGTTCTAAAATTGAAAACATTTCGGTCTCATACTGAAATAAGTGGAGTATTTTCCACAGGAACGTGCATCTCCAAGCACAAAGCGGTTATTTCGATAAGAAATTCTCCGAAAAAGTTAGAAATTGAAGCACTTATTCTCCCAAAGCTTATGAAGGCACTTCTAGTCAACAAAATTAATGTTGATCAGAAAAAATGGAAGAACTTTAAATTAGCCGACCCCGATTTTAATAAACCAGGTCGTATTGATCTAATCATTGGAGCAGACGTATATACTCACATTCTGCAAAATGGAGTTATAAAAATAGATGGTCTCCTTGGGCAAAAAAACTGATTTCGGGTGGATAGTTTCTGGATGTAAAAAATGCAAAGGAAAAGAAACCATTGTAGCCACAACAATAGAAATAAAAGATTTAGATCGCTACTGGGAAGTGGAAGAAGAAGAAAAAGATGATATCGAGTCTGAAATCTGTGAAAATAAATTTATCAAAACGACAAAAAAAGATTCAGATGGGCGATACATTGTGTCAATTCCATTCAAGGAGGATGTCACCTTAGGAGATTCAAAGAAACAAGCGATAGCTCGTTACATGAATCTGGAGAAAAAACTAAAAAGAAATGAAAAACTTAAGGTTGACTACACTAAATTTGCTTCAGCAAAAACTACGAATAACAAAAGTTTGAACGACATAATGTGGGTTGCGCCACGAGTTCAAAAAGATATTTTTCATATTATTATTAAATAGAGAAAATGGGAATTTGTGGTTTCGGCAGACATTGAAAAGATGTACCGACAAATTAAAATAGATAATAATGATCAAAAGTATCAATATATTTTATGGAGAAATTCTCCAAAAGAAAAAATTAAAAAATATAAATTAACCACAGTCACTTACGGAACTGCATCTGCACCATATTTGTCTACCAGGGTTCTGGTAGATATTGCAGATAAATGTAATAACCAAGTTATTAGTGCAATAATTAGGAATGATTTCTATATAGATGACCTAATGACTGGATTCGGTAGAAGAAGCTAATAAATTAATAACATTAATTTCCCATGAATTGCAGAAAGTTGGATTCAACTTAAGGAAATGGATTTCCAACAATTCCAAAATATTAACCACTGTGGAGTACAAAGGGGACAATAAGGTTCTCAATATTATCGAAAATGAATGTGTTAAAACTTTAGGACTAAAATGGGAACCTCAAAATGATTTATTTAAATTAAGCGTAAATTGTAATGAATCCGTTAGGATGGTTGGCACCAGTCACTGTTTCAGGAAAACTTTTTATTCAAAAACTTTGGATACATAAAAGTGAATGGGATCAGGAATTATCCATAGAAGATAAAAATTGTTGGGAAAAATATAAAGAAAATTTATTATTGTTAGAGATATTCGAATCCCAAGGTGGATTAATTCAAACAGTTCATCAGTCATTCAGATTCACGGATTTGCGGACGGCTCCGAAAAAGCATATGCTGCAGTAGTCTATGCTAAAGTAGGACCTCATGTTAATATAAAAGCTAGCAAAAGTAGAGTCAACCCTATACAAAATAGGAAGACAATTCCCAAACTCGAGCTGTGTGCAGCTCACTTGCTTAGTGAATTAATCCAAAGACTTGCTATGCTTGGAGTGATTCCACGATTACCTTAGCATGGATTAACAGTGGTCAAAGTAAGATCAAATTTATAAGAAGAAGAACGGATGACATTCGGAAATTAAAAAACACTGAATGGAATCATGTTAAGTCAGAGGATAATCCAGCAGATTTAGCATCCAGGGGAGTGGACTCTAACCAGTTGATCAACTGTGATCTTTGGTGGAAAGGTCCGAAATGGCTAGCCGACCCAAAAGAACTTTGGCCTCGGCAGCAGTCTGTAGAAGAACCTGTCTTAATAAATTCGGTATTAAATGACGAAATAGATGATCCGATTTACGAATTAATAGAAAGGTATTCCAGTATTGAAAAACTTATACGTATAATAGCATACATAAATAGATTCGTGCAGATGAAAACAAAAAATAAGGCCTATTCATCAATTATTTCAGTAAAGGGGATAAAAATAGCGGAAACAGTTGTTATTAAGAAACAACAAGAATACCAGTTTAGGCAAGAGATAAAGTGCCTTAAAATCAAAAAGGAAATCAAGACAAATAATAAAATATTGTCATTGAATCCATTTTTGGACAAGGATAGGGTTCTAAGAGTTGGAGGAAGATTGCAAAACTCCAATGCAGAATTTAATGTTAAACATCCAATCATTTTAGAAAAATGCCACTTAACAAGCTTATTAATAAAAAATGCTCATACGGAAACATTGCATGGAGGGATAAACCTTATGCGAAACTATATCCAAAGAAAGTATTGGATTTTCGGGTTGAAAAATTCGTTGAAAAAGTATTTAAGAGAATGTGTAAAGTGTGCAAGATATAAACAAAATACAGCTCAGCAAATAATGGGTAACTTGCCAAAATATAGAGTGACGATGACATTCCCGTTTCTTAATACTGGAATAGATTACGCAGGTCCTTATTATGTTAAATGTTCAAAAAATCGTGGCCAAAAAACATTTAAAGGATACGTTGCCGTATTCGTTTGCATGGCCACCAAAGCCATACACTTAGAAATGGTAAGCGATCTAACTTCTGACGCATTTTTAGCAGCACTCAGAAGATTTATTGCTAGACGGGGAAAATGTTCCAATATCTATTCAGACAACGGAACAAATTTTGTAGGAGCTGCAAGAAAATTAGATCAAGAGTTATTTAATGCGATACAAGAAAATATAACGATTGCAGCGCAGCTTGAAAAGGACAGGATTGATTGGCATTTTATTCCCCCGGCAGGACCTCACTTCGGAGGTATTTGGGAAGCTGGGGTTAAGTCAATGAAATACCATTTAAAGCGTATAATCGGCGACACTATTTTGACTTACGAAGAAATGTCAACTCTTTTATGTCAAATAGAAGCATGCTTAAATTCAAGGCCATTATACACTATAGTTAGTGAGATGGACCAACGAGAGTTTTTAACATCAGGTCATTTTTTAATTGGAAGACCGCCTTTAGAAATAGTCGAACCAGTGGAAGATGAAAAAATCGGAAATTTGGATAGGTGGAGACTTATCCAAAAAATGTATCGAATTGAACTTAGACCCAAAGGTCCCCCATTGGGCCATACACAGCTTTAAACCATACAAATTTGCAGGTACAGACAAAATCATACCCGCACAAATCCAGCATGCGGGAAATATAGCCATAAACTAGCTTCTTGGACACCTACCACAATCGTGGCTAGAGTCCCGTATTGTCTTCATCCCCAAAGCTGGGAAACCATCACACGACACCCAAGGACTTCAGACCAATCAGTCTGTCATCCTTTCTACTAAAGACCCTTGAAAGAATCATCTGTCTGCATCTGAGATCAACTCTCAACCCTAGTCTCATCACAGACACGCAACACGCCTACAAGAAAGGGAAATCGACAGAGACAGCACTACACTCTCTCGTCTCCAAGATAGAAAAATCAATGTCCCAAAAGGAATATGCACTGGTAGCTTTCCTGGACATAGAAGAAGCTTTTAACAACGTCATCCCAACGGCAATTACCGGATCCCTGACAGACCTTGGGGTGGACCGCCACTTGGTGGGACTCATAAACCAACTGCTTACCTGCACGAAGGTGTCTTCACTAGGCGCGTCAACCCTCACTAGGCACGTCAGCAGAGGCACTCCGCAAGGAGGCGTCCTCTCCCCACTTCTATTGAACATAGCAGTCAACTCGATACTACGCGACATCCGCCTATGCGGATGACGTTGCTATCATCTTCACAAGCAAATACCCCCAAACGCTATGCGATCTCATGAGCGAAAAACTCTGTTCTGTCCAGCTGGACCAAAAATAACGGATTTGGAATTAACCCCTCAAAGACCGAGCTGGTTCTCTTCACTAGGAAGTATAACATACCACACTTAGTCCCACCTATCCTCAACAATCAAAGACTTTCCTTCAGTAACAGCGCAAGGTACCTGGGCGTAATACTTGACAGGAAATTAAACTGGAACTTGAATCTCACAGACAGATATAAAAAAGCTTCAATAGCACTCTTCACGTGCAAGAAAGCAATAGGGCTCAAATGGGGCATGACACCCTATATAGTAAACTGGATATATACGGCCATCGTCAGACCAATACTACTGTATGGGGTCGTGGTATGGTGGCCGGCTCTGAAAAAGAAATCCAGCATAAAAATGCTAGCAAAAATGCAAAGAGCTGCGGCACTCTGCATCAGCAGTGCTTTACGCACCACCCCAAACGAAGCCCTAAATGCCATACTCAACCTCCCAAGCCCAGAACTAGCTGGCATGGAACAGGATACAGTAGTGGCAATCAGGCTTAGAGATACCAAACAGTGGAACCCACAAGAAGTGGGTCACTCATGTATCCTAAAAACATTCAAATAGTCCTCTCCAGGAGCTCAAAGAGAACGTCAAAACTTTTAAGATTGACCAGAGCAAACCTCAGCACTGCTATGTGAGTCATCACAGGGCATTGGTTGATAGGCACCCATGCCAGAAGACTAAATGCCCCGTATAAAGATTTCTGCCGTAGCTGTAGGGACGAAGAAATGGAAGAATCGGTAAAGCATCTACTATGCCACTGTCCAGCACTGCAAGCGAAAAGACTTGCTCAATTAGGAAGCAGAATCCTGATAGACACGTCCGACCTGTCCGACACCGATCCACATCGGATACAAAAATTCACCAGCGCCTCTGGCTGGGGAAACTGCTAACTTCACACGAACCTCGACGGGCAAAATTGGAAAACATACACGGTATCACACCGGACCTATAATGGTCTAAATGCGTCGGATAACCGACGGCTGGTAAAACCTAACCAAACCTAACCTATTATAATTATTTATATTTTTCCACTTGTCGCCAATGTAAGACAGTCAACTGTCAACCGCTTTGTGTCAACGTCGCGTTGCCGCTCTTCCGATGCTTGGTTGTTGGCAATACCGGTCGCCACACATTCCACTGACAAAAATTAAATGTTTAATAATTAATATTTTTATAAGTAATATTTACTTTTTATCGACAAGCATCAGCCTTGTTATGTATGCATAAAGGCATGCGCCTTAAAAGCGACGTTTGTAGTCGTGAATAGCCAGCAGCTTTGCTGACATGTGCACCGTTGCTCGGTGGTAAACTCGATACTCCCCGCCAAACAAACTGTCATGTCGAAACACTGCCCGATCGCTTAACCATAAAGCGATACATAAGCTTGTGGGGCAGTGAGGTCTGATGACTGACGAACGGTACAATATTAATATTTTACAGGCACTTTTAATATTTATTATGTTGGAGAGGTAAACGGCTTACCAAGATCAATATTTACCAAGATCAATTTATAAAACATTGGACTTACATAGGTGGTATCAATGCGCGCTTGCTAATTAATTATATTATGATATTCTTAAACAGCGTAACATAAAGTCCGAAACTTCTGCGACAGAGAACATGTGTAAATGTTTTAGAATATATTATTATTGTTCCGTAATTTAGAATTCTTATGCGTAAAGCTGCCATTTTCTGATAGCTATGTTTATATTACGTGCTCGTACATTCCGCCGTCTTCTGAATTTCCTGAATATATTAACCATTTGTCCGCTATCCAATCCGTTACAAACAGACTGTCCGATAGGGACCAACTAGTTGTCCTAGGTGACTTTAATATACCAGGCACTAAGTGGTCCACAGAGGAACAGTCGAATATTCTCCTGCCTATAGCACAGCATGACTTTATTGACGGCTTGCTTGACATATCGTTGTCGCAAGTTAATTATATTCGAAATTCTCTTGGTCGTTTATTGGATCTATGTTTTGTTTCAAGTCCTGAAAGTGTGTTTCTGACTAGAGTAGCACCTCTTAGCCAACCTGAAGATCCATACCATCCAACTTTCGAGGTGACAATCGACACAGGTACCGTAATAAAAGAGAGGCCAGAAAAGTCAACCAAACGAATTCATTGTTTTCGTAAGGCAAACTTTCAGAGGCTAAATCTTTTTATATCTGGCTTTAATTGGTCCGATCTATATTCTTGCAACATAATGGCCGATGCCATAGATATTTTTTATAATGCAATTAAATCATTCTTCAACTCTTGTGTTCCGATGTACTATCCGTCTACCTCTAACAAAGCTCCTTGGTTTAATAAAGAGTTGACACATCTAAGAAATGTTAAGTCCAGACTTTATATAAAATTTAAAAATACCGGTTCTCAATCTATATTTTCTAAATATGTAAGTGCTCGGTTAAATTTTACCGTGCTTAATGCTCAGTGTTATAAGAATTATTTAAACCGTTGTAAGTTCCAGTTCGCACAGGATCCCAAACAGTTTTATAATTTCGTTAACACTAAGCGCAAAACAACTAGTTACCCTTCCCCGCTATTTTTTGAAAATACTTCGGTAACATCGGATCAGGCAATAGCCGATCTATTTGCCAAGTTTTTTCAAACCACATATTCTACGTTACCTCATTCCGAACGACCTTACTCTTACGCGGTATCAAAGTCAAATTTAATATTCTGTCCCACTTTAAACGAAAGCTCACTGTTTTATGATCTTCAGCGAGTTAAGCCTGTCTATTCGCCAGGTCCCGACGGAATTCCTGGCTGTGTGCTTAGATTCTGTGCGGAAGCCTTGTGCAAACCTCTACTAAAACTGTTTAATTTATCTTTGGAATCTACTCAGATCCCCCAAATATGGAAGGAGTCCTTTGTGATCCCTCTCCATAAAAAAGGTAGCAAATCGGATGCAAGCAATTACAGAGGAATCTCCAAATTGTCTGCTATCCCTAAGCTTTTTGAAAACGTTATCACTCCTCATTTGCAGCACCTTTGTAGGTCATTTATTTCACCATGTCAGCATGGGTTCATGAAACGCAGATCAACAACTACTAACCTTCTGGAGCTAACCTCCTTCGTAGTACAGGGTTTCAAAAATAATCTTCAAACAGATGTCATTTATACGGATTTCAGTAAAGCATTCGACTCTGTTAATCATTCACTTTTAATAAAAAAACTTGATTTATTAGGTTTCCCTGTTGATCTCCTAAATTGGATTCTAAGTTATCTGAATGGCAGGACGCAACGGGTCCTCTTTAAAAATTCTCTTTCTTGTATTCTCCGAGTCACATCCGGCGTCCCACAAGGGAGCCACCTAGGTCCGCTCCTTTTTACCTTATTTATTAACGACCTTCCCTTAATAATAAATCATTCGCGTGTACTAATGTACGCTGATGATGTAAAATTATGCTTGCCATATAAGGACATTTCTCGCCATTTGGACTTTCAATCCGATCTAGATTGCTTTCAAACCTGGTGCCGTGATAACGTATTAAACTTAAATGGCTCTAAGTGTAAAGTTATGACCTTTTGTCGTGCCAACTCAATGCACGCAACTTACACTTTAAGTGGCTGCTCTTTGGACAGAATAACACATGTTGATGATCTTGGTGTTCTTCTGGACCCTAAACTTAAATTTTCAGACCATATTTCGTCTATTGTCAATAAGGCCAGGGGTGTGCTTGGTTTTATAAAACGGTGGTCAAAGGAATTTGATGATCCTTACTTGACCAAAACATTATTTATTTCTCTAGTCCGTCCGATCCTCGAGTATGAATCACCTGTTTGGAGTCCACAATATGAAGTTTACTCGGACCGCATTGAATCGGTTCAAAAGAACTTCTTACTTTTTGCCTTACGGCGCCTTAATTGGGATGCAAACCGTAGATTACCTCCTTATTCGAATAGATTAATGTTAATTAACTTACCCTCCTTAGCTAACCGTAGAATGATGCTTGGAACAGTCTTTATTTTTAACCTTATTCGTGGTGAAGTGGAGAGTCCCGACTTGGTTAGTCGGCTAAACTTCACTGTTCCAAGCAGATTTACTACAAATTACGTACCTCTAATTTTAAATCATTGTAGATCTAACTATGAGTTGCATGATCCCTGCAGAGTATTATGTTCTGACTATAATAGATTCTATCCTATTATCTCTAATTCTGACTCTCTGCCGTTTTTAAAGCGATCAATACTAACGTACTTAACGAATTCTTAGATATTACTACTAGCATACATATATTTCCTCGTCCTTTACTGTCTTCTATATCGCGTCTATCTTCCCGCGATTCGAGCCGTACGATACACGGCAGCGCCCCTCGGTCGGTTGGGCGGGAGGTGTGGCCGTGGGACTCGCGCGAAAAAAAAAAAAAAAATTTAAATTCCTTAAATCAGAACCATACCAACCAGCTAAGTGCAGACCGACCTTTGTTTTTAATTGTTGAGAGGTTTAATTTGAGAGGTCCAATTCCAAAACGAGCAGAAGCGTAGATGTAATCGTAACGCATTTAGCAATGCGGTGCGGATCTATAGTTTGTTTGTTAATCGTGGACAAAGAGGTGAGAAAACTGAACTGACCGTTAAAGCTCCCTAAGAAGTGGAAAATGTTGACATATTGGCTGGGTGTAACCATGCCATGGAAACGACCAAATTCCGGTTAATTATTTGATTCTATTTTTGGGGCTTAAATACCTGACGATTTTGACGTTATCAGTTCTGTAAGTTTTCGACTAAATAGAGATTTCTTGATCGCATAGCTGCACCACAGTTTTTTTTTATTTATATACCCGTTACTTGTAGAGTAAAAGGGTATACTAGATTCGTTGAAAAGTATGTAACAGGCAGAAGGAAGCGTTTCCGACCATATAAAGTATATATATTCTTGATCAGGATCAATAGCCGAGTCGATCTGGTCATGTCCGTCTGTCCGTCCGTCTGTCCGTCTGTCCGTCTGTCTGTCCGTATGAACGTCGAGATCTCAGGAAATACAAAAGCTAGAAAGTTGAGATTAAACATACAGACTCCAGAGAAATAGAAGCAGCGTAAGTTTGTCGACTCTTGTTGCCACGCCTAGTCTAACGCCCACAAACCGCCCAAAACTGCCACGCGCACACTTTTGAAAAATGTTTTGATATTTTTTCATTTTTGTATTAGTCTTGTAAATTTCTATCGATTTGCAAAAAAACTTTTTGCCACGCCCACCCTAACGCCCACAAATTGCCAAAAACTGTCAGTGCTTAAGACTCTCCTTCGCACTTCCACTAGCTGAGTAACGGGTATCAGATAGTCGGGGAACTCGACTATAGCGTTCTCTCTTGTTATTTTTAATTTTTTCTAACACCATCATTATTAAATCATACTGCTTCGTGTTAAAGTATTCATGATCGACAACGCCGATCTTCAACAAATTGCTATGATTAGCAATGAAACATTTTTGAAGCTCATTTAAATTTAGAATTTCTACATCTGTTAATGTTGGTTTTACTTCCAACTTTCTAATTTCCAAAATAATTTCGGACTGCTTCTTAAGGAATTGAATAGTCTTTTCTCACATCATTTTGAAAATTTTTTTTTTTTTATATAGATGGGCTTGATTTGATTGAAAGTTCTTAATATATACAGTACGTGTGTATGCATTGTATATGTATTTATATATATATGTGTGTTTGTATAAACAGAAAATTCTTGTTTTGACTTAGCCGATGTCGTCGTTGTTGCTGCTGCTGTTGCTACTGCAGTTGCTGCTTCTGCTGTTGTTGCTGCTTCTGCTGCTGGTAGAGAATCCTTTGAATTTGACTTCCTTCTCTTCTTTAAGGCTCCGTTGACGTCGATGTTTAAAGATGATTTTTTTTTTTTGTTTTGTTTTTGGCACGTTTTATTATTTTTTTAGTCCAGTCAGATTTTTTGTTTTTTAGCCATTTATTTCGGCGTTTATGCTCTTTTGGCATATACACTGCACTCTATTTATGAGCTGATTTAATGCTATTAGAGCATTTATAAGGCACTGTTTTCAGGCACTTTTTATTTATTTTATGCTCTTTTGGCATATACACTGCACTCTCTTTATGAGCTGATTTAATGCTATTAGAGCATTTATAAGGCACTTTTGTTATGCACTTCTTTTTTTTAATTTCACAATTGCTGATGTATGGCCTCAAGCACGCCTTACCACAATTTATAATGGTACACAAAGCAACCTTTAGCTATAGACTATAAGGTGCTTGTTTTATTTAAAACATAAAAGATTCTTTTGTATCTTTTTGCTTTTAATATTTATACTCTGTTCCTTACCATTAGCTGCAAGATTAACTTAGCAATGCTTAAAGGAGCTGGCCTTTCTCTGAGTCCCTTACCATATAGGGGGAAACTGCAGAGTCGATTTAAGGCTCGACTGAGCAAATGTAAAATCCCAAATCCCAAAACTCGTTGAGTTTTTGTAAGAAACTGATTTTATTTGGAAATATCTTCGGTTTAAATAAGTGACATGAGAATCGCATCTTAAAGTAAATGGCCTACGCAGAGGCCTAAGTAAATAGTCCCCGCCTTATCGAGGTCCCACGCTCCGGCACATCTGCCTATCTTGAGCGGCGAGGACCTTATCTGTGGTCTCCCACTAAGAGACTATTTTAGGAGGCGGGGAACGATCTCAAGTGACTGACTCATGTAGTGTGCACTTAGATTACATGTTTTTGAGCACTGCACCCATGTCGCCTTAGATAACAAAATCCTAAATATAAATTATCGCTCTCGATTTATTTACATAAGATATGAACGGAGCCCAAAATTGTAAGTCTTTAAATATATTCGTGTTTATGTGTGAACAGGAAGGATATATTTTAATAAAATGTTCCTGGATTTAAGCCTGGAAGCTAAGCCTAGCCACCTTCTCTAATCACTGCATGCATGTCTTTGAAATCCATTCTCAGGTTGATTTGGTGAACACACAATTCGCAGAAAACAGAAGTCTTTGACAAATTTTGCCATTTCGCTTTGGGAGTCAAACTTTTCCAACTTTCGTATGCAATGTTTGAGCTTGTTAGGCGAAATACCTTGCAGTTTAGAGATCCGTACTCGCGTCTATCAGTGTACTCCGCTTTCGTCCGTTATAGGGTGCATATCAATAGAATTGAAGGGCTTCAGAAAATATTTATGAAATTTACACTCCAGTCCCTGCACTTTTCTGATCCCCGTCGAGCTCAAAAGCTGGGCTGCTCTTTGTTCATGATATTTTGAACGGGAAATTGGATATTTCTTATTTTAATCTTATAAATAATTAAAACGATGGTCTACACCTGATGATGATGATTTTTATATAAAACGAAGACGTAAGATTAAACATTACAGACGAAGAACGACGAGTGTGAATTCACTGTAGGTTTCATAAAAATTACGAGTAACGACAACTAACTAGAGATGAGTTAAGTTTAATGCTAAGACGATGGCAAAAAGAAGCGAAGACGGAAGGTTAATTTGAATTCATTAAAATATATATAATAAACTTTAATAAAGAAATAAATGAAAATGAAATAATGAAAATCATGTACATGAGGCTTAAGAGAATGCATAAGTAATGCTTTATGTAACATATGTTTACACATATGTTGAGAACACGTTTTGTTATACGAAACATTTTCAGTAATTATCTAATATGCTAATAGAAATAGCTAACTGTTGAATATCGAAATATATTCAATGCTTTGCAGATGTTCGGCACATAATTTATTACAGCATGCCTTATAGACACGTAAAGCCCAATTTCGTTCATTAATATTAGTAAAGTACCGAAAGATATTATTAAATTACCAGTTTTAAATTCATCTTATGAATTTAATAATAGTTCCTTAAAAACATATGGAAAAATATAGTGTTACGTTGTGAAAAATTTTGATAAAATATACTTCAATTTAATAATTGTGGAAAACGAGCCTATGAATTATGATGTGGTTTTGGAAAGAGATTTTATGGAAGCATGCAATTAAAATTTCAGTTTGGACACCTAGAAAATATCCACAGAAAAGTGTATAAAATTGAAAGTTAAAGTAATAATAAAGCCCATAAAATGTTAGAAGAAGCAAATATGTAAAATAATAATAAAACAGTTAGAGATAGTGTTAGTCAGGGTAGACAAAATTAGGAAAATCTGCAAATTTTGAAAAAGGCACAGTGGAGAGGGAATTGTTTGAAATTTGTGTAATAATAATGTAATAATAATTGAGATAGATCACAATGTGAGATGTCAATTCACTGAGTTGGTAGAAAATTGTTATGTTAATAAAGTCAGACCGAAAGAACCGGAGATTCTGTGTTTAGTTATTCGCCGAGAAGATTAACCAAAAAAGAAAAGTTGCAGCATATTTTAGATAAGTATTAAAGAAAAGGAATCATTAAATTGAGTGAATTAGGGTATGCATCTCCAATAGTGTTAGTAAAAAAGAAAACAGGAGATCTAAGGTTAAGGGTTGATTACAGAAAACTTAATAAAACGATGGTTAAAGATAATTATCCTCTGCCGTTGATAGATTATTTGTTAGATAAGTTAGTAAATAAAACGATATTTTCGAAGTTAGATCTTTAACATGGCTACCTTCATGTTTTTGTTGACAAGGAATAAATACGCTTCGTTTATGACACCTTCAAGACAGTTCGAAATTTTAAAGATGCCGATGGGGTTGAAAAATGCACAGGCGGTTTTTCAGAGATTTATTAATAGAATTTTCGAGGATATGATAAGGCAGGATAAAGTTAATATATATATGGATGATATAATGATAGCTAGCAAAGGAATAAAGGAACATATGCAAGTACTTCGTAAAGTTTTTGACAGATTAACGAGGAACAAATTAATGCTAAGAATGGACAAATGTGAGTTTCTGCAATAGAGTGTACTATATTTAGGATTTTTAATAACAAGTAAAGGAATACAGGCCAATGACAAGGGAATAGAAGCAATTAGGGATTTTCCAGTACCAGATAAGTTGCTTGGTGTCAGAAGCTTTTTGGGATTCTGTGCATATTTCAAAAGATTCATTAAGGGGTTTTCAACTATTGCAAAGCCCTTATATGACTTATTGAAAAAAGACAAATAATTTACGTTTAAGGAAAAAGAGTTAGAATGCTTTGGAACACTTAAGAAAAAGTTAGTGGAAGCTAGGTTTATATTATTATAAGGATGAAATAGAGTTATATACAGATGCAAGTGCACAAGGTTTTGGTGCAGTGTTATTGCAAAGGAAAGAGGATTAGAAATGGCACCCTATATTTATACCCGTTACTCGTAGAGTAAAAGGGTATACTAGATTCGTTGAAAAGTATGTAACAGGCTGAAGGAAGCGTTTCCGACCATATATATATTATGTATATACATATATATATGTTTATATGTATATGTATATATAATAAACTTTTTTGGTGATAGATTTAATGAAAAAAAATATATTTTCCTTTTTATGATCTTTATTTGAATAAGTTTCACCAGAGGTCAGTTAAGAACTAATTTACAAATGTATTCTTTCGGCCCAGCAAACCTTTTACAGAGGATTAACATAAGCCTTTTAAGTTCTACTTAGCTTTATATGTCAAGCTTAACAGATCATTAAGCTCGTTACCGTTAAGCGGTTCGTATCTTGGGGGAATGTTATTTATGAGGCTTTTGGAAGTGAAGCTTTCCAAAAGATCGGCTTTAGCTTTTTTATATGAAGAGTGAATATGTCGTATGAAGAAATGAATATGTCACTATATATATTCTTGATCAGGATCAATAGCCGAGTCGATCTGGCCATGTCCGTCTGTCTGTCCGTCGAGATCTCAGGAACTATAGAAGCTAGAGCGTTTAGATTAATCATAAAGTTTCCAGAGACATAGACGCACATACGCGATATTGCCACGCCCACACTAAAGCCCACAAACTGCACAAAACTGCCACGCACACACTTTTAAAATATGAGAAATGAGGGTGAAATAGTTTTATAAATGTTGCCGTAATGCCGTTGTTACCACAACGCATGAGCCACGGTTTTAATGTCTATAAATTAATAAGTGCTGTTGAAAGCTTGTTATTTAACGGTCGGCTGCAACATTCTTTAAAAAATCTTGGTAAACGGGTACCTAGCAATCAAGTTCCGCGCAAGTTCCAGCAAGCAAACACAAATAATATCTACTGTGACGAATATTAAAAATATAGATTAAGTACAAATAATAAGTATACAGTAATACAATGGAGTTAACTATGTGTAGGGGGGCTCGTCCTCCAAGATGTGTTGAGCTGAGTGTTGAAATTGGGACAAATTCCCACGGCGCAAACGAATATATCGTAAAGGGGAGCACCGAAGAGCAAGCGGGGACGTCGTGGGCATATGTTGTTTATTCGGGTGCATACATGAGACTAATTGTAGCTTAAAACTAGAGCGGCGCTCTTACCCGCTTTACATCGCTAAAGCGGGCTCGGGTAATCGGGTGCGCTTGTAGAGCGCGAGCTCGGATGAGAGCGAGAGCGTAAGTGCGTAAGAGGGGCGAGCGCGGACGAAAGCGAAAGCTCTGGGCCACCGGCAGTCCGTTCTGGATCTTCAGGAAGCCTGGCTGCATCACTTGCGGATACAGGTCCGCTCCCAGGACCACGGAGATCGTAGCGGGTAGGTAGAAACGTTCGTCGGCCAAGGAAATGTCCCGGAAGTGGGCCCGCACTGTCTCGCTCAGCTCCCGGATTGGAGTGCGAATGCGCACGTGGGGCTCGACCTTCATAACCAGCTCGAACCGGACGCTGTTGTCCCGTTTGGAGCTCACAGTGGCCGAGCAAGCCTGCTCATCCTCAACTCTGGTCGTTGGCAGTCTGAACGCTGTCGCCAGCGACGCGTCGATGCAGCTCGTAGGCGTGCACGGGTCCATGAGCGCCGCCGTGTCGAAGACCTGAGTCCCGGTATTAATCCGCACCATAGCAGTCGGTAGCAGATTGACGCTGTGTCGCTGTAACAGGAGCGACGGAGCGGAGGATGCACTCGGCGGTCAACTCGGACGGGCGGCGGAAAACTGCCTAGGCGCAACGGACGCACCCTCATGAGAGGCCGAGGAACGCCGTGGTGAGGCGGACGAGGGCCGCGGAGCGTCTGAAAGACGTCGGGAAGCGCCAAGCGATTGCCAGCTCTTCTCCTGACGCGACTGCCGCTCGAAGAGGTGCTTCAGCGTGTGATGATTCTGCCCGCACGTTTTGCAGCAGTCCCCTCGCCGACATGTTTCGTCGGAGTGTTCGTGGGCCAGACAGCGGGGGCAGTACCGATTGGCGAGGACAGCCTGTAGCCGCTTCTCGACGAGGACAGCCTGTAGCCGCTTCTCGGCACTCAAGCGCAGAAATCGTCGGCATTTCCGTAACGGGTGGATCCCACTGCAGACTCTGCAACGGTAGGAGTTAGTACCTTGAGTACATCTGCTTTCCAATGCGGTTGCGCTGACGTGGAGACATCGTGCATTATATGACTGGGGTAATTGGACGGAGAGAGAAGCGGAAATAAGTACTGGTAAAACTACGAATTGGACTAACTACACAACGACACAGTGACAAGGAACATTGGAGTGGGCAGGCTATGTGACCTAAGCCAAGGTGTTCTGGGATCACAGCGTCATTCTGGTGCAGGTCCTCGAGGGCGCAGGTAACTCGCGTGGAGAAGGCGGATACCCTCCGGGGGTCTGCTGAATGGACTGGGCCTGTCAACACCCAACCAAAAATGGTTTCCTGGCCGGAAAGGGATCCACAAATGTTTATTTTGCAGTTGCCCAGGAGAATAGACGGTCCACAATTAGGTCCACGAAGGGTTGATCTTGTCTTGTAATTCGAAAAAAATTAATTACTAATTCAGAAAATACCTTGGCTGTTATGCCGCCGGCAAGCAGTGTGTGCGTAAGGGACGGAAGATAGAGGGAGAACAAACAACAACAACACCGCGGCCTCTGCAGCGGTTAACTCGAAACTGGACAAAAAAACAATCGCCGTCCCGCCCTAATGGAGTTGTAATAAAGTTGTTGTTTTTGTCTCGCTTTCAGTTCGTATTTATATAGGGTGTTTTTTTTAGAGGTATAGAACTTTAAATTGCAATAAAACAACGATGGATTATTCGATTGACATGAATTTTATTGACATGAAGATAATCTTGTGCATTACATTTAAATATGATTCTGCATATGACCCACGGCTGCTCGGATGTAGTCAATCTGGACGTCAATTTGCAATGACTTTTCCATATTGCTATATCGCAATAACCGAATTTGTCTTCAAATGTTTAGCGTTTGTGCTTATCGCATAGACAATGATTACATAGCCAAAAAGTAGTCTACGGTTAAATCAAAATCTTGAGCTTATGAAAAATCGGAACAACAGCAATTCGTTTGGCCATTCGACGAATCTACGCTTGCTTGATGATCGTTTTTCAATTCTGCACGATTGATTTGTAAGCACGCATACGAATGCAAACAAACTGAGAATAAATCATTGACAGCTGTTAAATCGGTCGCCATCTTGAACAGTAATGCAATTAAATTCTATACTCTAAAAAAACACCCGTTATTATTTCGTTATATAATAATTTATTAAATTTTTTGTAATTTATTAAATATATTAATTCGTAGTTCCTGGAAAAAAGGCAGATAATATACGTATACGGAATATGGGCATGCATGCAAATGTGTGGGCACAGTAAAGCATCGAGAAGTGATCTGTATTTAATGTCTGTAAAAGGACTGAAAAATGATGTGGCGAAAAAATGGCACACACCAAGATGAGAAAAAAAATATCGCAAACGGTCCGCCGAACAAGGAAATTCCCGAAGACAGTGCACACAAGTTGGCCGATATTAATTATGCCTTTTTTTCTCACCACACAATTTCACATTTTACTTTGCAAATTCGCGGAGCTAGAATTGCGTTGACATATAATTGTGTACATATGTATGTACATACGGGATGTATGGGATGACTATATATATAACTATGTATAATGTATGATCATATGAACATATGTGGATATGTATGATGTATGATCATATGACCATATGTGTATGTTACATACATACATAAATGACCGTTTGCTCGTTGATGTACGGAAAAAGAATGGAACAAAGCGAAGACGGATTGAAAAGGAAAATGTCGATTGATGAGGAAAACTGAGTTTCTCACCTGCCGTTGTGTAGTCTTACAACAGTGCGACCGAAATTGAATGTTCGGAGCTCTGCTGAAGACCGGCAGTGAGAAAATTTAAGAAGGATCGTACTTATCTTGGTGGAACAAATAGCCGGTACTGCTGGCGGAAGAATATCCGGCTCGAAGGACCAATGTATAGAGGGGCTCGTCCTCCATGATGTGTTGAGCTGAGTGTTGAAATTGGGACAAATTCCCATGGCGCAAACGAATATATCGAAAAGGGGACCACCGAAGAAGAAAAACAGCAAGCGGGGGCGTCGTGGGCATGTGTTGTTTATTCGGGTGCATACATGAGACTAAATGTAGCTTAAAACTAGAGCGGCGCTCTTACCCGCTTTACATCGCTAAAGCGGGCTCGGGCGATCGGGTGCGCTTGGAGAGCGCGAGCTCGGATGAGAGCGAGAGCGTAAGTGCGTAAGAGGGGCGAGCGCGAACGAGAGTGAAATCTCCGTGCGCAGAGGCCGTACAGTGGCCCCTCACAAACTAGATTAAATAAATGGTAATAAATAAATAAGAAAATAATAATGATGAATAATGAATAATGATACATATTTTGCTAGAGCGAAGTCCACGCGAGTTGGCCACTCTAAATATGGCAAATCCCTGAACATTCGGGGGCACACTAGGACTAGCCGGGGCCTATATAAAATGATTGACCACCGCACAGTTCCCAAGTCGTTTTCTCTTGCGTGGCTGACCTTCGCGGTCCCCGATATATGGTCCCCAGGTGATTCTTTCTCTTGCGAGGCTGACCTTCGCGGTTCCCTGGATAGGATTCTCTTGCGGATGACCTTCCCCATATGATTCTTTCTCTTGTGCGGTGCCCGAGTTAGGGTTCTCTTCCCGTGCGGATGACCTTCGCGGTCCCCAAGTGATTCTTTCTCACTCTTGCGGTTGACCTGAACGGCCTTTCAAGGGATTCCACGACGCTCTCGCCGTTCCGATGCCGGACGACGGTTCGCCGAGGAACGACGCTGCGCCGCGGCTCGACGCAAAACGACGCTTTGCCGGACGTCGAGTCCAGACCAGCTGCGCGGACCGTGGCGAACATAATCCAAACTCTGTTGTAATTTTCTCTTAAATAAATACGTCCATTACTTAATAACCCGACTTCTACTCTGGGACCGGATCGGCTTGCTATTCCAGCAACCACATCTGACACAAATAAATACCTGCGACGACCCTGGGCCATGAGCCGACCAAACCATCGACTAACCGTCCCAATACATAAACACATATATGTATATGCGCATAGAACAATTATGTTCCGCATGGGCGAACTAAAACTAAATATATTCAATTAGTTTTGGAAATAAAAAAAATGGGTCTAGAAAACACATTAATTCACCAATACACACAAAGATTGAGCTATGTTTTCTCGAGACTTCAATAGCTCTGTGTGTACAGTCTGCAAACGAGATCGCACCGATACAGACATTATTTGGGTACAATGTAAATCCTGGTACCACTTCGGATGTGAATTGCGATAAAAATGTAAGAGGTGTCGATTGACAGTAATTTTTCACCATGTCAAGCCCGCTAACGGTGAACAATATTTTTGAATTTTCCCTTTAGGGTTCGAAACGACCATATTACCGTCGAGACCTACACTCTCTTGAGTGAGGCATTCACGGTGACAGACAACCCGTTCTTTAAGCATTTCAGCACATAAGGGAATATGGATCTACTATGCATGCAGTGGACCAATCTAAGTGGTTGGAAATAAACTCAGTTCGCTTTAATATTCCAGTCTCTGGGGCAGACGATACAAAATCTTACTGGCTAAATGACGTCCACACCGTCAAAAGTTTGTGTTTACCCAAGCAGACCATCGGTAGGGTATGCTTGGCTAGGGACTACAAGGCTCCGTCAGAACCAAATCCGCATTTACTATGCATCTCTATAAATGCAACTGTAACGAAATTGATTAAACCATAAAAGTCAGCTATACCGTCGACTCTGTTTATCCAAAAACGTTTCGTTCCATCAAGGACGAAAAGGGTCTTGGCATACTAGAAGCTAATGACTTCTTTGCTCGGACTCCTTTGGCGGGATTCTAACCCTCTCCTACCGGAAAGCCATAACACCGCTTGGAAGAGACTAAACTGTCTAAAAACAAAAATCAGCTGAGCATCTAATTTATACAATAAAAATTAGCTACAAATTAACAACCTCCTGCTGTCGGGTTGTCCAGTGACAACATGATTGAACAAAACGAGCGCATTTGGTACATACAAGCAAACATTCAGTATGTATTCGGTATGTATTAGGAACCGAAAACTGACCTGCTTATATATTTTTATACCCTTTACTCGTAGAGTAAAAGGGTATACTAGATTCGTTGAAAAGTATGTAACAGGCAGAAGGAAGCGTTTCCGACCATATAAAGTATATATATTCTTGATCAGGACCAATAGCCGAGTCGATAGGACCATGTCCGTCTGTCCGTCTGTCTGTCCGTCCGTATGGACGCTGTGATCTCAGGAACTACAAAAGCTAGAAAGTTGAGATTAAGCATACAGACTCCAGAGACATAGACGCAGCGCAAGTTTGTCGATTCATGTTGCCACGCCCACTCTAACGCCCCCAAACCGCCCAAAGCTGCTACGCCCACACTTTTGAAAAATGTTTTCATATTTTTTCATTTTCGTATTGGTCTTCTAAATTTCTATCGATTTGCCAAAAAACTTTCTGCCACGCCTACTATAACGCCTACAAACCGCCAAAAACTGTGTTTAAGACTCTCCTCCCTTCCACTAGCTGAGTAACGGGTATCAGATAGTCGGGGAACTCGACTATAGCGTTCTCTCTTGTTTTTTAATTTAAGCGAATAAAAATAAACGTTTTCTCCAAAGCATCAAACCCAACGAATCGAAAGGTTCTGCAAATCTTAATGTCTATACTTGACCATGTAAGATTCTTGTCCTGCTTCACCATTCTCCTTAAAATGATTCTTCAAGATATGTGGCGTACAGGAATAGGCTGGCATCCAACTTTCTGTTCGACGCATGGAACTACTCGCTGCACTAATCGGCGCACGCATTGCTAAGAGTGTTTTCAAAACTCGTAATATGAACGGTACTCTCCTGGCTGACAATGGACCCGGGCAACTTTTACTCCTTTGTAATGCACCGAGTTGGAGAAATTATAGAGACCACGAGCGCTAATTAATGGCGCTGGTTTCCAAAGTAGCAGACTCGGCCACACAGTTCATCTCTATGCCCAACGACGCCGAATGTGTTAGTGTTCTGCTGTTTCTTCGACATCCAAAGGACCAATAGCCATCCCCGCCCACCGTTTCTAGTAGAGAGCGACGAGATTCGAAAAACGGACTTGGTAATACAGAGGGCCAACATACTAGCGATTCAATTAAACGTAAAGGGTTTTTCCCACTGTAAGCGGTCATATAGAGCGACCGCTACGTTCCTCATATCAGCGATCCTTCGACCTAGATGCAAACTTGAACAAATTGCGAAGACTGTAACCTCTGAGCAAATAATGGGCGCAAGAAAGCTCAACGAGATACCTTTGAATAAGGAATCTACATACTTTAGTCAAACGGAGTCATAAAAAAGCACTGAAGGCCGGTCAGATTCCATAAACCAAAACTTATATCAAATTGGCTCCATCACATCACTCATCTCATAGTAAAGAACGAATAAAATCATCATATGCTTCACGAAGGGACCATTAATGTAATACGAAGCCATTACTTTATTCCACAATTGGAATAAATGGAATTTTATAAATCGGTCCGTAAATCTTGTCAAAAATGTCAAAACATTTTCGCCGTCCCGGCCATGCACACCTTGTATGAGAGGCCATTTACCTACACAGGAGTAGATTTTTTTGAGCCTATCCTCGTGACCGTGGGACGACACAAGGAAAAACTTATCTTTACGCGCCATTCATAAAGAAATGTAATATACTTAGATTGGATACCAGGTCTTGTGCAATGTGCATTACTAACTTCATGTCTCGGCGAGGAAACCAAAGGACATATTCTCAGATAATGGCATTAATTTCAAGGCGACGGAGAAGGAAGAACTTAAAAGACTTCGAAAAACTTGTGTTTAAACATAATTAGATTAAACACCGCTTCAATCTACCTGCAGCGCCCCATATGGGCGGAGCGTGGGAGCTCTTGACCCGATCCATTGAAGTCGTACTAAATTCGGTTTCGCCCAGATTCAGCTACAACGACGAGACACTTAAGAATGCTCTAATGAGTGTTACCTTTGTATCCCACGAGTCAGAGGACGATGACGCACTGACGCCCAATCACCTACTACTTGGATCTGCAGATGGCTACAAGCCACTGGTTACATGTGAGTCAAGCGCAAGACAACGTTGGTGTCAGATTAAGGAAATAGCAGCTCTGTTTTGGAAGAGGTGGGTAAAGGAGCATCACCAGACAGTTAAAATGGATTTCAAAACGACCACACCTATGCGTTGGAGACATAGTAATTATAGTGGACGATAAACTCCCAAGGAACCGTTGGCCCAAAGAAAGAGTCTTAGAAGTCTGTACAGCTAAAGATAGTCAGGTACGATCTGCTACCATTAAAACTGTATAGGACGTTAGAGTTGGACCAATAACAAAAATAGCTGTTGTAACGAACTGATTTTTATTGGTCTGGCCGCTACGAGATACGTGCGGCTAGCTCACAAAATTTCGTGTGTTCGTCGCACCAAATTTATTTTAAAACGTTAACACCCGGTTACCAGTAACAACACTTTGCAGCTCTCGTTTCTTTGATATTTATTCTTGACTAGATTTATACTGACTAGATTAATACTGCGATTCTGGACGTAGACCCTCGGTACTGCCGCGGCCACGCGTTATCGGTGGCGAGGAGAAAGGCTGTGGGCTTAAGGAAGCGTTCCAGACTAGGGTGAACAAGTACTGGGTTCTTAAGGCGTACGCCTTGCTAGCCGCAACCTCCTGTTGCTCGCCTGCTCAGTAGCTACCGGTTTACGCTGCAGTGCCTGTAGCAAGACGCCCAGTGAAAGACGAACGTTCCACCCTAACCCTTTCCTCTAGCTGGTGCGGACGGACCTTGATGGCCCGCTCAGCGTCTTTGATCTGCTGTCTCGCCGCTACCGTGGTTCTAAGTGGTGCGGGCCGTGTCCCTGGGTGCCCGTGACATGGGCTGAGGGTTGCCGTCGTATGCGGACCCACGGTATCTAACGGCTGCGGTGAAACAACAAAACAAAAAAAATGGCGCACAAAGAAACTGTGAACTTATACAATCAAAAATATTTTATTTGATTGCATGTCCATATGTATGTGTACATGTGAACTTTGTACCAGTGACAATGAGACTCCAGACGCAGATGATGATTAAGGCAGCGATGAATGATGAATGAAACTCTGCCCTACTCGACTGCTCGACTCGCACTGACTCACCAGGCAATCGCTTGGTTTACGTACGTAGTCTCCGACACAGTCGACCGGGTATCCAACACCGGAATTCCTGCTGCCTAATCGGGTCCTTGTTAGGCTTGGCCCCGCCTGTTGAATGCTTCCGGACTAACCGTGTTTTGGACCTCAGCTACCTGTGTATGAATTCGGATTCCCATGTCCCGAACGTCTCGACGTAGCGATCTAGTTTCTTACTGACTATCAAGGCTGTAGCACCCTTGCTGATTCGTTGCTTTACGTTGCTTACTCGTATCCTCGTTCTCTTTGACTGTCCAACCTTCAGCGTTCGGCCTGCTTATATAGGCCTCCTCAAACTGTTTTTTTCCTTCTACAGTCTCCGGATCATGTTACCACTACGGATCAGCCATTTTTTTTATTTAGTATTTTGTAATAATCTCATGTGTATATTGATTAAAAATCCAAAAACTTCGCACAGGCGCGGGTCCATTCTTAATACAGCATCTAGACACACTAACTCGCCAGTTTGGTGCAACTGCACTCAAGTGGGGAACATCTTGTGGTATTAGAGGATGGATGAACCAACGCGGTAGCAATTCGACACCGCCTCAACCGAAATCGATACCACGACCTAAATAGGTTGTGCTGATGAACGATTTGCGCCTATATTGTATTACCTGTATCACCTGTAATATATACGAATTTTAGTATTTCTTTTGCGCTGTGCCGCACGTAAATATAATATTTTTTGAGTCGCCAAGAATGTTTTATTCTTCATCATATCTGTGGACCTTCGGTGTCGGATCTGCTGAACCTATACAAACTACTTTTTAATTACCTTTTCGACATGGATCAGTTTAAAGTGTTAAAGTCAGCTAGAAGTCGTGCAAAATCAAGCATATCGTGCCTGCTGACTGACCACCTGGTCACTGAATCCACGTGATGGATATATACTGGAGGAAAGAACAAACTGGGTTCAATTTGGAAAGATTTCGAAAAATTTGGAAACCAAATGGCTCTTTACGACGAGTTTGAAGGGTATATTGATCAATCTAACGAATGGATTAGCAATTTTCTGGAGACTAAAAGGAATGACCAGCATTTAAGAACACAACCGAAAGTACTATTCACAGCATGCAGCACCAGACGGACATTCAGAAGTATCACCATTTATAGTCGTACATCACAGGAGATGTTGCTGATTTTATAAGTCACATGCCTATTACGGACTTAATTGAACGCTACAACCGTCCTCGACACATTGTGATCAATCTGCTGGATACATGGAGCTACTGAAATTGTACGCGGCTTGGATCCAGGGAGTACTGGATCATCCACTCCATTCTGGCCAAGGTTGATGCTGAAACTCGACTTAAGTGGATCGAAGGCAGCCGCGATCTCTATACTCCAACTATTGACAACTTCTAGCTCAGCAAAAGTGGAGCTGACACACGTTTTAAGCTGCCATTCAAAACTCATAACCAACACATAACAGACACTCTACAAGGAGCACTGGCATGACTCCGAGGTGTAAAACGCCATCTGAAACAAAACTCCGATTTGCATACACAGTAATGTTAAGTTTATGCGTGACTATTTGGAACTTGGCTGGGACACGCTACGTCGATCTCGATGATATTCCACGCAATGCATGGCGTCAAGTTAACACCATGAAAAATCCTGCGAACTGCGTGTCTCGGGGCATGCTGGCATCTGACCTGCTCAAATTTGACCTTTGGTGGACGTGCCCATCGTGGCTGGGCGATCCGTAAAGTTCTGTTCTGTTCTAAATGTTCTGTTCTTTACTTTCAGAAAATCACGGACAATAGGAGATGAGCTCTTTGTCTTTGGTCACACATTCCGGAAGGACATCTAACTCATTTGCTAATTTATCGCTTGGACTATTGTCAGCATTTACAATCCATGTACCAAGGATTTTGGAAAAGATGATACCAAGAATATTTAACAACAATGCAACACCGTCACAAGTGGAATAATAAGAAAGCCAACATATCTGGTACTTGGCAAGGATTCTAGTCAGCCACCAGCTGCTTGGCTCTTAGCACGCGTAGTTGAAACTTATCCTGGACCAAATGGACACGTGCGCTCTGTAAAGCTAAAGACAGCAACTGGAGAGATAACACGCCCGATCCTGAAGCATTACTCCCTTCTTCAGAAATCATGTTTCAAGGGAACCGTGATGTTGATAAAAGAAGTGCGCCTATATTAATGTTCAACATTATTATATGTGAATTTTATTATTTCAGTTACGCTGCGCCGCAGCCAAGAGGCGGTCACACTAATGAAATAAGAGTTCCGTGAACTTTGAATGTCTTATTCCTGTTTATATTTTACGGAATTTATCGAGGGAACTATATGTTCCCTGTACTATCGAAATTCCTTACTTACTATTATATCTTTTTTCATTATCACTCTGTGCTCTTAATTCGGATTCCGCTCCTTTCTTTCTAATTTCTTTCAAGTCTCTAATTTCACTAAGGTATCTAACGCTTCTATTTTTGTCTTAACTCATCAATAACTTTCCCCTTTTGCTCAGTTCCAAATTATACTTCTTTGTTTGGTATTATTAAAAAAAATGGTACATCTTCAATAATAGTTATCTACCGGTCCATTATGATCGATGTGTAGGAGGGAAGCAATCCCCTCTGCGTGTCACCAACGGTCACACCTCTGTTTTGACGGGAGCAGGTCATGTCAGTTTAAATGCTACTGCCACAACAACGACGCAAGGGAAGCTAAGCCGCTCAGGTGTCATTGTCGATATAGCTTCGGACCTGGAGAGCGTGCAGCTCTCTAAAGAAGAGCAGGAAAGCCTTCTCCGCTCGCCGAAACCAGGCACCAGATCCCCGGGCAGGGACGGGCCGAAGCGTTCAAGCGAGGGGATGAAGGCTAAGGCGCAGTACAAAGCCGCCCTTCGCATCCTGAGCCGGCTCAAGGGAAAAGCCGCCCTATCCCCACAGGGGAAGGCAAAGCTTACCTGGGCCGAGCAAAGGGTCGCAGAGGGCAGGCTGCACTTCGCCAACCTCCCTAACATGGCATCCACGGGCGGATTCGCCAACAAGGTGGAGGAGTCGCTTGCCAACAAGAGTCAACGCTCAACCGAGAGAGCCAATAAGGACGCACCGGGGAGCAAGCGGCGACGCTGGCCGAAGGAGGCAGGACCAATCCCGTCCATTCCTAAGGCGAAGGTTCTCTTACCCATCGCAATCCAAGGAGACCGGGCGCTGAAGCTGCTGCAGCGACAGAGTCAAGAACATCCTCTATCCGAGGTACGGGAAGATGGCGTGGGGCATGGGAGCCTGTTCCTGCGCCTCAAAAAACGCCATCCCGAGAATAAGGATACTCACACCCTGAAGGCAGGCGAGGTAGAAAAAGACCTAGGTCTGGAAACCACCACAAAAGCCGCCCTGGGACTTTCGCTGAACGAGGCGGACGAGGAGGACGGTAGCCTGACGTTGACAGTCAACCCGTCGAATGGAGATGAGCCTAGTAAGCATGCCACTGAGGGTGCTGCAGCTCAATCTTCATAAAAGCAAGATCGTGTCGGGGGAACTTCACATCACCCTGGAGCAAGGGTCCGCCGACATAGCTTTGGTCCAAGAGCCATGGATTGCCTCGGCAATGCCGTCGTCGGACATCATCGGTAAGCAGAAACAGAACAGCCGTACTTGTACGGAAGGGCCTGCATGCAAGCCTTATGTCTCATTACAGCACGGATGACCGGACTGTTGTGATGCTGGAGAGCAAGAGGAAGCGCCTTCTGGTAGCTTCCTGCTACAAGGCACATGATAGGACGGCCCACCGAAGGAACTCAGGAGCATGGTGGAAGCCAGCCCGAACGACCAGCAACTGATTGTGGGTGCAGACGCCAATGCGCATCACTGCGTGTGGGGGAGCCCCGACATCAACAACAGAGGTGAGTCACTCTTAAACTTTTTACTATCAACTAACCTACGCATAGCTAACGTGGGGTAAGAGCATACCTTTGTAGGTCCCACCTCCTCGAACGTGCTAGACCTAACACTCGTAAGGGTACAAAGTACTATGTTTTCAGAAAGGAGAGTCCTTGAGAGACCATCTTTCTAAGATCATAAGTACATACGAATTCGACCATTCTCCCAAACCAACCTCTTTCAGAAACCACCGGAACACTAACTGGGGAAAGTTCAAAAAGATAATCTCGACACGACTCGCGACTGGCCCGGGCCTAGTAAAATCCGCTGAAGACATAGAAAAGTCCCTAGAGACCCCCTCCAGGGAATTATTAGATGCGCAACGCGCAGCATGCCCGACATCTAGAGTCAGGAAGAGGACCAGGCCACCCTAGTGGAACGGTAATCTTTTGCTTCTACGCAATAACCTCCGAGAATTTTTAGAATAATCATATAATCAATGGGGAATACAAGATTCTACTCAGGGATTACAAGAAGAAAATACGCAGGGCACAAAGAAGCTCGTGGAGAAACTTCTGCTCCAATATCGAGACCCCAGAAACGGATAGACTCCGAAAGCTGCTATAGAAGCAGCCAACCATACAGAGTCAGCTCAAACGCGATGACGGACAGTGGACTGACACTAATGCATGCTCACTTCCCAGGATGCACCGAGATATCCGATGCCAACAAGCACCAGGACCACGTAACTGCAGAAAAGCATCTCCCAACAGATATAATATCCTCTAGAAGAATCCAATGGGCTATAGACTCCATTGCGGGAATAAAAGTACCGGGACTAAATGTAATATTTCCAGCCAAGCTACAGGTGACCAAAGAAGTGATCACCCCATGGCTACACGCTATATTCACAGCTTGCTTAAGCGCGGGCTATATCCCTATCCAATGGAGGACCTCTAGGATTGTCTTCCTGCCAAAAGCAGGGAAGTGCAGCCATATGAGCCCCAAGGCTTACAGGCCGACTAGTCTAACCTCTTTCTTACTCAAGACGCTAGAAAAGCTACTGGACATATACATCAGAAACGATGTGTAACGACTGCTGTCATCCAACAAGCACGCTTACACGAAAGGTAAATCAGTGGAGACGGCAATACACTCATTAGTAACCACCATTGAGAAAGCCCTGCATAACCAAGAATATGCTCTCGGAGTGTTTGTGGATATATCCGGAGCATTTAACAACGTGACCACAGACGCTATAATGGACCGCCTTTAAGCGGCCAACACGCCCCCCGCTATCAATTTATGGATAAGAAATCTTCTAAGCTGTAGACGGGGGTCCTGTCGCCTCTCCTGTGGAATCTGTTGGTAGATGACCTGATCAAGAGATTTGAATAAACGCTCACGGAGATATGTGAGTGGGCGAAGAAGGTAGGACTCACTATCAACGCGGACAAGGCGGACCACATTCTCTTCACGAAGAGATACAAGGTGCCGCTATGGGTCCCCCCGAAGATTAACTCAACCAGGCTAACCCCGAAGACACAGGTCAAGTACCTCGGAATTGTTTTAGACAGCAAGCTGACATGGAATCCCAATGTACCAGAGAGGGTTGAAAAGGCCACCATAGCGCTATATGCATCCAAGAAGATACTTAGCAGCACATGGGGCCTCTCACCCGCTCTAATGCACTGGGTTTACATCTATGTGGTGTGTCCAACTCTGATATATGGAGTCTTAGTGTGGTGCCAGGCCATGAAAAAGACGACATACAACAAGCTTATGGAGAGAACTCAGTGGCAGGCACTCTGCATAACAGGGGCGCTGAGGTCAACCCTCACAAAAGAAATCGAAACTATAATTGGAGTTGATCCCCTAGACATCCACGCGCAAATGATTGCAGGAACGGCTGCACAACGCCTAGTTGCATCAGGGAATAGTTGGTCGAGACATGAGCAGTATATCTGACCACATTGTCACCAGAACGTGCCCGGATGTAAGAACAACAACATTCATGGGACCAGACGACTGGAAAACAGGTCAGGACCATGCTCAACACCTCCAAATATACACCGACGGCTCCAAGATAAAAGGAGGAGTTGGAGCGGGCATATACTGTACAAACCCTGAAATGAGACTGTCGTATAAGCTACCAAGCCAATGCAGCATATTACAGGCGGAAGTATTCGCCATAGGGAAAGCGGCAGAGCTTGCGCAGAGCATTGACCGCCCACATGAAGCGGTCAACTTGTTCGTCGATAGTCAAGCGGCGATCTACTGGGTTCCCAGCCACCAGGGCATCGATGCTAATGAGACGGCAGCCGAACTTGCAAAGAAAGGCGTCGGACTGGCGAATGAAAGATCAGAAAACATTCCTGTCTCCCTTAGAACGCTACAAAGCGAACTGGAAAGACGGGCGGACACAAGAGCCAAAAGCAGATGGAGGAGAACTTCACCCATCTGCTAAATTTCAAAAATCATGTTCAAGGAGCGCCACCCAAAACTCAGCCACTACGTGCTGCATCTTCCAAGGAAAGAATGCTGACTGTTAATGGGAATTCCTACATGTCGCTGCCTAGCTGCGGCACACGCAGTCAAACTGGGCACCGACAACGCCAAATGCCGGAAATGTGATGAATTTGAGGCAATCGAAACCTTGGAGCATCTCATTTGCAAATGTTCGGCCCTAACAAGGGCACGAATAAACTACCTAGGCGCTCCGGTTCTGGCATCGTTAAAAGATGCCTCCAGGAAAAATCCAGGCGAACTACTTGACGCCGCGAAAAATACCTCGATCCTAAAATATTTCGAAAACCGCGTAAACATTCTCTAGGTCCATAAAGAAACATTCGGAAATGGCCAATGCGCGGCTCCGTGAGGGCCTTCTGACCTAACCTAACCTTTCTCTAACTTTTTCCTAATATCTTTCAACTTAACTACCTCAAAACCGTACCCTAATAGTTCTAATGCTCATCTCGCAATCCGATGGTTTAATTTCACTTTATTTAACGTTAACGTTAATGCGGTTTAAATCTCTTTCCCTGTACATAAATTCGAAATCTTAATACAGGCCTTATCCTTTGTCGTGGCTTTCGAGTAATAAAATATAGGGTGCCATTTCCTATATTATAACACTGCAACAAAACCTTGTGCACTTGCATCTATATATAACTCTATTTCATCCTTATAATAATAAAAACCTAGCACTGGAGCTTCCACCAACTTTTTCTAGGTGTTTCATTGCATTTTAACTCTTTTTCCTCAAACTTAAATTCTTTGTCTTTCTTCAATAAGTCAGTTTTGCAATAGTTGAAAAACCCTTACTGAATCTTCTGAAATATGCACACAATCCCAAAAAGCTTCTGACACCATGCACCTTATCTGGTACTGGAAAATCAGTAATTGGCCTGTATTCCCTTGCTTGTTATTAAAAATCCTAAATATTGAGCAATAATAAATCCATATTTTGCTCAGCTTGACCTACTGTATATCGTTTTCCCTCGCCGCATTCTTTATTGCCAACATTCCTTCGTCGTGGCTTTCGAATATTAAACAAGAGAGAACGCTATAGTCGAGTTCCCCGACTATCTGATACCCGTTACTCAGCTAGTGGAAGTGCGAAGCAGTCTTCAACACTGACAGTTTTTGACGGTTTGTGGGCGTTAGAGCGGGCGTGGCAACATACATCGATAAACTTGCGCTGCGTCTATGTCTCTGGAGTCTGTATGCTTAATCTCAACTTTCAAGCTTTTAAAGTTCCTGAGATCTCGAAGTTCATACGGATGGACAGACGGACGGACAGACGGACGGACAGACGGACAGACGGACAGACGGACGGACGGACAGACGGACGGACCGACGGACGGACGAACGGACGTACGGACAGACGGACGGACAGACGTACAGACATAAAGTATATATATTCAGGCACCCATAAACGTGTCTTTGACCCACTTCTGTAGTTACGAGTCGGATAGTAAAAATGTTTCGAATTTATAATTAGTTCTTAGGTCAATACACAGATTAAATCTTAGGTCTGCAATTTGTTTGACAGACGACGTTAGAATTACAAGCAACAGTTTTTTTGTGTCTTTTAAGGTGCAGCTCGTACCGCACCCTTCAACGTATACCGCTACGCTGACAACGCAACAGAACGTTTTATTTTTCGCTAATCGGAATTTTATACCGTTTTCTCATATACAACTTCCAACACTTTAATTTAAATGGAACATAGGTCCGTTCTCTGTTCTTTACTTGGATACTATATGCTTATGTCTAAGTATGTGCTTATGTCTCTGCCCTTGGCAGAGACGTCGCTCTTATGTACTAAGTATGTATTAAGTATTAACGGAATCGTTTCTTATGGAGTGGTAAAACATGCCGACACTGCATGTGTGTTCTTATTTTATGCCAATTAAGACATGCTTGTGCCTTGAAGAGGCTTACATACACATTGTGATTTGATGTGTGCGCCACATCTCCAGCCCTTTAAAAAAAAACGTAATTTTATAAAGTTATTTTAAGTAATATTTTGATATACTTATTAGCATTATTTATTATTAAGTTATAAGAAAAAGATATTATTTGTAAACAAAATTTTTCATCATCATAAATATGCAGGGGTAAAACGCAAACGCACAACTCAGTTTCTCGCTTTAATGTATTCGCACTTGTAGTAGCGTAAGCCTTTCACTGACTCTCTCCGTTCGCGATCTGCCTCTTCGCATGTTGCTAGAGAGCGATGATGCGAAACAAACTTATATACAATGTTGATATAGCAAACTGATACACAATGTGTAAGTTAACAAATCACTCAGTTGGTAGTTTAATATTTTGATAACTTTATTATCCGCTCTCCCGTTAGGCCGAGGGTTTAAATTAAATGGTCGAGTTTGTTAAACCCCGTAGTACAAAATTAGACTAAATTAAAGAGCTACCCGTTTCCCAGCTTGAGGCCTCTGCCTCGCTGAAGCGCAGTCTCCGAAGCGCGTGCTCCGACTGGGCTCCGGGCAACTGCCCTTGGAATGCGCCACCGCATATGGTGGCCTGCCATTCGGCAGTTTCTCTCCGTGAGAACCGCCTGTGCTAACTTCTCCCCTTTTAAAGTGGTCTCCGTCCACATCAGTGCCAGTTCCCGGTTTTGTTCGCCTCCTGTCCTTCAGGTGATGGTATCCGAGCCAGACGGTATAGCACAGTAAGAAGGCGATGAGTACGGCGAGTGAGTTGCTGAGGAGGGAGCCTGAAGTGAGTTCCTCCCTGAGGGTCCCTATGTGGTGGAGGCTTCTCAAACTTAACTCGTGGAGAAATGGGAGACTCAGCCGGTTGTTCATGCCGTGATGTTGACCGCGGCCATGGCCGAGACAGCGGGTTTCTTTTTCGAGTTTCCCATGTGGTTGATGAACCAGGTTCCGTTAAGTGCCACTCTATCGGAATAGGTTACCAAGTGGGTTCCTGATACCTTTTGTTCTCGTCCTTGACCGTCGGTTACGGTCATATTGGCGTCGTTTATGATCAGGGTGCCGTGGTCAACTACGGTGATTGGACCCAAGTGACCCCGAAGCGTGGAGCAGTGCTCCGGAATTATCTGCTTTGGTGCCATTTTGGAGCTCCCTGCAGAACGTCGCACCGACTGTCGTTCTGCATTGGCCGATGTTGATGTTTCGTGTCGGGCATTCAGTTACATGGTTTCCTTTCGAAGTCTAGGATCCTCTTATGGCGCTGAACTGGGGCATTCAGTTACATGGTTTCCTCTTTCGAAGTCTAGGATCCTCTTATGGCGCTGAACTGGGAAAACAGTTATCTTTTTACACATAAGCTTAGGACTAGGGAATTTAATGCGGAAATGAAAAATTTTGGAAAACATTAATGCTAAATAAAATAAATCTATTACGCTAATGTCAGTAGGCTGTCTGTCTTTCAATTCGCCAATATCAGAGTCGTCCAGTATCGCTGGACTTGCAACGTTAAGTTTAGCTAGGGTTAGGCCCATTTAAATATTCTCAAGATCTGTAATTACAATCCTATTTTTAGCTAAGATAATCTCTAAAAGGTGGGTTCCCTGTCTGCCTCGAATTTTTGGATTTGATTTGTTGCAGCTGCAAGTTCGTTTAGGCGCTTTTCGAATTTAATGTTTAACTCTGTTTTCCCTTCCCCCGTTCTTAACAGCTGTTTCTGATTGAATTTCACCTGCTCCCAATCGTTAAAGTCGGGGTTACCGGCGATAACTTTTAGTGCAGTCCCGATTAAATTTATGCTATGTGTTAGGTCCGTCATTATAACCGTGGTCCTGTCGGGTCAGCGTAGTCTTCATAAGTCGTCATGTTCGTCGAGTGCTGTACGTATCCGTAAGAATCCCAGATGACAATTTTGCCATCTTCTATTGGGATGTAGTCCGCGTTCGTGTAGTCATTGAGTCTTCTTGTCGCGTTCGTTCTAGCGGTCGTAAGTACGAGGACTAAAAGATAATTTCGTAGCCTAAAAAGAATATGAAAAAAGTCAATAATCTCTCTGGAGTGTTTAGCGTAGATTGTCCTTATGAATCAACCGCCCTTTAATAAGAACCGTGGTCCCCAGGTCTGCTTCGATGGTTTGTTCGGAGCAAAGCGGCGAAAGTTTGTTTCCCAAGAGCTCGTTTGACTTTAGGAATTTTTTACTTTGTAATTTTTACCTGTCTTCTCTTTATTAGATGTTTCCAAGCTCTTATTCTGTGCTTGTTAAATTTTCTCGCTGATTTTTTTCTCGAATTCTACTGGTGTTGAGTGTATTATTTTTATAGGGTTTTTGTCCATTACCGAATGTATGGTTCTATTATACCGGGCAGTTGCTAATAGAATTATCTCTGTCGTGTCGTTTATCCCTTTTTCTATTTTCAGGCATCGGGCTATTTCTGCCAGTGTGCCGTGAAACCGTTCTACTTGTTCGTTGGAAGTACTATGTAAAGGTGGTGCGATAGAAATTTTAAAATTGTTGAGGAGGACTATTTAATAGTTTCTGAATTTAGTGACCTTTCGTTGTCGCAATAGATGGTTTTTATGTTTGGAAAAAAGTTGGCTATATTTAATTATGGTGATGCCCTTGCCCTTGATGCGATTGCCTGTACAATGGCGAATTTTGAAATTTTGTCAACACACGTAAGAAAGAGGGTCCCATCTGTTGAGAATATATCGATGTGGAGTATTTCTCCAGCATAAGAGAGAATTGGCGTCTGTCCGATTTTATGTTTATTGGGGTGTCGACTATACTACATGGCCAAAGAACAGATCTTGCAGTTAGATGCCGTTTCCGTTGTTAGGCGAAGCATTGGGCCCTATTGTGTTCGGCAGTGGCGTTTTCCCTTTCTTCCGTTTTGTCTGTAATATGTTGCACCACATGTTTTGAATATCTAAATGTGGTATTTGGGAATGCTTCAATTAGTGAGTGTTGAATAAATGCTAGGATTGTAATTGTGCAATGTATTGCGTTGACGACTCCCGCATTCACCACATCTTTAATGGTGTTTATAAGGTTTTCCCGGTCGGAAAATCTTATTACGTGCCTCAATTTGTTTTTAAAGAGAATTAGGTTAATCACTCAAGAATTTTTATCTTCTTATATGTATAATGATCTGATTCCTGAAGCAATTAATTGACTTGTCTGTTGTGTCGATGGTATAGGTCAGTGCTTTTTCGCTAAGTATTGTGGCTGCGTCTGACTCGTATGTGTCTTTACAAACCGTTTTGCTTTGGCAAGATAATACGTCTGACTCGTATGAGTCTTCTAATGCGCTTACGTTCTGACGAGATAACGCGTCTGGTACTGGGTTTTCTTTTCCTGGCGTGTAAATAATTTTTGCCCCATAGTCTTCGATAATCCCATTCCAACGTTTTAGCTTCGCATTAGGATTTTTGTCCGAGATGGCGAAAGTGAGTTGTTGGTGGTCGGTGTAGACGCTCAATAATTTTACACCGTATATGTAATTACGAAGGTTGTTAAGCGCCCAAACTACGGCAAGAATCTCTCGCTCGTTGGTTGCAAAATTTTTTTCATTATCACGCAGCGTGCGCGATATCATTGTAATTGGGCGCTTGTCTTGGGATAATACGTCTCCAAGTCCGACCCAGATGCATCCGTCGTTAAGTCGAAAGGTTTTTTGAAGTCTGGGTATGAAAGAAGAACATCTTCTGATGCCAGTATCTCTCTTAGCCTCTTAAATGTTGTAAACGCTTGAACCAACTCCGGTGCGACGCTTTGCTTAATTAAGTTTCTCTTTATTATCGACTTTACTCTCCAAGAACCAGCGACCGAATGCCGCGCTTTGCTTCTTCGTTTTACTTATGCTCTCTCATGCGTGTCTGTATGCGTGAGAGCTAGGTGTATGTACATTGTTATCTCTTAAAGCTAGCTTATAAGTAAGAGCGGGACAACAGTATTGTTCTTACTTATAACGGGGATATGATCGTATACTTCTCTCTGCCACCATGGGCTTCATACGTTAACCTAAACTACTACATGATACATACATGGTACTGTGGGCCTAAAGGGTATCTACTACAACTCGGCCGTCCTGACTAGCTGATCCTCTGATCATGGTTTACATTTTTTTTGTCTGTAGTTACATATATAATGATTTTGTATCTTAAATATTTATATAATTGCACGTACTATATATGTTTGTTGACCTTGTTAACAGTGTTTAATTGTGTGTTCGTTTATTTTTCTTATTGCCTATCCAATTGAAATGGAGTGGGCGGAATTAGTTGTTGTTGCTGCGGCTGCTGCTGCGAAATCCTCCAGAAGTTAAACGCCCGGGATCGACTTCAATTTTTGCACTTTATTATCGCACTTGTAAATTAAGACTAACTTAAAACTAAGGAAACACCGCGGGACCGCGGAGTGGTGAATACCTTGCGGGAAGGAGGGAGAGCGAGAGGAGAGATGGAGAGCGCGAGCAGCGGTGCTTGCGAGCCGTGGAGGAGCTTTGAGTACAAGCATTGGCCGCTTACACTGCCGCTCAACTGTTTGCGCCCTTCTGGCGTGAACATTCATCCCCCCCCCCCCCCTTGCGTAGGCAAAGGTATCCCTGGCCGGCTAGACAGCAGGATCGGCCTCTTCATTCCGTGCACGCTCCAGAAACGGTCCATCCGAACATCGTGTTCTGCGCGACGGGCAACCCATCCTCAATTTTAAGAACCCCGGTTGGATCAGATTGGCATATACATCTGATCCCAACACGAGGGAGATGGAGGCCGGCCGGTAGAAGCGCTCGTCCGCGAGCCGAACACCGTCAAACTTGGCCCTTGCGCAGTCGATCAGAGCTCGGATGGGTGTCCGGATCCTTAGGCTGGGTTCGATCTTCAGGACGACGTTGAGTCGGAAGGTGCTTGTTCGGGACCGGAGTGTCACCGAGCAGACCTCGTCGTCTCCCAGCCGGGTGATGGGCACATGGAACGCAGCCGCCAACGACCGGTCGATGCTGCGCACCGGCATGCATGGGTCGATCATGGCCCCGGTCTCGAAGGTCTTCGAGCCCGTGTCCAGCACGACGATGGCTGTAGGCAGGATGGGGACAGCCTTCTGCTGCCCCGTTGCCACCGCCGGAGACGCGACGGAGACCTTCGGACACGGGCGATTGTTGGCGACTGGGGCTGGTGGCGGAGTGCGGGAAATCCGGACCGGACGAGGTGCAGCGGGATGGCGCTCTCTGCGCGTCGGAGCTGGTAGCGCTGCCGGGGTCGGAGCGGGGAGGACCTCATGCATGTGGAGGAGAGTGTGGTGGTCTCCTCCACACTTCTTGCATCCCTCTTGGCTGCGGCAGTCTCCTCCTGAGTGCTGATGGGCGAGGCAGTTCGAGCAGTACTTATTGATAAGTACTGCCCGAAGGCGCTTTTCAGCGCTCAGTTTGTGGAACCTCTTGCACTTCCGAAGAGGATGGATTCCAGAGCAGACTCGGCAGCGGTAGGATTTAATACCTCGAGTACGTCTGCTCTCCAACGACTGGGTGGCACGAGGACGAGGAGCCATTACTGTAGGAAGTAAGTAAGTCTGCCAATAAAAGAAAATAAAAAAGCTTAGTATGAGCCGACTACTATTTGGGCCCCGGAATGGGGGAAGTGCCCTAATCACTAGGAACGGAGGACCCTTTGTCCTCCATCGATAGAAGAATAACTTTGTGGACAGGGCATTTTATGGTGCCGCGAGACGTACGGATCTCAACGACTCGAATGCGGTCGTCGGCTCCTGGAAAGGCAGAAACGATTCTGCCGAGCCGCCATTCGTTTGGTGGTAGATTGTTCCTTCTTGACAACTACCATATCGTCGGCTTGGAGGTTCCTGGTCGGAAATTGCCATTTGTTTCGTTTATGGAGTTCTTTAAGATACTCCTTTTTCCACCGTGCACTAAACTGCTGATGTTGTGCCTTGAGGTGTTGCCATCGATTTATTATCGACTTGGCTTCGCCCTTTATCTCGGGTTCCGCCGTGGAAAGCAACGGCCCTCCAATAAGGAAATGGCCTGGTGTGAGGGCCAGCAAATCTGAGGAATCTTCGGACATAGGGGAGAGGGGTCTAGAGTTGAGGCAAGCCTCAATCTTAGCGAGAAGCGTCGCCAGCTCCTCAAATGTATATTTGCGGGCTGACGTCGATTTAAGGAACAGGGTTTTGAATCTTTTCACCCCTGCTTCCCACAAACCCCCCATATGTGGAGCCCCTGATGGGATGAACCGCCATACGAGTCCCTGATGGCTATATGCATCAGTCACGGACTCTTTGATAGCTTGGAGAAAGTCCCTGGAAATCAAAGTTGCCGCCCCCACAAAGGTCTTACCATTATCCGAATGGACCCGCTGAGGACAACCGCGCCTCGCTACGAAACGAGCAAAGGCCGCTAGAAATTTCTAGGTTGTTAGATCGGAAGTGGGTTCCAAATGGATAGCCTTCGTGGAAAAGCACGCAAACACACAAACATATCCCTTCGTTATTTCGTTTATTTCGAAAGGGACGGCATAGTCGATACCCGTGTAGGTGAACGCCCTCGAGAAGGAGACTCTATCTGTCGGGAAATCGCCCATCAGCTGTGTTTGGAGTCTCTTCTTGTAAATCGTGCAAATCTTACACGGATTGACCACAGCCTTCACCAGATTCTTGATTTTAGGAATCCAATACTTCGATCGGATCAGGCGTACGATCAATTGACTACCGCCATGAAGAGTAATCTGGTGGGTAAATTGGACGATGAGTCGCGACAGTCTACAGTCATAGGGGAGAATAATCGGATGACGTTCATCATATTGCAGGGTTTTGGACGGCCGCACGCCCTTAAAAGGCCGTGTTGGTCAATGAACGGGAACAAATTCACCAAAGGACTTGACACTGGAAGAGGCCTTTTCTCGGTCAGATGCTGAAGCTCTTGGCCATATGCTCTGCGCTGCCCAATGGAGGTCAGAGTTCGTTCTGCCTCTCGGATCTCTTCACTTGTAGGGCGTGAATTGGGCAAGAACGAACCTTTGCGGTAGCGTTTAAGGAAGCGTTGAACATAGACCAGAACTCGCAGGGCCTTGTCCAATTTGGAGAAACGTTCGAGAAAGTCGATGGACGGGGCCTTGACAAAATGCACTTTGACCGCGCGCTGCTCTAGCTCTGTCACTGGAAGAGTGTCGCTTTGTGCTGGCCATAGCTCTCGTGGCCCTTGCAGCCACTCTGGTCCGTGCCACTAGAGATGGTTTTCTGCCAATTCATGTAGGAGTTTTGTTCTTTGCGAACGTGTGCCCAACAGTCGACTGGCGTCGCCTGCGTGATCTTGGCAACTCTGTTGGCCACAAATGTGGTCCAGTTGCACGCAGGCTTTCGTAGCCAGGCTAAGACGATTGTGGAATCTGTCCAGCAGCGGATATCTGAACTGGCGGAGGGCATGTGCGGAAGGATTGCTGTCACCATTTCGGTTAACAGCACGGCACCACAGAGCTCTAGCCGAGGAAGGGAGACGGTTTTTACCGGGGCCACCCGTGTTTTGGCTGTAAGCAGGCGAGTCAGGATCTTTTGCCCCATCTCGACGCGGATGTATATAGCCGCTCCATAGGCTCTCTGAGACGCGTCACAGAAACCGTGGTGCTCTATGATTACCTCTCGGAACGCGGATCTGGTTGAGGTCGGAATACTCGTCTAAAAACGATTGCCTCCGCTGTCTCATTTCAGTGGGAAGCTTATCGTCCCAGCCTAAGTTCTGAATGGATTTTTGAACGGATTATGAACGGCGCGAGCCACCCGGCAGGATCGAACAACCTAGCGATTTGGGACAAAACTTCTCGCTTTGTATAGGAGGGTTCCACAACTATTTCGGGGGGAACGAAATAGAATTCGTCGGACTTTGCCCTCCACCGAATACCGAGCGTCTTGGCCTTGCTTTCGGCATCGATGTCGAGGAACTCGCTAAGAAGGAGGTGTTCGGCCGGGACGTCTTTAAGGACGCTTTTGTTGTTCGAGGTCCACTTTCTTAGCGGAAACCCGGAGGCACTAGGGCTGCTTGCAACTCTCGAATCGAACTTTGGGCTTCGTTTACGGAATTCGCCCCTGCCAGAACGTCGTCGACGTACATGTGCTGCTGGATGATGCGGCTGGCATTTGGAAATGGCACTTGGATATCCTCTGCCAGCTGTTGCAAGACTCGAATGGCGAGGAAGGGGGCGCAGTTGACCCCGAAGGTCACTGTTTTTAGTTCAAAGTCTCGGATATCTCCTTCCTTGTTTCGGAACAGAATTCTTTGAAACGGGGTATGTTTTGGGTCGACCCAGATCTGACGATACATTTTCGTAATGTCTGCACTGAAGACGTATTGAAAATAACGCCATTTCAGGACCTGGATCGTTTGATCGGATTGTAGGACTGGACCAGCATGAAGGATATCATTTAAGCTGGTCCCATTTGCCGACGGACTTGAAGCGTTGAATACAACGCGAAGCTTTGTAGTGGTGCTTTCGGGCTTAACTACCGCGTGATGAGGAAGATGGTACGAGGGAGAATTGTGAGTCGGCGAAACTTCTTTCATATGACCCAGATCCAGGTACTCCTGGATCACGCTGTCATATTGCTCTTTTAAGGGAAAGTCTCTTTTTAAACGATTTTCGTTTCTAAGAAACTGAGCTAACGCAATGGACCTTGAATATCCTAAATCGGATCCGGTATTCTCGGGGTCACGCAACGGGAGCGTCACCACGTACCTCCCGCTTGCGTCTTTTGTTGTTGTTTGGAGGAAGTTCCTTTCACAATAGGAGTCCGACTCTTTTACCATCTTTACTGGTAGATCCTCCACCTGCCAGAACTTGCTGAGAAGCGTGTCGAGCGAATCAGGGTCGCCTATTTGGTGCACCTGGGTCGTGAAGGATGCGACCCGTTTCGGCTTACCCTTAAAAATCGGCCCCGTTAGCACCCACCCGAAAATAGTTTCTTGGCCCAGGAGCGAGCCGCAAATATTTTGTCGGGTGCCATCCATCATTATGGATGGTAGAATGTCAGCCCCGATCAATACATCAATTTGAGAGCTCTCAAAAAAGGTAGGATCTGCCCAGCGGAGTGCGGGCAGGTCCTTCAAAGAATTCCGAGGGATCGGATAGGAGGGCAGTTTGTCTGAGAGCTCCGGAAGGACGTACGCTTCAGTGTCTCACTGTAGACCTGGCTTAGTAGGAGAGCGAATCCCGAAGTGACACAGCTTCGAGGATTTCGCGGAGACCGAATGATTTAACCCGGAGACTTGGGTCTGGGTGTTGCGGAATGGCAACTTGATGAGGTTGAACAGGCGTTCTGAGGCGTTTAAGGCTCGGGCTCGGTAGTTCGTCCCCAAATGGCACACGTCAATGGCGTCCGGCTGAAGTGCCGGACGCGAAAAAAGTTTGCACCGCTGAGGTGCTTGCCGATGCATTTCTGCTGGAGGGTCTCGGAGGTTGCTGTGTAGGGGGCGAGGTTGAGGAACTCGCATTTTCGGAATTTGGGGGGCTGCGATGCAGCAGCGTATGGTGCCTGCCCTTACATGTAAAGCAGCTGTGTGTGCTTGTGCAGTCACGTAGCTGGTGACCTCTGGCAAAACAATTCAGACATAGCTGCTTCTTTTTTATATAGCCGGAGCGCGAGTCAACAGACATTTGAAGAAAACGCGGGCACAATTCTACCGGATGGTTCTCCTTAGAACATAAGTCACACCCTTTCTGTTTGGTGCTGACCTTTGTCTCGAAGGATTGAAGCCTTTTTGGAACCGCCTGAGTCGGTTTCATATCTTCGATGGCTTCCAATGTCCGATACCTTTCGCTCAGGAAGGCATTCATTTCTTCCCAAGCTGGGATCTCGGATTTGGCAGTTAGCGACTGTTCGTTCCCATAAGGACAGGGTCTGCTTGGGCAGTTTGCTCGCGCAAAGGAAAACCAAGAGACAATCCCAGTTTTCTGTGGATACCTGGGAATGCTCTAGTGCTGTTAAACACCCCTGAATCGTGGATTGTAGCTCCTTTAGAGCATGAAGAGCCTCCCACGCCGAAGCAAAACCATCATTCGTGAGAGGAGATTTCGCCACGATGGCTTTTGCTTCGCCACTTGTTTTCGTAAGGAGATGGAATAGCTTCTCGACCGGAGTCAGCCTGGGGTTGTTTACGTAAATTGCCGTGAATAGGTCCCGGAAAGTGGGCCATCGGAGGTAGTCGCCATGGAAGACTTCCGTGTCGCATGGAGGTAAGCGGCAGCCGGACGAAATTAGCGGCTGAGAGGGTGCTTGCGCGACTTGAGGCGTTGCTCTGTCAATTGTTTCGCCAATTTGTGCTGCACATGACTCGTATACTGAGTAGCAGTAGTCATATTTGGCCTGGAGAATAGGCACTGTGTCGAGGGATCCTTCTTGGGCCATTAGGTCAGAGCATGTTTCGTACTCTCTTTCCACTTTGTCCCATAAGGCTCGCACCTGTTGCAGACGGACTTGTAACGTGTGTAGGGACGGAGAGGCTTGATCAGGAGTGTTGATCTTCGCATCGAAAAGGCTTACGCGATCGCTGACGGCGATGAATTTATGCAACGCTGCTGTTGCGGGCGTTGGCTGCTCAGAGGATGCCATTTTCTGTGTGGTTGAGCGTGTGACGCGGAGGAAATCTGTCCCGACAGCGGAGGGACTCTCGGATTTTCTCGATAGAGAAGACTCACTAGACGCTCGCGTCACTGGTCGGGAAATGACCAACCTAGGCGTTGTCTTCGAACTGGTCGATGGCAAAACCTTTGCTTTCGGAGTGGGAGTCGCGGTTTTGACCCTGGGACTAACGGACTTGGGTACTGGCTTACCGCGAGTGGATAGCGGAGATTGTGGGTTGAACTTTTGTTCTTTTCCAGGTGCGGGTGTCTTTTTTTTGTCTCCCTCTAGGGGCATGCTCAGCTATGCCCTAGGAGAAGGAAGTCAAGAAGGCCTGCACGCCGCAAAAAATGTGGAATTGAAAAAGAACCAGACACAGAGGGCACCCAAATCTGGATGGACAAAGAATCCCGTCGGAATTCGGGAGAAAGTTGCAATTGGGATCTGGAGATGGGAGCACAAAAGGAAAAAAAATCGCAATTTTTGTGAAATAAGCTTAAATGAAGCTAAAATTCAGTGTGAAAAAATAGCTAGGAGGATTCACAAAAAAAAAAAAAAAAGCTAGAGTGAAGTCCACAAGAAGATATAGCTATATTGGAGTCTAGAAAAACAATAGCTCAAATTTATAAAAAACTATGAATTGCAATTTCTAGAAAAATAGATAAAAAATAGCTACCAGCTGGAGTCTGGATAATAGCCAAGGATTTATAAAAAATCGCTACCGATTGGAAATTCCGAAAAAAGAAATAGCTAATATATGGAAAATAGCTATAAATTGGAATTTATGGAAAAATAGCTAAATAATAGCTACCACATGGAGTCTGGGTAATAGCCAATAATTTATAAAAAATCGCTACCGACTGGAAATCCCGAAAAAAAAAATAGCTAATATATAGAAAATAGCTATAAATTTGAGTTTATGGAAAAATAGCTAAATAATAGCTACCAGATGGAGTCTGGGTAATAGCCAATAATTTATAAAAAATCGCTACCGACTGGAAATCCCGAAAAAAAATAGCTAATATATAGAAAATAGCTATAAATTTGAATTTATGGAAAAATAGCTAAATAATAGCTACCAGATGGAGTCTGGATAATAGCCAATAATTTATAAAAATTAGCTACCGATTGGAAATCCCGAAAAAAATATATGAAAAATAACTATATATTGGGATTTATAGAAAAATAGCTAACAAATAGCTATGCGAAACATAAACCCCAAAAAAAAACAACAAACAAAAAGCCAAGTTGGGAGGCTGATAAATTTGGGTGGAACTGATAAAGAATTATTTTAATTTAGGAACCAGAAATAGGATCCAGAAATAGCTTGTAAAAAATTATTATTTGGCTTAAATAATTATTAAATAATCGGGTCAGTTTTTTCTTAAATTTTGTCGTCGGACTTATTTATTTTATTTTATGTTTCGATTCTAGGGTATTCTCTCGTCGCTATCCGGTTTTTTGTCAGGGCAATAAAGAACAAAGAGGAGACGAAAGAACTTGCACTTGCCAAGCCTATGTAAGTCGCGACTGTGTGTATGTATGTATGTATGTATTATTTATAGTTTAACAGGGGACTTGCAATATGTATTTATGTATGGAGAAACATATATCTATATGTAATGTAATATCGGAAGAAAAAAGTCAGGTTTTATTTTATTCTGTATGTCGAGATTTGTGTTTTATTTCGAGCCAAGAGATAAAATTTGTTCTCAGTTCGGTTTCGATATTATTTATTATTTTTGGTAATATATTTTATTTGTGTATTAAATTGGTTAAATCTATGGAGTGATTCTTATATATGTATGTAGATGTAAATTTTATTGGAATATATGTATGTCAATGGATATGTATGGGTATGTATATTTATGGGTATGTATAATTTTATGTGTATGTAAAATTTTGCTGAATATATGTATATGTATATTTGATTTAATTTAGTTGAATTTGTGGTTTGTATTTTATTGAGGCAAAAAACAGCAGTTTAGCAGCGGACGATAATAGTGAATTTTGGACAGTGTTTTAAAAAATGTATATATATATATGTCGAAGCGTCAATTGCTTCAGTGTTCTTAGCACCTCGAGCAGCGAGCCCCGTTCCCTTCGTTGGTGCCATCGTTCCACTTGTAGTCGTATCACAAAAATATCGTCTGTGTACTACGAATATTCTCCCAAGACTGCCTTCTCTCTTTTCATGCACGCTCGCTCGTCGCCAAAATCTGTTGCGCAGCTTGCTCATGACACACTTGCCATCCTGCTCATTCGCACACACCGCAAATAGCCAGTCCAGTCTCGCTCACACACTTCTTCGAGTGATGTACACAGAACGAACCAACGGAAGAGGCAAAACACCAAACACGTAGGCACGGGTCTCACTCAGTGAGAGGATTTACAGTTAGTCCTCTCGCCGACTCTCGGTGATATAAAGAATACAAGACAGCAATGACGGTTGTTCTGTTTTCTCTATTCTTCTTTATTACAATTTTGACACACACAATATTCATGTTGCTGTACTAAATTCAAATAATGCTACCAATGCTCCGACACGGCCAATCCTGACTTTTACACGTCCTCGTGTACAAATTTAGCAATTCATGTTGATATGCCCTGCTCAAGTATTTCTTCCTCTTTCTTAAAATCAATTCAAAACATAATCTTTACAACTAATTTGATATTCAAATCATACAGATGAATGTCCAGATAGCGCACCAAGTCTACCTATGTTTCTCGAAGAGGCCTCTTGGATTATGACGTTACACCTTTATGCGTCTGTTTCAACGCCAGTACCCTCTCTGGCACTGTCTCTCGCGTATGTTTCAACGCCACTTGTACCCTCACTGGTACCAATTGCGTCTGTTTCAACGCTAGTACCCTCACTGGCACTGTCTCTTGCGTATGTTTCAACGCCACCATTTGCGTCTGTTTCAACGCCACCACTCATCATATCCTCATCCATCTCCGCAGAAACTGTCTCGACCGGTAACGCCCTCAAACACTCATGAGGATACTTGTAGGTTCGCTTGCTTGTTAATGACTTCAAACAATATCGGTCTCCTTCAAGTAACTCGGTTATAACAAACGGGCCTTTAAATTTGGGATCTAGTTTGGTCTGATTTCTTTCTTCGCACTTGAGCAGAACATGATCACCCACTTTATGCTTTACAACGTTTGCCTTACTTCTATCGCTTCTTTCCTTATCATAATTAGCATTACTTTCTATATTAACTTTTGCTTGTGCTCTTAGGTTCTGTAGATTATCATATTTTTCTTCAACAATATTCGATAGCATCCCTAATGGTCTTACGTCTTTTCCAATTAAAAGCTGTAACGGACTAAACTTAGTGACCCGATTGATTGTGCAATTTATTGCTAACTGAACCTCTTTTAATGCCTCTTGCCACGAACGTTGGCCTATCTCCACCGCCGTTAGTAAACTTTTAAGGGTACTCATTACCCGCTCGACCTGTCCATTCGCTCGACTAGCTCCTGTGGCAATTAAATGCAACTCGATATTATGCACAGAGCAAAACTCCTTAAACTCAGATCCCGCAAAGCATCGTCCCTGATCTGCTATGATACGGGATGGAACACCAAACAAGGAAATAACTGCCTTCACTGATACTATACAATTGGCTGCATCTATCTTCAGAGTATGGTGTAAATAAACGTATTTTGTAAACGCATCTATAAGGACTATAATATACTCTTTTTGGTCGTTCTTGCCACTTAGTTTACCCGTGATGTCTATATGTACCGTATGAAAGGGTATTTCGATTTTAGGAATCGGATGCATTTCTTGTTGTATTTTCCCAGATTGTGGTTTCGATAGTTTGCACGTGATGCAATTGTCAACGAACTTTCGTACGTATTTCGTCATTCCTACAAACCAGTAACAGCTATACACTTTGTCAAGAGTCTTTTCCCAACCAAGGTGCATTATAGCCTCGTGAATGTGGTGAATGACAGCCCACCTATAAGACCTTGGAACTACAGGTAACCAACGGGTTCTACCATTCCTCTGAATTTTACGATACAGCAAACCAGCTCTTAACTCATACGTACTAGCAAGACTCTCGTTCAATTCATTGTTTTGTAGTTTAGAGATTAAAGATGTTATTTCGAGATCTCGCTGCTGTTCAGCTATAAGCCAGGTGTCACTCAATTCAGTTAAATCTACACGCATTTCAGGAGCTTTGGCAGCAAACTGTAACTTTTTCGTTATCGGGTTTCTTGAGAGGAAGTCCGCATGCGCCATGCGTTTTCCCTTCCTATACACAATATCGAATTCAAAAGATTGTAAATACAACCACCATCGATATACCTTGTCATCTAACTCAATCTTTTGTTGACTTGCCTTTAAAGAGTTACAGTCGGTATATACTGTAAACTTGATACCCTTCAAATAATGTTGATAATATTTCACTGCGTTAAATACTGCCAGGGTTTCCAAAAGATATGAATTATACCTTGACTCTGCTGGGGTTGTACATTTACTGTAGTACTCAATAACATGGTTTTTATCGTTTATCTTGTGCATGAGTATCGCACCATAGCCCACAGAGCTAGCATCTGTATGAAGCTCAACCGGATATTGTGGATCGAAAATTGTTAATACCGGGCTACGGGTCAATGCAAAGATTATCTCCTTTCTCACTGCTTCATGATTTTCCTTCCAATCAAAACTATTATTGTCTTTAGAAGTAAGACAAAATAGAGGCTTTAAGGTTTCAGAGAATTTTGGAACGAATTGTCGAAAGTATGATGCTAGTCCAATAAACTGTCTTAGCTGCGTGACCGTTTGCGGAGGTGGCAATTCAACTAATGCCTGCAACTTTCGAGGATTAGGTCTAAGCTCACCTGCCTCTACTTCGTAACCGAGATACTCAATTTTTGATTTTAAAAATGTACATTTTTCGAAATTAAATGAGAATCCAGCTTGAATGAGAGTTTCTATGACTGTCTGTAATCTTGAAATTGCCTCCATTTTAGTTTCGGCCACGACCAATACATCATCCATGTAAACCACAACATACGAATACGAAAGTGGCCCCAACGCTTTTATTATTGCCCGCTGAAACACAGACGGAGCATTCTTTAAACCAAACGGCATTGCCACAAATTCGAACTGCCCTTCCGGTGTAACAAATGCCGTACGCTCTATCGAATCTGGGTGAATAGGTATTTGGTAGAATCCGCTGGCCATGTCCAGACAAGAAAAATACCTTCCCCTACGCAACCTTGCAATTTGATCCGAGATAAGAGGCAATGGGAATTTATCCGACACTGTATTAGCGTTTAGCTCTCTATAGTCGACGCATAAGCGATCAGTTCCGTTTTTCTTTCTTACCAATAAAATTGGACTCGCAAATGGGGAACAGCTCGGTCTTATAATATTTGCCGTCAACAACTCGTCAATCTTTGCACGAACAGTTTGCTTCTCATCTACACTAAGCCTATATGGTCGCCTTTGTACCGTTTTATTTGGATCTATTAAACGAATTTCTAACTGACCTGTGTTAACTTGTGTCTTTGGAACTCCTGAGATAAAGTGTTGCATGTATGGTTTCAAGACGTTTATTAAACGGCTCTTGTCAGCTTCATTCAACTCTACATTTTCGTTAATACAATTTTCATATGTTTTGGGTTCAGTTACAACATTAATCAGTTTTACTTTATAAATGCAGAATCTGTCTGACTCAATCGTCACTCCGAAACCTTGACTTAAAATCTCCCTGCCTATCATGATATCGTGTTTCAAGTACTTGTCCATAATGACATGAAATAACATTTCCAGGATAAAGTCATTAATGGTAACATTGGTCAAAATTTGCGTAGAGCTACATACAGAATCGTTTCCAATACCCTTAAGCATTACTACATTATGAAGTCTTTTTCCAGAGAATTTCCCAGCAGCGCTTTCCTTAATGAGTGAACACTCGGCTCCGGAATCAAAGCAAAAATCAACGAACTCACCAGAATGAACGAGCACACCTTTTGGTTCCATTACCGAACATATGTTAACTCTCTTTTCAGTGCTTTGTCCAATCAAAGAGCACCCAGTAGAAATGTGTCCAGCCTGTCCACACTTATAGCATATTACGTTCGACTTTTGCTCTTTTGGCTTCATACCAACGCCTCCAGCATGCCCGCTCCCCGATGATTGTGATTCCCGACTTTTCTTCTGGCGGCAGTCTGCGATTTTGTGCCCTGACTTTCCACAATAATGGCAAATGATGTTTGAAAATTTCTGCTTCTTCCTTTCTGGCCCCAAAGTTGTGTCTGCCTTCGAAGTCTCTTGACGCTGCCCGATTTCGTATACCTGCAACTGTTGCTGCAATTCGCTACGCGACTTGATGTTTGTGGTGCACACAAGCTTTTTCAGTCTGCTGTCCAGTTGCGCAGTATGCGCAAGTACAACTGACACCAACAATTCCTCGCGCTCCATATTTTTCATTTTCGTCATTAGCGAAGTGACTAGGCGGCTTGCATACGACGACATGCACTCTCCAATCCCTGGGCGTCCTTCTAGCAGCTTGAGAAGTGTTGCTGCAGCTGTTTCTACGCCGACAAATCTTTGCGTAAATAGTTGCTTGAATTCAACCCAAGTCATGCCAGGAAAACAGATCTGTGAAAGCCATTGAGATGCATTGCCCTCCAAAGCTTTGCTGAGAGCGATCACAAGTGCACTACCCTCAAGTGGGTTATCAGTAAAAATCATGTCGGCCGTAATACTCCAAGCACATGGATCGGCGCCAGCAGCTTCGGGATTGTATTTTGGTAAAAACACCGTCTTTGGCTCACGAGGCGCTGCGCTAGCCTGCACTGTTCGCAGCAACTCCATAAAATTTCTATTTTGTTGCTCCAAAATTTGTCGCAACTCAGAGTTAGGAGGGTCGAATCCCACTTCTGATGTCGAAGCGTCAATTGCTTCAGTGTTCTTAGCACCTCGAGCAGCGAGCCCCGTTCCCTTCGTTGGTGCCATCGTTCCACTTGTAGTCGTATCACAAAAATATCGTCTGTGTACTACGAATATTCTCCCAAGACTGCCTTCTCTCTTTTCATGCACGCTCGCTCGTCGCCAAAATCTGTTGCGCAGCTTGCTCATGACACACTTGCCATCCTGCTCATTCGCACACACCGCAAATAGCCAGTCCAGTCTCGCTCACACACTTCTTCGAGTGATGTACACAGAACGAACCAACGGAAGAGGCAAAACACCAAACACGTAGGCACGGGTCTCACTCAGTGAGAGGATTTACAGTTAGTCCTCTCGCCGACTCTCGGTGATATAAAGAATACAAGACAGCAATGACGGTTGTTCTGTTTTCTCTATTCTTCTTTATTACAATTTTGACACACACAATATTCATGTTGCTGTACTAAATTCAAATAATGCTACCAATGCTCCGACATATATGTATATGCGCTTGGATACCAGCGGATCACCGTGAGACGAATTAGGGGGCCGGTATTGGCAAAGTGCTTGTTTATGCACTTAAAAAAAAGAAGTAATCACGGTGGCTGGGCGCATGTACTTATATATTTTCACTTAATTTTCACTTTTCACTTAATACGGATGGACGGAAAGAATAAACGCCGTTGGAAAAACGAAAATGGCGACCACGGACGGAATAGTATTTAAAGCCGTACTTATCTTGATTTTTCCGCAAGGAGCGCTGGCAGGATCAGGATGTGTCGCGGACTCGAAGGACCATGAAATGGAGTGGGCGGAATTAGTTGTTGTTGCTGCGGCTGCTGCTGCGAAATCCTCCAGAAGTTAAACGCCCGGGATCGACTTCAATTTTTGCACTTTATTATCGCACTTGTAAATAAAGACTAACTTAAAACTAACATAGGAAACACCGCGGGACCGCGGAGTGGTGAATACCTTGCGGGAAGGAGGGAGAGCGAGAGGAGAGATGGAGAGCGCGAGCAGCGGTGCTTGCGAGCCGTGGAGGAGCTTTGAGTACAAGCATTGGCCGCTTACACTGCCGCTCAACTGTTTGCGCCCTTCTGGCGTGAACACCAATGTTTAATGTTTTGAATGCTCCAGACACCTTGGTACGGGTTACGGGATACCTGGAAACCTTCTACGTATTTTAATAAGAATCTGTCGTTTCTCAATATTTTGAAAATCATATATGGACCTTTACATTTTGGAATCAATTTTCTAGAAATACCTGCTGTGCTGTCGAAATTTTTTACCATTACATAATCTCCTATTTTGTATTCAGAAGGCTTTCTGGCGGACTTATCATATTGTGTTTTGTTATACTCTTGAGCTTTTCCTTGATTATTTTCTGCTTCGCTCCTAATCTTCTCTAAATCCCTATCTTCTGGAGTGTTATCTAATTCTTCTAGTTTTTCTTTCAATTCGTCTACTATTTTTCCTCTTTGCTCTAAACCAAAAAGCACTTTGCTTGGAGTTTGCTTGATACTGCGGTGTTGTGTATTATTTAGAACGTGCTCCACTTTATCTATTACTGTATCCCAATATATACCTTTCTCTGGTTCTACCAGTTTCGCTATCATTGGACCTAAACTTCTGTTGACTCTTTCAACCTGTCCGTTCGCCTGTGGTGATCCAGTCGCAATCTTCATATGCTTAACATCAAACTCTAACATAAAATCATCAAACTCCTTGGATGTAAAACAACTTCCCCTGTCTGAAATAATGCATCTAGGCTTGCTGTATGCTCTAAAATAGTCTTTTAAAGCTGTTATGACTTCTCTTGTATTGGTGGTCTTTGTAGTGTATAAACGTACGAACTTAGTAAAACCGTCGTTGACAACAAAAATATGTTTTTTGGATCTACCCGAGTCGACTGGGCCGTAATGATCGATATGTATAAGTTCAAACGGTTGACTACCTTTTGGAATGCAGTGCAGAAATCCCTCCTTACCCGTCTTAGAGGAGAAAGCAACACATTTTAAACAATTTTCTATATGGCCTAAACACTTGTCTTTGGCATTGGGAAGCCAATAAGATTTCAAAATTATATCTAACATTTTGTCTCTACCTATGTGTCCGATCTCATTGTGATATTTATATAGAATATGATCTTCCATGTCTGTGGGAACATAAAATAATAGTCTGCCGTCGTTACATTTTCTATAAATTATTCCGTTTCTCATTTCGTATAACTTATGTTCATTTTCCTCTAACAGTTTTCTAATTTCTTGAATTTTTTTATCTTTGGTTTGGCAAATTACTAAATTGTCTTCAAACGTATTCGATTCTACTATCATGATATTCGTACATCTACTAAGAGCATCTACATGCTGCATCCTTTTACCTTCTCTATGTATAAGTTCATAGTCGTAGTTCTGGAGCTCTAACGCCCATCTAGCTATTCGTGGATTAAGTTCAATCTTATTCAGTGTTAAAGTAAGTGAATTACAATCAGTAATAATTTTAAAGCGTTTTCCATACAAGTATATTCTAAATCATCTCAGTGCGTGAATAATTGCCATCGTCTCCAGTTCGAAACTGTGATATTTTGCCTCAGCGACTGTTGTACGTTTTGAAAAATAAAATATGGGATGCAATTTTCCATCCTCTTTCTTTTGACATAATACGGCACCGAAGCCAAGAGCGCTTGCATCACAGTGCAGCTCTATCTCGTCTTTGAAATAATAAATGGGTAAAACCGGCGCCTGCACTAACTTTTCCTTGAGCGTAGAAAAACAGCTCATTTCTTTTCCTCCAAATTTAAATTTCTCGTCTTTTCTCAAGAGGTCGTATAACGGTTTCGCTAATGTTGAAAAATCTTTTATGAATCTTCGAAAGTATGAACATAAACCTAGGAAACTATGAACGGATTGTATCTTGTCTGGAATTGGAAAATGTTGTATGGCATCTATACCTTTATCATCTGCCCTAATGCCTTCGCCGTTTATAATGAATCCTAAATACTTAATATTTGTTTGAAGAAACTCACATTTATCCATTCTTAATTCTAATTTATTTTGAGCTAATCTGAGAAACACTTCCTTTAAGGTTCTTAAGTGTTCCTCCGTGTCCTTGCAGGCGATCATGATGTCGTCCATGTATACAATTACTTTGTTGTCCCTAATGAGATCCTCAAAAATTTTGTTTACAAATCTTTGAAACACTGCCGATGCAGTTTTTAGCCCCATTGGCATTCTGAGAAACTCGAATTGACCTAACGGTGTAACAAATGAGGTGTATCTAACCGAATCCTTATTAACAAATACATGAAAATAACCGTTTTTTAAATCAAGTTTCGAAAAAATTTTCTTGTTAACTAGTTTGTCTAAGAGGTCATCGATAAGCGGTATCGGATAATTGTCCTTGATTAATATCTTGTTTAGTTTTCTAAAGTCTATGCATAGTCGTATGTCTCCCGTTTTCTTTTTAACTAAAACTATTGGCGAAGCATATTCGGATTCACTAGGTCGTATAATCCCTTCTTTCATATATTCATCTAACAATTTTTGTAATTTCTCCTTTTCTGAGTAGGCAAGTCTTCTTGGTGCGCAGCTAAATGGTTTTGACGTTTCTAAACATAGTTTTATTTCACATCTGACTAGAGGTTCGGTAGGCTTTCTAACATCTAAGTAGTTGCTTTTGATAATCTCTTTCAATTGACAGTTTAAGGCTCGGTCATTTTCTGCCCCGCATATGTAATTCATTTGCTCATCCTCTACGTAATCAATGCTAAAGATTTCTCTAACTGCTTTTTCATAACTGGGCATAACTGTATTATAAAATTTCTGACTAAGTGCGGAATCCGTTGTAACGCTGCCTAAAGGAATAACTGTTTCGTTCAGTGTTTTACTAACTGTAGTATTAACTGTTTTACTACTCGTTTCGATATCTGCTATACTAACTGTTCCATAACCTGTTTCACTAACTGTTTTACTAACTGTTTCATAACTTGTCTCACTAACTGTTTTACTAACTGTTTCATAACCTGTCTCACTAACTGTATTACTAACTGTATTACTAACTGTATCACTAACTGTATTACTAACTGTCTCACTAACTGTATTACTAACTGTCTCACTAACTGTCTCGCTAACTGTCTCATTGTCTAAGGTACTAACTGTTTCCTCATTTAATGGGTTAACCGTAATCCTTCCCAAAGTATCTGGATCCAGCTTAAGCTGGCAAGCTTCCATAAAATTTCGTCCAAGGATTACATTATGACTCATAGACCCGTCTGGAACTACGTATAAATCAAAATAACATTTTATTCTTTCTTTTGTAATGTAACATAAGGTTTTTCCGAGTATTATTAGTTGGCTTTTATTTAGCCCGAAATAGTTTTCAGCAGCAGACTCTAAATTGACTTCACTGAATATACTGCTTAGTTTTGCAAATGATATTGGACTCCCGGTGTCTATGAGGCATTCTGTAATTAGTGGGGTTTTATAGCTACTGTGAAAAAAAATCTTAACATGCCTTACATAATTGTTGATATTGGCGCTCTTGCGCTCCGGGCATTGTCCGACGAAGTGTCCGAACGCTCCACAAGCATAGCAGGATCCGGGCTCTCTCTTTGGCTTCAGGCACTCCTTGGCGAAGTGTCCTTTTGAGTTGCAGTTGGCGCAACGCAAATCCTTCTTAGTTGGACCTCCTTCAAAGAGGCGTTTTGGCGAACTATTATCAGGCTTGTGCTTTGGCAGACGTACTTCCGAGAAGGCTCTCAAAACCTGCATCGGTTTGGAAAAGCGCTGTATGCGAGCCTGATTGCGTAGCGCTGGTGCCGGAATTCCCTCGATAATTTTTTCCAGGAGTTCCTCCAGATCGATGTTGATGCCGTTGGCCAGCATCATCTTGTCCTCGAAATAAGCCGCAAATTTCTCCTCTGAACGCCATTCCCGCTTTTGGAATGCGCTCCTCAATTCTCCTTTGGACATTTTGACCCCAAATGACATAATTAACTGCTTACACAGCTGATCGGTTGACTCCAGAATTCGCGTGGTGTTTGCGTGCAGCCAACGTTGTGCACTCCCTTTCAGCTTGGCAATTAGAAGCATATGCATGCAGCCGTCGTCCAAATTGTAGATCTTGCCGATGTTCTGGAACTGTGTGACCCAATTACGCACACACACGCTGCCGTCGTACTCCATGGTGACCTTTTTTTGCCAAGGCAAGCGCTGCTGCTGGCGATTCCAAGAGTTTGTTTACATTTGTACTCTGGCGTTGATCATCACTGCTAGCGGTCTCCTTTCCAACACTGGTATCTCCCTCGATAATGTTATCGGCAGTGATGGTCACTTTGGTGCTGTTAGCTTTAACATTGGTGCTGTTAGCGCACATGTTAACATTGCCATCATTTTCAATGTTATTTTCGATGACGTCATGGGCTTGGCCAGCACGAACGGACATGTTCTTGCTCGCCTCGTCGATTTCTGTGTAAATGCTCTGCAACACGGCCATGTTTGCATCTATTTCGTCACGAATTTTCTGCAGGGTGGCTTTTTCGGCATCCACTAGCGATAACTGCTCCAAATCCAGACTTTCTAGGGTCTCTGACGCCGCCGATTGCGCGTCTAACGGGGTCGCTGGTGTGTCTCCCTCTTGCAGCTCTCGTTGTGCTAGCTGCGATGCAGCTCCATCCGTTACTGATCCGTTGTTTGACGGTGGATCGCCACGTATTTCCGAAAAAAAAATGGCTTGGAGACGCCCTATCAACTCCGCTTTAGTGCCGGAAGTTTGGCGTCCAAGGGCTCCCAACCATTTTTTTAGTTGTTGCACCGAGAATTGATTTAATATGGTGTCAGGCATAGTGAGTAATGACCACTTCTGATGTTGTAAACGCTTGAACCAACTCCGGTGCGACGCTTTGCTTAATTAAGTTTTTCTTTATTATAGACTTTAATCTCCAAGAACCAGCGACCGTATGCCGCGCTTTGCTTCTTCGTTTTACTTATGCTCTCTCATGCGTGTCTGTATGCGTGAGAGCTAGGTGTATGTACATTGTTATCTCTTAAAGCTAGCTTATAAGTAAGAGCGGGACAACAGTATTGTTCTTACTTATAACGGGGCCACCATGGGCTTCATACGTTAACCTAAACTACTACATGATACATACATGGTACTGTGGGCCTAAAGGGTATCTATCCTACTACAATGTTGTTTTTTGTTCTTCAGTCATATTTATATTAATTTTTTTGACTGATGCTTGTTTTCCCGTTTTCGCCTTTAAGGGGCCTGCGATTGATGCGAAGTTTTTGATAAAACATCTGTAGTAACTTGCTAAGCCCAGAAAAGAACTGAGATCAAAAAGAGTTTTTGGCACGAGCAACTCCTTTATGGCTTTCACCTTTTCAGGTGAGGTTCGGAGACCCCCTTGCGATACGATAAATCCCAAGTATTCGGGGCTTTTTTTGAAAAACTTTTACTTTTCTTGAGATACCCATGCAATACTTGGGGCGTTCTTGACCCCAAATGGTAATCTGCAAAACTCATATTTGCCATTGCTTATCGATAAAGGTGTTTTTTCTCGGTCTTTCTCTTCTAACTCGATTTGGTGAAAGCCCGCTTTAAGGTCGAGCGTTGAGAAATATTTTGATTCGCCCACATTTGACGATATAGTCGAAATCGAAGGAATAGGGTACCTATCATCCACGGTTTTTTGGTTCAACTTTCTTAAGTCAATAACCAACCGTTTCTGTTTTACCCCGTTTTGCTCAAATCCCTTTTTATCTACAACCCAAGTCGGGTTGTTGTAGGGCGATCGGGATGGCCTTATTACGCCATTCGCTAGAAGTTGTTTAGCCTCTGCGTTTACAAATTCCGTTACGCCCATGGGGTGCGGGTATGATTTAGAGTATACCGGCTCACAGTGGTTGCACTTGTAGGGGACCGCGGCCATAAATAGTTCCCGTTGAGATATCGTTATGAAAATTTTCCCAAAAATTTAAAAAAAATATTTGAACATGTATTAAAAAAATTAGCCAAATCGGACGACGTTATCTTATAGCTCCCATAGTATTGCTAATATGCCGATGGTGTGCAAAAACACTTCCAGTAGAGTTGCAGGTCCCGTAAATATAAACAAATTAAAAATCTCCAGTTCTTTCAGTTAATAATAAAAGTAAAATTGAAACGAATTTTAATTTGAATTCAAAAACTAAACAAATACCATCTAACAAATCAAATGTCGACGAAAAGAATTGAGATTTATCTTTTTTGGTAGTTTTCTTTGACCTGTTATAAAGGGGTCAGAACGCAAAAGAAGGTTGTTCATCAAATCGGTATTTGTTAATATGCGAGACATTTTTCGAGTATGCTGAAGCCGGTACTTCTTTATTTCCTTATTGTTGGACTCCGCAGCTTCTTCTGAAAGCTCTCCAATCGACAGCAACGCATGATCTATCACCTTCGCACCGTGAATTAAAATTTTATGTACTGTTGCTGGAAGATAATACCATGAATATTTTGTTACTAGCCGTTCAGCAGTATTCAAAGCATAGCTTTCGAATTTTTGAATATTAATAGAATATCCTGATGCTAAAGCTTGCAATATTGTTGCGCATCGGGTTATGACTTCTTCATCAATGCCTGTAATCTTAGATGCCAAGCTGGGGTTTCCAAAAAATTTTCTAGCTGTATTTCCATCGTTGGAAGATCCTTTGCCTCCGTCTCTTGGTTTATCAACAATGATTCCCATTTTGTCACGAAATTCCGCTTGGATTCGTTCTTTTCTTTGCAGTACATTGAGCTTATGTTCTGCTGATCTCGCCTGCCACATTTTATTTCCAACTTGTATGAAAGGTGCATTATGTACTCAAATAAGCGTATGTACGAATGAAGTGGCGATAAGCCGAATTCAAAATACTTTCATCAACGTTTTTGCTAGACATTTTTCTAATTGATTCATTTCCGTTGGTTTTGCACCGCATATAAAACATTTCATTGAGGGCGTATTGCTTAACGCGTTGCACACTTTACCATCTACCATAGTAAGTTGCAGGGTATGGTTGATGAATAATTTTTATTGAGAACTTGAAATTCAGTTGGCACTAGCTTCTCAATTTCTTTTTGAAGTATAGTTCTTCTTCAACGGATAGTGAGGCAGTTTCCTTTTTCAATTGAATCCTGATTGGCCTACAATAGCGAGTAGAAGATGGTCTCGGATTTTTCCATATTATTTTGGCGCTACTTTCAGCTATAAGCTGAAGTGGGACGTACGACGTTGCAAAAATACACCTATCATCGTCATTACAGTTGGAAAACTTTTGCTTGTATTCACTGTGACCAGTACTGCCATCAAAGCCCATTTTCCAATTAATGTTAAATTATCCTCCACACCATCCAGACAATTTTCAATAACAGTATTTTGAAGCTGTAAAATACTTGTAGCTGTGTTGTCTAGAAGACTCTGCAGCTCCACTTCTGCATATGTTTCACCTACTGTTATGTCATTTGGGTATCTTGACTTCTTGAGTTTGAGAATTTTCTCATAGCTAGGCAATATATTGCACGAAGCTTCATTATTCACAAACTCTCGAATTACCAAGTATTGGTGTTTGGTTATACCAGTCTCCATTAAAAGCGATAAAACCTTTTCAATATCTGGTTCGGAAGACTTAAGGATCGGTGGAGTGTCGGATAAGCGTAACACAGAAGCTGCAGACTCATCGTGTTTTTCCAGCAGCGCTATCCGACGACGTTTCGTCCTTTTTGAGGACTCAGCAAAGTCAATTTTGGGACGTCCACGTTCCGCACTTGAAACCTTTGCTTGAAGGCTCAATTAACATGGTTTCACAAGTGTTCAGCCATTCGTATTGAATTTAACAATTAAACCTTTATTGCGTTTGTATTTAGCCCAATAAGCAATAATTTTTTGCAAATGTAATTCAAACAGTTTCAAGAATCGTTAACTCAACTACATAGCCCTTGTTTTTATGGTTTCTGATACCAAACGTATCACACTACGTGTTCTTTCCGCATTCGCACCCTGTTCTGCGCACCAAAGCTCTAGGATGTGCATACGCAAAAAAGTGCAATTACAAGAATCGTCTGTAGAAAACGGTAAGAAAAATATGGGGAAAAAAATAATAAGCAAAATTGTTCACACAAACATAATTGACAAACACAAATGATGATTACAAAAGAAACATCACAAAAGCATAGGACAAGCAGCAAAATACGGCGAAAACTTGACCTTGAAGACTGCAAGACAGCTTCAGTTTATTATTGTTTACTCGTATGTTTGCAAATATTTGCAGCTAGACTTTTTATTTTTATTTTCTTAAAACATTGACAAATCCAGTGATAGCACTCATTAAGGGGGATCGGGGGGCAATATATCTAAAAGTTTACCTAAACTAGGAAAATTACGTTCACATAATACACAAAAAAGGTATAATCCATCAAAAATTCACCAAAAATGATAAATTAATTCAATGAATTTTACAATTAGAATTTATTAAAGTAAATACCTGAAACTTTAAAATTAATTTTAAATAATTAAAATTGGACCTATCATTCGCACGTTTGACCACTTTGAAATTCACTTTTGTTGTGACGAAAAGCAATCAAAACTCCGCTGGGCTGCAAAAATGAACAGTTGTTCTCTCTTTACACTATATTTTTAGAATGTCCCGTTAGAGTTAAGACAAAAAGGTTTTACCATACACATATTTGGACATTTTAGAGACAATCTGGTTACTTTTCGTAAATATTTGGAAAATTTTTTTTTTTGATTTTTGGCCTATGGGCGCAACCACTGTGCGGCTCTCTGTTTGTCTTTATGGTTGCCATTGTATTTATGTTGAATGGTAGGATTTCATCTGTGTCGGCGAAGGCCCTACAATTTTTTGCTATCATATTGTCAAAAGCGGCTCTTATTGCCGGTGGGACGTCTTTGTCGTCTATTTGGATGAAATTAACGTTTTCGGTTTTGGAGAAATGGATTTTTTTTACCCCGTTACTAGTTACTAGTATATTTTTGGTAAGGTCGAGTCTTGCTTTCACTTGTTTAAGTAAGTCAAGCCCGACGATTCCATCAAAGTCCTTAAGAACTTTAAGTATAAAAAAAGGTGACTTTGGATTAAACAGAGAAATTATGCACTTTTGTTCTATTCTTGTATGGCCATGAATTGACCTAACGCAAAATGATTTTTCTGCTGCCGCAATGCCTGTAAGCCCTGGGCATGGTGCTATGCAATTTTTTGAAGTGTCAGTATCAATAAGAAATTTGATTTCCCTCCCTTCTAACGTACGAGTGATATACGGGAGCAGGTATTTTACGCTAAAAAATTGCAGACGTCGTCTGTGTCGAGGTCGTCTTCTATTTGTTCAACCCTTCATGTTATAGTCTTATTCTCCTGACCCCTGTTCTGGCATATAGTTACTTCTTTGTTGAGTCCGTGTGGACTGGCCCCTTTGCCAAGTAGCAGGCTGCCTGGGTGTTTCCCACATACGGACGAGACTGCTTCTAAGCGAGCCAGTTTGATGGTTTCCTCCCCTTTGGGTTTTTATGAAATGGGGATTTTTTTAATTGCCCCTAGGTTCTGATCCTGTTCAATATAGTTATATGAATTTTGCTGTGATGGTTTTCTTCATTTTGCCTGTCACTGATTGTGTGGTTTATAATTTTTTTGTCTCATTATGACGGGCAAAGTTTGCCGCGGAAACACTATAGTTACTCGATTCGGCTTCTTGAGCCAATGCCAATGCCGAATGCAAGTCCTGTGGTTGTGCCGGAAAAAAGGCTATTTTTTTAGTGATTTCTCTAGGCCAGATACGAACGCATGTAAAGCGTCATTTCTGTGTTTTTCATTGAGAACGGCTGCTGCGGCCGCGTCCGTTCTACCTCATCGTAATATTTGAGTAAGGGTAATTCTCCCTGTCTTGACAAACTTAATTCTTGTTTAATTACATGTGTCGGAGTCTTGTCCGCGTATGTAAAGTCTGAGCGTGCTATTATCGCATGGAAATTGAACACAGTGTTAAATGAGGCTAGCACGGCGGCCGCTGGCCCTCTAACTTTATTATTCAGAGTTCCGACAGCTTGGTAGTGTCGGCTGCTGCCTTTGTAAGGTTCAAATACTTTGTATGCCGCAGTTGCGGCCTGTCTCCAGGAGACGTAATTTTCTTGTTTCCAGTCAAATTCCGGGACCGATTTTATTATGTCGAGAGGTTTGTTGCACTCGCTTCCTGGTCTACTTTCAATTTCGCGATATATCTGGACTTTTGGAGTTTTGTCTTTAAGCAAATTTAACTCCCCCGCAATGGCGGCTAATTTTTCTTCGAATATCTCTCCCTGCCTTTGGAGCGCACCGGCTATGGCGGCCTCCATATTTGCAATCTGTTCTGCTTGCATTCCGAACACTTGCTACTTTCCTGAATTCCTATCGTCGAGAATGCTGTCCCGAATGTGCGCAGCCCTATTGGCTTGTTTTTTGGTACTTTTGTTTCTAAAAGTTTCTTATACTCTCTTAACACTTCCTCGTCTGACGAGGCGTTGTCAATTCCTCTATACATGAAAAAAGATCGTTGGGTTTTTTTTTTTTCTCAGTGGGTGTCAGTGAATAAAAATATTCACATCTATTTTTATTATGTTTGATTTTAAATATTGGCAGAATTTATTCTTCAGATATTTTTTATTAGCGAATCACTTTAGACAAAAAGCCTACTCACATGTTCCTATTTTATCTGGTTATGCTGCTGTTGCCGCTTGCCGTTGCTGCCACTGGTACAGGCGCTGTTGCTGCAGTTGTTGCCGCTGGTAACGCTGGTATTGTTGTTGTTGCTGTAGCTGTAGCTGCCACCGCTGCTGCTTTTTTCTGGTCTGAGAAGTCCTGCAGTTCCCCTTTGTAGTTTTGTATGTGTTAATGTTCTTCTGCACTTGTTTTATTTTTAGTCGCGTGTTGTTGCTGTATTTTCGCACGTTTTAATACTTCGCGTGTTGGTTGGGCGCCAGTTAAGAAATCACTCGGTTTGTAGTTTAATATTTTGATATTTTTATTATCCGCTCTCCCGTTAGAGCGAGGGTTTAAATTGAATTGTCGAGACTGTTAAACCCCGGAGTAAAAAATTAGACTAAATTAAAGAGCTACCCGTTTCCCAGCTTGAGGCCTCTGCCTTGCTGCAGCGTAGTCTACAAAGCGCCAGGTCAGCATTCCGATATCCGGTGTCAGTCACGCGCTCCGCGAGTGCTCCGACTGGGCTCCGGGCAATTGCCCTTGCAATGCGCGATCAGCAGTTCTTCATTGGCCACCATATCCGGTGACTTGCAATTCGGCAGTTTCTCTCCGTGAGAACCGCCTTTGCTAACTTGCCCCTTGGGCAACTTTCTACATACCCACTACAATTCGACCATCCTGACATTTAAAATCTGATCTTGTCAATATTTTTAACTTATAGCTATTACATGGTCTTTAGTCGATAATTGGTTATTTATTTTTTTTATTTAATTTTATTATACTTAATTATACAAATTCATTTTCTAGTCCCTTTTCAATGTTTAATATTTTGACTACTTCAAACACCTTGATATTGATTACGTGCCAATTGAAAACCTTTTACATCTTTAATCAAAAACCTAGAATTTTTGAATACCTTCTCTATTTAATATGGACCCTTATTATTTGGTATTAGCTTTCTAGAAACTCCTCCTGTAATATCGAAATTCCTAACCATAATGTAATCTCCTACTTTGTACTGCGTACTTGTTTTCTTCTTACTATTATAAATTTAGTCATTATCACTCTGTGCTCTTAATTGCGATTCCACTTCTTTCTTTCTAATTTCTTTCAAGTCTCCAATTTCACTAAAGTTATCTAACGCTTCTAATTTTTGTTTTAACTCATCAATAACATTCCCCTTTTGCTCAGTTCCAAACAATACTTCTTGTTTGGTATTATGTATTAAAAAAAAATGCTACATCTTCAATAATCTACCGGTCCATTATGATCGATGTGTATTATCTCAAACGGCACGTTCCCCTTTGGAATGCTATGCAGCATTCCTTCTTCTTTTCCAGACTTTGGTGAAAATGCCACACATCTCAAACAATTTCCTATATGCCTAACAACTTCTTCTTTCATATTCGAAAACCAATAATTCTTAAGAATAGCATCAATAAACTTATTCCACCCTAAGTGCCCTAATTCATAGTGATATTTGTATAAAATGTTTTCTTTCATTTCTTCTGGCACACAAAACTACAATCTACTATCTGCCAATCTACCAATCTACTTTTCTATAAAGTACAATTGACGCCGCTCGGCCTATCACGAGGAGATGCCTTCAAACATTCAAGAAAAACACCTCGTGTTCGATAACAAACAGAGTAGTTGGAGTTGTTTTATTCTGTAGAATATACATAGGTTGAACTTAACCTGAAATACAGTCTTAATCCTACATACCGCAGTTTCCCTTCCTTCTCAATGTGATAGCAAAAACGGAGTGATTAAGCTTGGCGTCACCCGATTTAGTGTGCCCTAATACGTAATCTTCAAAATCCTAACACAAATATCTCCAAGTTCTGGCGACTCTAAATTTAAACTTAACTAACTATCGATAGCCCTAAACCGTTCCGCGACATCCCCACCCCGGTGAAGCACTCGCATTCACCACGTCCAGGACAGCTAGCTTCGAAGCGGGACGCATTGTCGTCTTGGCTCGATCGTTAGTCCGCACCGCCGCTCGACGAGGGATTCCATCTCTCCCGGTGAACTCCTCTTCCACGACGCCTCGTTTCCACTCTCTTCGTGGTAGACCAGATCTCCTCGACCAATGGGCTCGACGTGCTTGCACCATCTCTCCCTACGCACAAGTATTGGCAGGTACTCATGCACCCATCTCTTCCAGAATCGATCCCGCATCATTCTTGCTATGCGCCACTGCTTCCTGGTAACGCATCTAATGGACTCCAGTCCATCATCTTTGGGAAGATCCAGAACATCGGGTACTCCTTTCAATAAATCTTTGGTTGTCAGTGGAGCCTCCTGGTCCACCGTCACTGGTAGATGAGTGAGCGGACGAGAGTTCACTATGCTCTCCGCCTCAATCAACAGGTTCTCCAGTACGTGCTCCTTGGGCTCGATCTCCTTCATTGTGTGCGCCAGCACCTCCTTTACGCACTGCACCATCCTTTCCCAAGCGCCACTTTCAGCTGGGTTCGCCGGGCAATTAAAGATCCACTCAATTCCTTTGGACGACAGCTCGCTCTGGATCCGTGCAGGCTCAAACACCTCGCTGAACTTCCTGGCCTCTCTATCGGCTCCAACGAAGTTCTTCCCATTGTCGTTCCTTATCCTGACCACCGGTCCACTGCTGCTCATAAGGTTCCTCATGGCGATTATACAGGAATCTGTAGACAAATCGTGGGCCATCTCCAAGTGGATAGCCCTTGTGGTTAGACACGTAAACAATGCCACCCACCTTTTCTCCGTGTGACGTCCAACAGTCACAAATAGCGGTCCAAAATAGTCCAGGCCGGTATACTTGAATAGCCATCCGTTGGCCTCCAGCCGGTCCTCTGGCAGAACTTCTGTCGCCTCCACATTTTGGTGGCACATCCTCTCGTGGTGATGCTGCACAATTATCTCCGCCAGTGCCTCCTCGTGAGGCAGTATGATCGGCCGTCGCGCGCTGTATGGCACACACGCCGCGTCGTCGATCCTCCCGCTGGATCGCATTACTCCGTCCTCGTCGAAGTATGGTGACAACCCATTCAGTCGGCTACCTTTGGCGGCCTTTCCTTGGCTGTATTCAGCAAACGCTTCTCCCTGCGACTGCCTTATCAGTGCGCGCTCGGCCTCAGCGCACTCCATCGACGTCAGTCCGTGATCCTCTCGATCGGAGCGTTGTCCACGGCACCGTCGAATAAGTCTGAGCACCCATGCAGTGCTCCTCACCAATCGGTTGTAGCTCGAAAATCTCCGTAACGATATAAAGTTCGCCATGACCAGGGCGAACTCACATTTCATCTCCTCTTCATCTGGCGTCGGGGGATTCCATTCCTCGCGCGATCTCGGGCAGCTTTCTTCCGGTCCTCGTAAGAACCAATACTCAGGTCCACGTCCTTGTGCGGCCTCGTCGTGTCATCTGCCACGTTTTCGGCAGACGGAATCCATCTCCATTGAGACGCCTTCGTGGATTCCAAGATCTCCGCCACCCGGTTTCCGACGAATTGCTTGTATCTCGGGTGGGTGCTGCTTATCCAGTGCAGCACAGTCTTAGAATCCGTCCATAGCACACTGGTGCTGATCTCCACACCGTGCTCTTGCCTGACGGTGTCCATCAGCCTCATACCCAATACTGCTGCTTGAAGTTCCAGTCGCGGGATTGACATAGTCCTCATCGGAGCGCACTTCGTCTTCGAACATATGAAGTGCGCCTGTACATCTCCGCTTGCGTAGGTGGCCCGCCAATAGGCCGCTGCTGCGAACGCCGACTGGCTGGAATCCACAAAAATGTGCAGCTGTAGTGTCCGCACTCGTCCAGCGCCGAAGTAGTAGCGTGGACATCGAAACTACTCAATTCTGTTCATTCCTTGCCGCCAGCTCTCAAAGGCTGCGACTAACGTGTCTGGTAACGGCTCGTCCCAGCCGACTCCTCTCCGCCAAATCTCTCGCATTAGTATTTTAGCGGTCACCATGTAGCAGCTCAAAAACCCAATCGGGTCGAACGTAGACATGACCAGGCTCAGGAACTCCCTCTTCGTGGGGACGCGTTCCTCTGTCATCACGTTCCTTGGGACTCGATGTTATTTGACTCCGAACTTGAAGTCATCTGTAGGTGGCTGCCAGTACATTCCTAGTACCTTCTCCTCAGCTTCAGTCCATCTGACGCTAGCGATGGATTCAAGTGGGTTCAACGCTCTGACCACACTTGCCGAACTGGAAGTAAATCGATACAAATCAAACTCAGTTTCCGCGTGTATCTCTCTCACCCGTGACGAAACGGCGAAAGCTTCTTCTTCATTGGGGAAACTGTCGACGTAGGCATCCACGTAGTAATACTCGTTGATCGCCAGGACTGCTCGCAGAGCCGTGCTGCTATACTGCGAAGCATTCACGGTCTTCACCTAATCCGCCGAGCAGGGTGAGCAGGCCGCTCCGAACGTCATCACCTGCATCTCATATATGTCAGGCTCCCGACGATCTTCTCCATTCCTCCATAGGAACCTCAGGGCGCATCTATCTTTTGGCTGCATCAATACCTGATGAAACATCTCCTTGATGTCTGCACAAACCCCAACTGCTCCTTTCCGGAAATGGAAGAGTACCGCTGGGAGGGGCTTGTAGCGCTGTGGGCCTTTCATCAGCGCTGAATTCAGGGACACTCCGTTCACCTTGGCAGCCGCGTCGAAAACCAGCCGGATTTTTCCAGGCTTGTTCGGGTTCTCCACCCCGAAGTGCGGTAGGTACCACACCTTGTCTTCCTGTGACCTCTGGGCTTCCTGGGGCTCCAGTCGTCGTGCGTAGCCCTTCCTGACGTAATAGTCCATAATTCCATTGTAGGCCCGCGCGAAGTCCACATCGCGCCTCATTTTACGTTCAATGTTGACAAGTCTGTTGAGTTCCATACTGTAGCTCTCTGGCAGTCTTACCTCGTCGTCCATAGCAGCCCGGTCTCATATCGTCGGCCTACTCGCTTGGTCGTCTCCTGCAGAATACTCAGGGCCCGCGTGTTGCCGTCATCTGCGACTGACGGCGCCAGCTCCACTCCGCCAGCTGCCAATGGCTGTGCCGGCTTCACTCCGAAATTCTCGATCTCGAAATAATCGCTGACCATCTTCTCCAGAAGATTATCCTGTGGCACGGCTAGGAGGCACGATCTCTGAAGCGATGAACTTGACTTTCCTTTCGCCGGTCCATATAACACCCATCCAAGTGCGGCTGCTGCATATGGCCCTCCAGATCCATAGCTTCTGGTTCTGAGGGGTATTCCTAGGTGCGCATGATCCAATCCAATTAGGATCCTTGCAGTCGCATTGTTGTACGGCTTTAACGGCAGGTGGGCACTCACCGCCTTTACATCTTCCCGACGCAAACTCTGCATCGGCAGTTTCAAATTGGGTACTCCGTATACGTTGTTTAGCCCATGGCGCTTTGGCTTGCCCGCTGCACTGATCTGCAGGCTAGCCATCCTCGTGCGCTCCTTGACGGACTTTCCGCCAAACCATTGCACGTTCAGTTGTCGACTCTCACCTTTTAGGTTCAGGCTGCGGATAAGTTTGTCGTCGATGAGCGTAACAGACGATCCTTCATCCAGCAATGCGTAGGTGTCAACCTGCGTATTCTTCCCGTACAATGTAACGGGCAAAATCCGGAATAGCAGGTGCCCTCCATCCGAATCGACACAACTCAAGTTCCGATGCGATAATTCCTGGCGATCGCATGTCGATCGCCTCTCGCCCTCCTCACGCCCGGCGTCTATAACTGCAGCTGACGCAGGCAGGCTGTTCTCGTTGGAATCCACTGACTGTGGCAATTGTATCTGTCGGCTGCTGTCTCTGTACAGCTGCCGGTCTTGGCTGCTCCGCTGATCCCTCCTGCGGCCTCCATCTGCGACTGGCGTCCGTCTGGGATGTCCAGCTGGGTTATGGAGTAGGTAGTGGTGCCTCATCCGGCATCCATAGACGTTGCATTCGCGGCCCTTCCTGCAGAGCCGAGCCATATGTCCATACTCGACACGAAAAACATAACCTCAACTTCTTAACGGACTCGATCCGCGTAGCCATAGAAGCGTGGTTGAATTCCTTGCAGTCCTTGATCTCGTGTTGTCCCTCACACAAGGGGCAACGTCTGGGGCGGTCTGCATACCGCTCCTCCTCTCGAGCACTATTCGGGTGCAATACCCTTCGCTTCGGGTGCTCCTTGATTCCGACGTCCGTGGCAGTGCACACCCATTTAGCGAATTCATGAAGCCACTCGCTTAGTTGCACCACTGTCGGAAACGGATGTATCGTAGCCGCGTGTTTCGCCCAGTCCAACCTCTTACTCACAGGCAACTTGGCAATCAGCTCCTCCATTAGGGTTGGGTTCCCTAAGTGCTGGCTGCCGCTCGTGGTTGACTGCACCATTGTGACTCCACCCTTGTGGCGAACGGCACGATCCTTGCGATGTTGGCCTCCTGAATTGGCTGCACATCGCGCACGCTCTCCAGTTTGCTACGGATCAGTAGCTCCGGACGTCCATACCGGAATCGTTACTGCTCCATAACAGCTTGCACGTTGCTTTCACTAGCCTCTGATTGTTCTCCAATTCTGTACACTGGTAAGCTGCCCTCAAACTCGGGAAGATCAGGCAGTCTGCGTGGCGTCCACCCAGGAATGCTCGTCGTCGCCGCTCCATATGATTGGGGCGATGGCGTTGATACCTCCAAATTTTGTGTTGGCTCCCGTGGCGGATGAACATAACCTCGTTCAGGCTGCACCGTGGCGGTAACACAAAATGGCGGAGGATAGCTCACTGTTGTTGTTGTACAACTTCGTGTGACAGGTTGCCCATTTGCCCAATGGCCGCCGAGCGTCGGCGCCAAAATTCCACTCAATTGTGGCGACAGACTTGCACTTAATTGTGCCGGCAACTGCGCATCCAAAGATGGCGTCACTTCAAGCTTCGGTTGCAGGTTGTCACTCGACATCTGCCTGGGCAGGTTCTCACTCGAACCCTGCCGTGGTGCTGCTCTCAGACATGGCACCGTTTAACTCAAACATAGCGGTGTATTCGCCGCACCGCTCACTCCGACGCCGCGTGCCCCGATTCCAACGGGATCCCTGGCGGCCTCCGTGGTCCTGGGAGCGGACCTGTATCCGAAAGTAATGCAGCCAGACTTCCTGAAGATCCAGAACGGACTGCCGGTGGCCCAGAGCACCGTTTTCGGCCATAACAATAACCATGTTGCAACCCGGGTGATTGCAAGGGGGGGCGGAATGTTTATGTGGGGGCCACTGTACGGCCTCTGCGCACAGAGCTTTCGCTTTCGTCCGCGCTCGCCCCTCTTACGCACTTACGCTCTCGCTCTCATCCGAGCTCGCGCTCTACAAGCGCACCCGATTACCCGAGCCCGCTTTAGCGATGTAAAGCGGGTAAGAGCGCCGCTCTAGTTATACCCGTTACTCGTAGAGTAAAAGGGTATACTAGATTCGTTGAAAAGTATGTAACAGGCAGAAGGAAGCGTTTCCGACCATATAAAGTATATATATTCTTGATCAGGATCAATAGCCGAGTCGATCTGGCCATGTCCGTCTGTCCGTCCGTCTGTCCGTCCGTCTGTCCGTCCGTCTGTCCGTCTGTCCGTCCGTCTGTCCGTCCGTATGAACGTCGAGATCTCAGGAACTACAAAAGCTAGAAAGTTGAGATTAAACATACAGACTCAAGAGACATAGAAGCAGCGCAAGTTTGTCGATTCAGGTTGCCACGCCCACTCTAACGCCCACAAACCGCCCAAAACTTCCACGCCCACACTTTTGAAAAATGTTTTAATATTTTTTCATTTTTTTATTTGTCTTGTAAGTTTCTATCGATTTGCAAAAAAACTTTTTGCCACGCCCACTCTAACGCCCACAAACCGCCCAAAGCTGCTACGCCCACACTTTTGCAAAATGTTTTGATTTTTTTTCATTTTTGTATTAGTCTTGTAAATTTCTATCGATTTGCCACTTTTTGCCACGCCCACTCTAACGCCCACAAACCGCCAAAAACTGTCAGTGTTGAAAACTCTCCTTTGCAAGTAACGGGTATCAGATAGTCGGGGAACTCGACTATAGCGTTCTCTCTTGTTTTAAGCTACAATTAGTCTCATGTATGCACCCGAATAAACAACATATGCCCACGACGTCCCCGCTTGCTCTTCGGTGGTCCCCTTTACGATATATTCGTTTGCGCCGTGGGAATTTGTCCCAATTTCAACACTCAGCTCAACACATCTTGGAGGACGAGCCCCCCTACACATAGTTAACTCCATTGTATTACTGTATACTTATTATTTGTACTTAATCTATATTTTTAATATTCGTCACAGTAGATATTATTTGTGTTTGCTTGCTGGAACTTGCGCGGAACTTGATTGCTAGGTACCCGTTTACAAAGATTTTTTAAAGAATGTTGCAGCCGACCGTTAAATAACAAGCTTTCAACAGCACTTATTAATTTACCATATAGACATTAAAACCGTGGCTCATGCGTTCTGGTAACAACGGCATTACGGCAACATTTATAAAACTATTTCACCCTCATTTCTCATATTTTAAAAGTGTGGGCGTGGCAGTTTTGTGCAGTTTGTGGTTTTTAGTGTGGGCGTGGCAATATCGCGTATGTGCGTCTATGTCTCTGGAAACTTTATGATTAATCTAAACGCTCTAGCTTCTATAGTTCCTGAGATCTCGACGGACAGACAGACGGACATGGCCAGATCGACTCGGCTATTGATCCTGATCAAGAATATATATAGTGACATATTCATTTCTTAATACGACATATTCACTCTTCATATAAAAAAGCTAAAGCCGATCTTTTGGAAAGCTTCACTCTCCAAAAGCCTCATAAATAACATTCCCCCAAGATACGAACCGCTTAACGGTAACAAGCTTAATGATCTGTTAAGCTTGACATATAAAGCTAAGTAGAACTTAAAAGGCTTATGTTAATCCTCTGTAAAAGGTTTGCTGGGCCGAAAGAATACATTTGTAAATTAGTTCTTAACTGACCTCTGGTGAAACTTATTCAAATAAAGATCATAAAAAGGAAAATATATTTTTTTTCATTAAATCTATCACCAAAAAAGTTTATTATATATACATATACATATAAACATATATATATGTATATACATAATATATATATGGTCGGAAACGCTTCCTTCAGCCTGTTACATACTTTTCAACGAATCTAGTATACCCTTTTACTCTACGAGTAACGGGTATAAATATAGGGTGCCATTTCTAATCCTCTTTCCTTTGCAATAACACTGCACCAAAACCTTGTGCACTTGCATCTGTATATAACTCTATTTCATCCTTATAATAATATAAACCTAGTTTCCACTAACTTTTTCTTAAGTGTTCCAAAGCATTCTAACTCTTTTTCCTTTAACGTAAATTATTTGTCTTTTTTCAATAAGTCATATAAGGACTTTGCAATAGTTGAAAACCCCTTAATGAATCTTTTGAAATATGCACACAATCCCAAAAAGCTTCTGACACCAAGCAACTTATCTGGTACTGGAAAATCCCTAATTGCTTCTATTCCCTTGTCATTGGCCTGTATTCCTTTACTTGTTATTAAAAATCCTAAATATAGTACACTCGATTGCAGAAACTCACATTTGTCCATTCTTAGCATTAATTTGTTCCTCGTTAATCTGTCAAAAACTTTACGAAGTACTTGCATATGTTCCTTTATTCCTTTGGTAGCTATCATTATATCATCCATATATATATTAACTTTATCCTGCCTTATCATATCCTCGAAAATTCTATTAATAAATCTGTGAAAAACCGCTTGTGCATTTTTCAACCCCATCGGCATCTTTAAAATTTCGAACTGTCCTGAAGGTGTCATAAACGAAGCGTATTTATTCCTTCTCAACAAAAACATGAAGGTAGCCATGTTAAAGATCTAACTTCGAAAATATCGTTTTATTTACTAACTTATCTAACAAATAATCTATCAACGGCAGAGGATAATTATCTTTAACCATCGTTTATTAAGTTTTCTGTAATCAACCCTTAACCTTAGATCTCCTGTTTTCTTTTTTACTAACACTATTGGAGATGCATACCCTAATTCACTCAATTTAATGATTCCTTTTCTTTAATACTTATCTAAAATATACTGCAACTTTTCTTTTTTGGTTAATTTTCTCGGCGAATAACTAAACACAGAATCTCCGGTTCTTTCGGTCTTACTTTATTAACATAACAATTTTCTACCAACTCAGTGAATTGACATCTCACATTGTGATCTATCTCAATTATTATTACATTATTATTACACAAATTTCAAACAATTCCCTCTCCACTGTGCCTTTTTCAAAATTTGCAGATTTTCCTAATTTTGTCTACCCTGACTAACACTATCTCTAACTGTTTTATTATTATTTTACATATTTGCTTCTTCTAACATTTTATGGGCTTTATTATTACTTTAACTTTCAATTTTATACACTTTTCTGTGGATATTTTCTAGGTGTCCAAACTGAAATTTTAATTGCATGCTTCCATAAAATCTCTTTCCAAAACCATATCATAATTCATAGGCTCGTTTTCCACAATTATTAAATTGAAGTATATTTTATCAAAATTTTTCACAACGTAACACTATATTTTTCCATATGTTTTTAAGGAACTATTATTAAATTCATAAGATGAATTTAAAACTGGTAATTTAATAATATCTTTCGGTACTTTACTAATATTAATGAACGAAATTGGGCTTTACGTGTCTATAAGGCATGCTGTAATAAATTATGTGCCGAACATCTGAAAAGCATTGAATACGAGCTTGGTTACGTTGCATTTGATTTTGAATGCCTTCATTGAGGAGCCCAAACAATTCTTCCTCGTCCATATTTATGGCATTTGCAAAAATCACCTTATCGTCTGCATAAGTAACAAAGTTTTCACCCGCCGTTCATTTTCGATCCTAAAATTATCGCCTTGCTTCTAATATTGCCTTTTTCTCACCAAACATTGATATCAGCTCAACCACAAACTGCTTCGTTGGTAGCAATACACGCGCCGGATCTGCATGCAACCATATGCCTTTTATCTTTGTGACTATCAACATCTTCCTAAAGGGTTCATTTACTCCATAAATGCTGGCTTTATTCTTGACTTGTGCACCATTTGCGTGCACATGTATCTCCCGAAAATTCGGTTAATACAGCGGATGCGAAGCGTAATAATAAATCCATATTTAACTCAGCTTGTCCCACTGTATTTCGACTTCCCTCGCCGCATTCTTTATTGCCTTTTACCGTTGCCTTCGTAGAAATTTCGCAATTTCATCTTCTCTCTTTTGTTAATTTATATAAATGCAAAATCAATTCTCTCTTTGTTACTGTGGTTGGCTTCTTTAACATGCCCAACCACCCTTTTAATTGCGCCGTCGATGCATTGTTTATATTGAAATGTTTGTCTTTTTTTATTTTTATTTTAATTTGGTCGTGATCGGCCCACTTCGGATATTGTAGGGGTATAATATATATCCCCCGTCTTGAGTAAAACGCAACCGCGCAACTCAGTTCCTCTCTCTTATATACAACGTTGATATAGCAAACTTATATACAATGTGTATGCTACATACCCTAGCCTACTACATATATTATGTTTTTTTTTACATTTTCATGTTTAAATTTTTCTTACATTTTTTTTGTTGTTAAATAGTTTTAGCCTATATCTATTAACTAATTGCTCTTTATTCTTATTGTTTTTAATCTTAATATAATTTCTATCTTCTATTCCTATTACCTCGTAAGGTCCTGTATATACTTATATACTAGCTTATGCCTCGTTTCGTTTTTTAGAAGTTCGAGGCTACTCGATTTTCTATCTATGTCCTTACTGTTTTGATCGTATTCTACTTTTGTTTTTCTTTTTTATTAATAACTTAGCTCTATGCTAAGCTACTTGTAATCTTCAATTCCTTAGCGTAATCTTCTATATTGTAAATCGAATCTATTCTTCCTAAATTATTAAATTCTATGAACTGTCTCGGCAATCTGCCGTAGACGAGTTCATACGGACAGTATTCATGTACTGTCGACGATGTTGTGTCATCTTTGTCAATCGAAATGTATGATCTTATGTATTTATTGAATGTTCGATGACTTCTTTCTACCGGCCCTAACGTCTGCTGGTGGTGTGCTGTTGATCGTATATTACTAATTTTCATTTACTTGCATTAGTGTATTTTTATATTCTGTACCAATATCGGTTATGAATATCTTTATAGTACCCTACATTAGTACAAAATATTCGAATATTGCCTGAAGATTTTAATTAGTTTATTAAAAATATTGAACTTTGGTGGCAAGAATAATTAGGTTTAATTAATGCGTGTGATCGTGTTGAATTCAATTTTTCGACTTCTTCTCTATTTAACATATGTGTTCTTAGGCTTAGCTTAACAGAGGTTGGCGAAGACGGGGCGAATTCGCAAAGAGCGAGAGAGAGCTTTATTATGCTCCCGCCTTCGCCCTAAACTAACTTACACTAGACTTCAAGTTTTTTCCTTCTTCATATGTCAACAATAAACAACAAACAATAAACAATGACCGACAATATGGGTTCAGCCAACACCGGCCCCGTTGAACGCCTCCACGGCTTCAACAAATCGGCAGCGGCGCCAGCTTGTGGATCGCCCTCCGGAAGATGGCTCCATCACTCCTCCTAAGGTCGACGACCCTGACCTTGCCGTCCTCTCTTGCGTGCGTCGCGACGATTTGCCTGACTGACGAGACAAGCCGCCATCGCCGCAAGCAACTGAGACCCGCCTGGTCCGGGGTCCGGAGTGCTGGTGCTGCGATGAGCGGCCCGCCTGTCAGCAGGTGCCCGGGAGTTAGCGCCTCTCCGTCGCTTGGGTCCTGGCTGAGCGCTCCGAGGGGCCGCGAGTTCATCGTGGCCTCGATCCCGACGAGGACTTTTGCCAGCTCTTCGGCGTTGAGAAGTGCGCTGCCCACCGCTCGTAGGAGTAGGTGCTTTGCAGTTTTCACACCTGCCTCCCATAGTCCGCCCATGTGCGGAGCCCGAGGGGGTGTGAACGCAAATTCGCATCCGCTTTTTGATGCGAACTCGCGAATTGCGTCCGCCTGCTCCTCGATCCGATCGCGAAGAGCCAGGAAGTGGCGACTCGCTCCGACGAAGTTCGTCACGTTGTCGCAATGCACCGTCTGCGGACATCCTCGTCGACCAATGAATCTTTGAAAAGCCAATAGAAAAGAATCAGTAATCAGATCTGAGACAATCTCTAAGTGAACCGCCTTGGACGCAAAACAAACATATAGGGCAACGTAGGACTTATACGGGAGCCTTCCTCGAATTTTTAATGTCGTATAGACAGGGCCACAAAAATCAACGCCACTTATCGCAAATAAGCGGAGAGCACGGAGTCTATCTGCGGGTAGATTTCCCATAACTTGTGTCATCAGTCGAGGCTTGCATTTGAAGCAGCGCACACATGATCGAACTGTCTGACTGCAGAGTTCCTGAGCGTTTACGGTCCAAATACGCTGTCGTAGGATGCTCACAAGTGCTCGAGGGCCGACATGAAAATTGGAATGGTTCAAATGCCGGACGTATGATATAGGAGCGTTAGCTAGTCGCCCCCCAACTCTCAACAACGAAAAGTTGCACCAAGTGCCTGTATCCTCATGGATGAATACTTGATACTCGTGCATTTGTACTATTTCGATAATCTTATGAAACGCTTCATTATATTCAGTCAATGACAGAGTTTCTTCGAAAACTATACTCTTGTCTTTGCATTTTCTTATAAAGCGGAACATATAAGCGAACACTCTAGGCAGTTTAAAGTGTGACGAAAACCCCTCGATGACATCCAGCAAATCGGAAGTTTGCACAGCAGCGGTCAGCCCGACCACAGTCTTCCTAGCTTCCTGACGCAAGACTTCCTCATCCGGCTCGAAATGCGCATTTTTGGGCCAGTTTTCTTCTTCGTCCTTCAGAAATGGTGGGCCAGTGAACCAGATCGACTGCCCTATCTCGTCGACGCCACAACCTCTCGAAACGATATCTGCTGGGTTCTGCTTTGTGGGAACATGCCGCCATGTAGCTTCTCCTGATCATTCTTGAATCTCCGCTACCCTGTTCGAAACGAGTGTCGACAACGAAGATGGATGAGATCGAATCCAGTGAAGAGTAACTTCAGAGTCCGACCAGTATACAATTCGTTCGATAGGGACTTTTAATAAGGGTTTGATTCTATGGCAGAGATCTGCTAGAAGGTGAGCGGCACATAACTCAAGCCTTGGAAGCTTTTTGGTCTCGAGCGGCGCTACTTTTGACTTTGAAGTCAACAACGATAATTTAAAACCTTCGGCAGTTTTGCTACAAATATTTACACGCGAGCTCCATAAGCTCTCATGGAGGCGTCGGCAAAGGCATGTAGCTGTACCGGTGACAATGGGTCGGTATGCACGAACCGAGGAATCGATATCTCATCCAGTTGAGACAGAGTGCTTTTTAGCATATCCCAAGCTGTTTCCAAATGCATCGGAATTGACTCATCCCAATCTAACTTATTAAGCCAGAGTTCCTGCAATAGGATCTTTCCTTTAATCACAATGGAACTTAACAAGCCGAGGGGGTCAAACAGCTTCGATGTCACCGATAGTATGTTCCGTTTTGTCGCTCGGAGACCCATGACAGAAGTGTCAATTTTGAACTTGAAGGCATCTTCGCTAGACAACCACGATATTCCTAACGCCTTAGTTGACTCTGAATCCGAGATATGTATCGACTTAACTGTGCTCTCAGATGCAGTGACCTCAGGTGAGTTTGAAAACCACTTTGTCAATTCAAAACCTGCTGTTTGAAGAACCTGAGACACTTCAGACTTAATTGTCTTTAGCTCCTCTACGCATGCAGCACCAGTTAACATGTCATCGACGTAAAAATCGGATCCAATCACGTCGGCAGCTCTAGGGAATGAACATTTAGCAGATTCACTCTACCTCTTTAAACACCGAATAGCCAGAAATGGGGCTGGTCCAGTACCATATGTGACGGTGTTAAGCTTGTATAATCTCAAGGATTCAGAGGGTTCTCTCCTCCACACTATGAGTTGAAACTTCCTATCCGCTTCATTAACCATTACTCGCCGATACATCTTTTTTACATCGGCAGTCAGGGCATACCTGTGCAGCTGGAAGCGGAGTAGAGTGGAGTACAACTTTTCTTGAATTGTCGGCCCCACCATCAGGATGTCGTTTAAGGCCACCTGAGACGATGTTTTGCAGGACACATCGAACACGACGCGTAACTTTGTTGACGTACTCTGGGGCCTTAACACGCATTGATGGGGAATGACATAATGTGGAGCGGAAGGGATTTTGTTGTCTGTAGACGACATATGACCTAGGGCGAGATATTCTTCCATGAATTCCAAGTACATGGTCTTCAAGTTAGGATCTCGAGACAACCTTCGCTCAAGCGACAAAAACCGCCGTTTTGCAACCTCGAAGGAGTTGCCTAATCCATTTGGATCAGATTTAAACGGCAGCCTAACTTCAAACCGACCTGATGGCAATACCTGAGTAGTCTTCCTATAATGGTCTTCAAATAACTTGTGCTCAGGCGACAGAATTTTCTTTGGATTTGGCATTTCCTCCAGCGACCAAAATTTCTGTAGTGTGCTGTCAATCGATACTAAAGGTTCTTCACTACAACTGAAACTATTCACAACTTGTTTCGGGACTGCAGACTTGTATCTGCCCGAAACAACCCAACCAAGTAGGGTCTTTTGTAAAGTTGGATAGTCAGGACCTTGTCTAATTTGACAAACAGCTAGCAATTCGAAAAATGATTCTGCTCCTATCAACATATCAATTTTTTGTGACTTGTAGAAATATGGGTCTGCTAATGGTAGGTTCTTCGGGATCTTCCAATCACTGACGTTTACTTACTGATCAGGATGGTAACCGGAGATCGACTTTAAGATCCAGAAATTGAACGAAAACTCACTACCATTTATTCGCGACCTCACCACTGTGTGTACGTTTTTTTTGACTTGAGAATTGGACTCGCCAATACCAAGTAAGTTAATACGCGACTCCTCTCTACGAATCTGTAAGCGGTTCGCCAGTTCTTCTGTTATAAAATTCGTTTGAGACCCAGAGTCCAGCAGAGCTCGGGCCAAAACGTATTCTCCGTTTTTCGTACGGACGCTTACGATTGACGTAGCCAAAATCACCCTGTCCAAGGACGTGGCATGCATAACATGTGACGTGGAAGGCTGATCTTGGTTAAAAGTAGGAGATATGGTCTCTGGCGGGGGTGGCAACGCTAAACTGTTCTCAGGCACTGTATATCTATGAAGCAGAATATGGTGTGAGCGGTCACAAGCTCGACACTTTTTGCCTTTGCATTTCGAAACAGTATGGCTACAAGTTTGCTGAGGCTTGCTGTTGGAGAAGGAACATGAGAATGAGCTACGATTATGTGGCTTGCTCGACACAATTTTATCTTGCTTCGGCTATCGATTCTTCAGCTGATAAATGCTGATATCGGCGATTTAACATTTTTTCAAAATCGGGCCAAAGCGGCAAAGTCTCATAATCGAGCTGTTCCTCCCATTTTTGTTTGGTCACTGGGTCGACTCTATTCAATACCAAATATATCAACATTGCATTCGAAATTTTTGTATCATCTCCTATCGATAACAGAGAACCATAAATCGAAGAAACAGTATCGATAAGGTTTCTCAAGGAGGAAGCGGACTGATGCGATATTTTAGGCAGACTAAACAATGTTGATATATTATTCATAAAGATGAGGCATTCGTTATCGTAAACCTTTTTTAAACTGGCTAGTGCCTTTTCGTAATTGCTCTCGGTGACTTGGTAAGCTTTAACTGTTCCTAAAGCTTCACCAGAGAGACATGAAAACAAATGGTTAAATTTTTCGATAACTGGAATGCTGGCGAACCAAAGTTTCGAAAAGGCTGATGAAATTTTTGAACTCCGAATATTCTCCACTGAATTTTGGCAATGCCAAATTCGGAAGTCGCGCGCGAGTTGGAGCTACAGCAGCTGATCCCGGAGCTTCGCTGACGCTTGCTACCTTCAAGGCAGACAACAGGGACATTATTTTTGCCTTTGTCACTATACAAAGGTCTTCCAACTCGTCGCCAAATTCATCGCTACAATCTATGTCTTATATCTGTTCTTGTAATTGATTTGCCTTACTAATTGAAGCATTTAAGTTTTTTAGTCGACATTTAAATTCTTCCTCTAATAGCGGAATCGATCCCGTTTCTAGTCGCTCATTTAATCGGCGAATTGTTCTGACCCGACTTTGGAGCCTGCTTTTCAGCTCTTCCAGAACGGATTTATTTTTGGTTTCTAGGCTCATTTTAAATTAATTAAATTTTATTTTCGAATTAGCTAAATAAATTTAATAATAATATATAATTTAATGTGATTGCAATAATACAGTACAAAATAATAAATAAATGTTGCGTCCAAAAGCGGTTCAATATATGTATGTGTATTTATTTTATCAACCAATAAATTGAATAATTTGCATGCAATCTAGCTCTACTATATTGATACGTACATATGTGCCAAAAACTGAAAGCGAGGTGCAATATTCCAGCACAAGACAATAAACATTAAATTTGTCTATAACTCTAGCTTTCAATTTTTTGCACAAATACCTGTGATTTCCGAATACTAATTTTAGCGGCCACTTTCCTTAAAAGTTCCCTCGGTGGTGGCGGCAAATCCGGAAGCAGGGTATTTCGCGACCGACACGGAATATGTTTAAGATATATTTATTATTTACACAATAGCGCGTCGCGGGCAACAATATATTTATTTATATGCACTCACAAAAAAAAACAAGAGAGAACGCTATAGTCGAGTTCCCCGACTATCTGATACCCGTTACTCAGCTAGTGGAAGTGCCAAGGAGAGTCTTCAACACGGATCGATAGCAACTTACAAGACAAATAAAAAAATGGAAAAAAAAATAAAACATTTTTCAAAAGTGTGGGCGTGGCAGTTTTGGGCGGTTTGTGGGCGTTAGAGTGGGCGTGGCAACCTGAATCGACAAACTTGCGCTGCTTCTATGTCTCTGGAGACTGTATGTTTAATCTTTCTAGCTTTTGTAGTTCCTGAGATATCGACGTTCATACGGACGGACAGACGGACGGACAGACGGACATGGTCAGATCGACTCGGCTATTGATCCTGATCAAGAATATATATACTTTATATGGTCGGAAACGCTTCCTTCTGCCTGTTACATACTTTTCAACGAATCAAGTATACCCTTTTACTCTACGAGTAACGGGTATAACAAAGAAAATTTTTTATTTTTTTTTTTATGTTGCACTTTTATATTATTATATATATATATTATATTTTATATTATATGTGTCACTGTCACTCTAATTTGTTTAAAATAATTCTTGTCCACCCGGGGGCGCCATGAAGATTTTAATTAGTTTAATTAGTTTATTTTTAATTAGTTTATTTTTCGACTTCTTCTCTATTTAACATATGTGTTCTTAGGCCTAGCTTAACAGAGGTTGGCGAAGACGGGGCGAATTCGCAAAGAGCGAGAGAGAACTTTATTATGCTCCCGCCTTCTCCCTAAACTAACTTACACTAGACTTCAAATTTTTTCTACTTCACATGCCAACAATAAACAACAAACAATAAACAATGACCGACAATATGAGTTCCGCCAACATTGCCTGCTATTACTGGTACTAGTATTGAAACTAGATATTTTTCCAGGTCACATATTATAGTGCCAGCGTACTCGTTGCCATTTTCCGTTTTAGGTAATGGACCAACGGTGTCTATTAAAACAGTTTCGAAAGCTGTGTTTGGTGTATCTGTTATAACCATTGCCGCCTTGGTATGTATTGTTTCTTTTTATTTTTAGCAGGGTACGTGTAAACCCTGTTTGACTTTCGTAGTTTTTTTTGTCTGTGTTTTTCATCATTGTCAATAGCGCTATTGTTAATTTTGATTTTGTGTTGTCCATTTTTTTAAATTCAATAAGTGATACAAATTCGAAAATATGCTCACTAAGGACAGCTTAACGTGATTTTATGTACCCCGGCTTTTTTACTAAGCCTATACAAGAATTGTCCTAAGTCAAACTTTTCTTTAGAGTACAGATCATTAACTGAGAAATGTGAGATAACTCTTTTGCCATGTTTGAATTGGCATTTTTGGTAATTAATTTTTTAACTCACAAATTTCTTTACGTCATTATTATTAACGACTTCACAGACCTTGATATAAAGAGCTACCTTTCTTAAGCAATTTTTGTTTTCTTAAATAGATCTTGTTTGGACCATCAATATATTTCTATTTATTTTCTTTAATTTGTTTATGCTTATTCATGATAAGGCATCTGTGACATAGTTATTTTTCCGCTTGAGGTATTCTACCGTAAACTCATATTCTTTAAGATCCAACATCATTCTTGTTAGTTTGGAGCTGGGATTTTTAATCGAAAAGAGATATGTAAGTGGCCGATGGTAGCTTAAAACCAAGAAAAATCTGTCATATATGTATGGTCTAAAATGGTTTATTCCCCAATGTGTTGCCGCTAGTGCTTGTTCTGTTGTGGACTTATTACTTTCGCCTTGTGTAAAGGTTCTTAATGCGTATGCCACCGATAGTTGTTGACCGTTAGGGTCTTGAGATAGTAGTGCTCCACATGCTTGTTTACTAGCATCTGAGGTTATGAAACATTGTTTGCTGAAATCTGGGTACTGAAGTGGCGTGATTGGTCTGAAAAATTTGTGATCAATCTATTGTAATAGTTGCAGAACGCAAAAAATCTCCCAGCTATACTGTGCTGCGGTTTTGCCATGTTGAGTTGTATTAAGAAGTTTTGGCTTGAATTCATCGGTCAATTCGCCCTTTACTGTTGCTTTTGGCACATTTACGATTCCTTAAATGGTCTCTTTATTCTTAATCTTGTTTTTATCACCACGACGGCTAGCGTTTCTTGATCCCCTTTCGTGAGATGTAATATCCAGAGGGCTGTTAGGAATCTGTTTAAATTTATTCTTTTGCCATCGAACTCAGGAACAACGGTACTGATTTATTTTAGGACGATATTTGCCGCACGTATTTAAATATAGTTTGGACAGTTAGCTTGAGGCTATGTCTGCGTTTACCTGTTAACAAGTTCTCTCGCAGCCTGTTTAGAAGTTTGGATGCGTGGATCAGATAACCTCTTGTCAACAACCCTTTATTTTGGTTTAATAATTGGCGTGCCTTATTAAAGCGTTCTACCAATATTACTGCGTGTCTGTCAAGAGTTCCTTCTTGGATAACTCTATTTTGTCTCACCATACATACGACTTATCAAATGTCGTTTTTATTTTTTTTAGTTGTGACCTAATGGTCTGGCACTCTTTTTATTTCGGTATTCACGATGTAAATTAGCGGTGCAGACGAACTTTTATGATTAATGTAGGACCCAGGTAAACATATGTTTTCCTCTGTTACATCTACTACTCTTACGTAGGGCAAGGTCGCTAACACTATTTCCGTCTCCATTTTGGAGCTGAGTATGAGAGGTAAAAATGTAGTTTGGTGCGTTTCAAATTCATATGCGCTTATAAACGTATGAAATTGTCTCAATACACTTAATGCTCTCAATATAAATAAAGGGTCACCATCTGTGGTTTTGGTCATTTAAATTTTTATTTTCTTCCCTTTTATTTTTTTTTGATTTTGTCTAAATTGTTTGCTTTGCTCATGTAACATTTTTTTTATAATTTTGGTATGTTAAAAGAAACTGAGCTACGGGCACTATTGTCAGTATCAAGAGCAATATCCACAGTCATTGAATATCTTCTGTGTGATCGACAATCTTGACATTGTTTACGACGCTAACCGTATTATCTTTGGTCTGACTATCGTCAAAACCAAACCAACCCATTTATATTTCTTGTTTTCTAAAATTGAAGTTCTGTTTTTGTGTATAAATACACGAAACTATTAACTCTAAAATTGTTGTTCGAAACTATTAATGGAAATTGACTCAATTTTTGAAAATTATGTTTTTATGTTCATGTTTTTATTGCGATTATGTCGCACATAGTATTTCAAAATTGGAAGAAAGTTTTGCTGTTAGAGTTTATATGCTTGGTTTTATATTTTTTTATACTTGTACGAGTACAGTAAAAGGGCATACTAGATTCGTTGAAAATTTTGTAACAGGCAGATGAAAGCGTTTCCAACAAAATAAAGTATATATATTTTTGATCAGGATCAATAGCCGAGTCGATCTGGCCATGTCCGTCTGTCCGTCCGTATGAACTTCGAGATCTCAGGAACTTTAAAAGCTAGAAAGTTGAGATTAAGCATACAGACTCCAGAGTTATAGACGCAGCTCAAGTTTGTCGATTCTAACGCCCACAAACCGCCCAAAACTGCACGGCCCACACTTTTGAAAAATGTTTTGATATTTTTTCATTTTCGTATTTTTGATCGATTTTTATATATTTTTATCGACTATTGCATTCTCTAATTAGTTCTCCAACTATCAGGTACCCGTTACTCAGCTAGTAGAAGTACGAACGAGACATTTTTTAAATTTTTGGAATAGAACAAAATATATGCATAAGAAAAATAAAAAATTTTGTGTTTTATACTTGTGCTGTTGTGGGAGTTTCGAAAAGCTTTTTGGAAAATCCTTAGAAATTTACAAGACTATTACGTTTACCCTTTTTGAAAGATCATAAGACTTTGAAGATTCGCAACCAGAATCTAAAGCATGGAAAGGGGTACTACCATCTTGTTGACTCAGACGGACAATAAACTAGTGTGCGATGACCAGATCAGCGGCCTCAATAGGTCGCAGAAAAAAACCTACTAGTTACGGACACAGTTCACCGAGGGGTTATTAACTCCCAAAATAGGGGAAATCTAGAAATATGACTCCTAGAACATCGAGATCTCGGATCTTCTTGCCTACACTCCCGGTCCCAACTCTGTTGTCCGTTCCTCATAGGGCACCATCAGCCCGCAGCAGCAGTCGGCCGTTGAAATTTTCGGACCGAATTTTCTTCGGTGTCGTCCCGAGCCCGTGCAACTTTCGACAGTTTCGGATCCGCTCCGGAGTCGCGGCGCACATTTATTCGTGTGCCGTCGTGTTATCGTTGTTGCCGGCGAGTATTATTTTTTTTTGCTTTTTCCACCGTTTTAAAATAACCCAGTTGTTTCAACCGGCTTCAGCGGCCGCATGCCATTTAGTTGTTCACGTTATTCGTCTCTTCTTTCGACGACGACAAATTTGTCGCGCCTAGAGCATTAGTGTGACAGTCTGGCCGCTTCTTCCGAGGCACCCGTTGCCCAAGTCAGGTGACAAGCTCTGATTAGCAGAAGTCGATTCTGAGAATCGCCACGGAAGCCCTGATTGACCCTATGTCCGAAGCAATCTTCATTACAGAACGGCTGTTTAACTTAATCAAACTTCCTTTCAAGGCTATCCAGGCCCAAGTGTCCGGCCTAATCCAGACCGGTCACTAAAGTGTGTAATTTTTCGATTCGATCGCCATCCAGACCTGGGATACAGTTAGAGACCGTAGCCTATGTTCTTCCGCACCTGGCTGGAAAACTGCCCTCGTATCCAATCCCACAAGATCTCCGTAAGGATCTTACGAACATTCCCCTTGGGGACCCCAAGGTCTTTGAGAGCTCCCAGATCGATGTCCTGGAGCAGACCGTCTATTCTCTTCGGCAACTGTTAAATAAACATTTGTTGACCCCTTTCCGACCAGGAAACCATTTTTGGATGGGTAGAATACCTTGATTTAGGTCACATGGCCGAGGTTTCTATGCCGTTCATGCCGTTCTCAAGCCCGAAAGTACAACCACTAAAGTGCGGGTAGTTCTTAATGCTTCTTGCCCTTCCGCAAACGGGACCAGTCTGAATAACATCCTTTACGGGGGCCCGGTCTTACAGTCCAACCTAACTATTCAAATCCTAAAGTGGCGATATTTTAAGTTCGTCGTTAATGCCGACATCGAGAAGATGAACCGGCAGATGCAGACTGATAGGAGCATTGGATAGGAGCATAGCATACTCCTCTCCAGCGCATTCTGTTTCGCAATTACGTTGGGGAAATCCGCGACTACGAACTAACACACGACATTTCATGTAGATAAGGGGGGATACAACGTCCATCATAAAGCGCTGGCAACACCTGAAGGCTCTCCTTCAGCAATTTCGCCTGCGATGGACGGAAGAGTACCTTAAAGAACTCCATAAGCGAAACAAGTGGCGAGTCCCTACTAGAGACCTCTGTGTCGGGGATATGGTGGTTGTCAAGGAAGACAATCTTCCGTCCAATGAGTAGCGATTAGTTCGAATTGACACGGTGTTTCCAGGATCGACGGCCATGTCCGTGTGGTCGACATCCGCACTACGCGGGGGCTCATCAAACGTCTTGTAGCAAAGGTCGTCCTTCTTCCGATGGAAGTAGCCGGCTGACCTCAGTAATCAGTAGCCTGTCCACTCCAATGTTCCTCGTCACTGTGCTGTTTTGTAGTTAGTTCAGTCCGTAATTTTACCAGTACTGATTTCGGCTTCGATGTGCTCGAGGTAGCAACTTCTACCGTTTCCGAGTCTGTAGTGGGATCCATCCGTTACTAAAATGCCGCCAATTTCTTTGCTTGAGTGCCGAGAATTGGCTCCTCGCCAATCGGTACTGCTGTCTGGCCCACGAGCACTCCGACGGAGCGTGTCGGCGAGGGGACTGATGCAAAACGTGCGGTCAGGATCATCACACGCTGCTGCACCTCTTCGAGCGCCAGTCGCGCCAGGAGGCGCGCCGGTCGCAGAACCACAGCCCCTCATAAGGAGTAGCCCGCCGAGCGCGGCCTCCGCTCCGTCGCTGTCGTCCCTGTTGCAGCGACACAGCGTCTACCTGCTACCGACTGCTCTATATATACCCACACCCAGGATCCAACGCGTCAAGATCTCATCGCTCCGGATTACACTGGCAACATGGTGCCTGAACATCGGATGCACCTCCCTCGGCCTTAGTCCTTACCCAGGACACGGGCACTAATACGCCGACGCAACAAGACATAAAAAAAGAAAAATTATCAAAAGCTTTATCGAAACTGTTGGCGTTGCAGGTTTGTTGGCGTAGGAGTGGGCGTGGTAAAAGTATATAATTTTCGAACTTCAAAGCGAACAGTCGTGCTTTTTTCTGCAGTCCGAATTTATTTTTGCTTAAAAGTTAAGTTCCGTTCGCTTTGTGTTTTGTTTACTCTCTCTTTCGTGCATTGTCCAAAGTGCTCTTTGGTGTTGTTTTTGCACTTAAGCTGCACTGTGCACCCGCTCTCTCGCTCTTCCACACAAAATCCATAGTTCGAAACTGCGCTCTTGCGGTACATTTCACAGCTCGCTTACAAGTTTTTATTTTGTGTTTTTGTACAGTGGTCCGTATCCAATAGAATATGGAAACCAATGTTGTCTGCTTCCAAAACAAAGGCCGTCAGGTAATAACTCTTGAGCAGTCAAAAAAGACCTGTTGGCTATGTGATCGAATGCTGCACACTAAGTGCGCTGGCTTTAGCGGCCGAACAAATGATGGCCTAGGTAAAGGCCCAAATCTAAAATACTGTTGTAATACTTGCCTAGGAGTTGCGAATGAAATGAAACTCTGTATGCGCCAAACTAAAGGTGGACTGATCAGCAGTTTTGGCGTGGCTAGAGATAGTTTTCGTCGGGCTGGACTCACAATTTAATAGCCTCAAGCTATTCGAGGAATCTCCAAAGCGCAAGAAAGCTGCTGTTAGTGGGCTGCCTAAGGGGAATGCCCTGCCACCACCGGCAAGTGATTAACAGGACTCCACAGCCGATCAGTTGACGATCGCAGAAAACCATCAAATGTTGCTTAGATCGGCAGCTAAAAAAGATTCGGAGAAATCCGATCAATCCGTTGTGGAGGGAGCCTGAGACTGCTCGTTACGCCTTGGGGTTGGATATATATTATATAATTAAATTATATATCCACGTGTATGTGAAGTTTAATTGCAGCGTCAAAAAATGTGAGTGTTCGGCAATATGTTTTCTATGATAATGACTTAAGCTCTGGGAAGCTTCATGCCCGTGGCCACTGCTATAGGCTTTCCTTTCTCTAACTGTACAATCCCACGATCATATTCTGTCCTGATTGGTCTAAGACAATTCTCTCACTTCTTGGGTTACACAAAAGCTGCGAGGGTGTCTTGAAGAGTTATTGGCAGTGTAAAGCTTTAGCTGGTCACTACACCCACAGATAAGGGTAACGAGACTATTTCAAGGAATCCTTATATGAAGAAACTCCGCTCTTTAAGATCCGCTAATAGCGTCTAAGTTGTCATTCCAATTTGTGTGATCTTTCCGTATATAAGCTCTTACAGCGGCTAACACAAATCTGTTAAGTCTTGCAATCAATTGATTTGATAGTTGCCTCCTCCTACTCTGTTTTGTAGTTTTAACCCGTCCGTATAGAAGCATATAGCTTTCGGGGGGACAGGTGTCTGGGAGTTCCACTTGTCCCTCTCCGGGATAATTGTGTTGAACGGTGTTTGTATGTACTCCGTTGGAGTGCAGTTGTCTGTACTGGAGGGGACTATTTGAATGTGTTTTAGGATACACGATTGACCCGCTTCTTGTGGGTTCCACTGTTTGGTAATTCTAAGCCTGATTGCCGCTACTGTGGCCTGTTCCATAGCAGCTAGTTCTGGGCTTGGGAGGTTGAGTATGGCATTTAGGGCTACGTTTGGGGTGGTGCGTAAAGCACTGCTGATGCAGAGTGCCGCTCTTTTGATTATTCTATCTTGGAGACGAGAAATTCTGTCGACCACGCCCAGGAAAAGTCGGTTTTTCGCGGTCTCCGCAAAAGTTCGCCCTGGCTGTACGCGTTGCCGCTTTGCCGAGGGGTCGGAAGGAGAGTCCCGGGAGCGCTCCCTCTTAGGTGGAGGTCGCTTTCTGACCTCTGTGGGATTGGATGGTTTTGGATCTTGCCCATTCCACATTCTTCATCCAGCCGCTGTCTTCGATTTCTCCTGGCTGCGTAGGATTTGCCCTGCAGATCGTTTTTCTGCGTATGTAAATTTGCCGTTACCGGTTGCCACTGAGTGCTTGCCGTCCCTGGCTGCGCCTGAAGGGGGCATCATGGCACTAGGGCCGGGAAATGTTCCCATGACGACGGCTTTGGGTTCAGTCGCCTCAGACTTGAAGCGGGGTTCACCCGAACCCGAAGGGAAGGTGGGAAGGTGGGAAGGTGGGAAGGTGGGAAGGTGGGCTCACTCGCCAACTTCGCTGCCTTGAAAGTTGTTCGGCCAGATCCTGACTCCTTTTTGTTTTTGTTTAGAGACTCCATGTGATTCCCACGAGTTGCGGAGAAAAGGAGGATCCACCCGAGCGGAGATACGCGACGCCTGGGTAAGGCTTCTTAGAACAGGGGGTCGCGAGGTACCCTGAGCTCTCCGTTTGAGACTGAGCTATTTTGTAACTCAGGCCCCCAGTCAGGCTGACTCTCGGCACGGGTCGAGTGACACCTTAGTCCGGCCCGGAACGCCCGACTATCATTTGCCAGCATCCTTTGGCAGGGACATAACCTTGCCAGGGGACCTGTTTCCAACCGCCCCCGCGTGGAGAGTATAGTCGCACTTCCGGGTGTAAGCTTGAAACTACACGTTAGTTTTCTTGTCCATCACCCGACTGACGGCTTAAGTCCTTCACTCGCGTTAGCCTGTGGAGAATATATGACTTTAAGTTTTTGCTGTACGCCATCACAAGTAAGGAAATCTTGAAAATAGCTTAACTTAAACTGACTGCCATTATCAGAAAGTATTACATCTGGAACGCCAAATGTATAGAATAGCCCCCATTAGGTAATCTCAGATTCTGCCCGGTTCAACGGATCACAAGTATCTGTATATCCATTCTTAAGTATATTTCGGCTAAACCTAAACCGCGTAGCTGCGCTGCCGTATACGCCAGCAGCGGAGCGGCTCTCTTATGTATATCTTATATATCTATGCTTATCGAGAGAGTGAGTTATGCACATATGTATTATGCATTTGGTCGGCGTGGGAATGCTGACCAAGCACTTATACTTTGTAGCCTTTAAGTGGACGATCATGTTACATCCGTCTTGGAGTTTATTGACATAAACATAGCAACAAAGTGCTGCTATGTAATGCTTGTTTGTATGCTTATTGTACTTTAATGTTCTTAATATTATATAGGCGAATACTACATCTCCCACCTATTGAAAAATAACGTAACCTAGTGTAGTTATTTTATTTAATGAATGCATATTATATATATTTTTTTTTTATTATTATTATTTTTTTTTATGTTTTTGCTCAGCTGGAACAATAGTATTATAAAAGTGAATTTTGTAATAAGAAATGCAAATTTTGTATAAATGATTAAGAAAAATATAAGTGTAAAATCAGTTATGAATGCCATTTCATTAATCGATCTTTATGAACTATTTGTTTCTTGTTTTTATTTGTAAGTAACGTAATATTATTATTATCTCCTATGCTTTCTATTTTATAGGGCCCTTTGTATTTAAAGTCTAATTTATGGCCTACCTCATTTCTTAATAAAACTTTATCTCCTACTTCTAACTCTATATAATTTACTTTTAGGTCGTAATTTCCCTTATTATACCCGTTACTCGTAGAGTAAAACGGTATACTAGATTCGTTGAAAAGTATGTAACAGGCAGAAGGAAGCGTTTCCGACCATATTAAGTATATATATTCTTGATCAGGATCAGTAGCCATGTCCGCCTGTCCGTCCGTCTGTCTGTCCGTCTGTCCGTCCGTATGAACCCTGAGATCTCAGGAACTACAAAAGCATACAGATTCCAGAGTAATAGAAGCAGAGCATGTTAGTCGATTCATGTTACCGCGCCCACTCTAACGCCCACAAACCGCCCAAAGCTGCCACGCCCACACTTTCGAAAAATGTTTAGATATTTTTTCATTTTTGTATTAGTCTTGTAAATTTCTATCGATTTGCCAAAAAAACTTTTTGCCAAAAATTGTCAGTGTTTAAGACTCTCCATCCAACTTCTGCTAGCTGAGTAACGGGTATCAAATAGTCGGGGAACTCGACTATAGCGTTCTCTCTTGTTTCTACTTGACTATGAGGACTTTTATAATTTTTTGTGTATACGGGCTCATCATCTATTAATCTCAACTGTTGTTTATAAAAATTATTAACCGATATTGGTTCTGATTCTAATCCAAATATATCTGTATATTTGCTACATAAAGTTTTTTATTGTAATTTAAACAAATTTAAAATTTTTCTTCAATTGAGATAAGACAGTTTTATTTCAGTTTTCGCTATTTGCCTGAACTATATTGTAGTTCGAAAGTGGATCATATTTTATTGACCAATTGGTCAGAATCTGTTGTGTTCAAAATTCGGACAAATGTATTACTAGATGTTGCAATAGTATTTGCAACATAAAAACCAGTTTGTATTTCCTGGTTCGGAATAAAAATGTTATCATCTTTTAATAATACTATTAATCTTCGGACAACTTGGGATCTTGCTGGTAATAGAGTTGTTTTATTACCAGAGCTGTATGTTATTGGAACATAAATGGGAAATTTCAAATTGTTAGGTCTAAGTATAAACCAATCTTCTGCTGGTTTGAAATCAATTTGGCAATTATATTTTTTAATGAAATCTATTCCTATTATTCCATTTGACGGTATGGGAAAATTTGTATCTACTAAATGAAAGTCGTGTGGAATAATGTATTTAACTGTCTGTATCTCAATAAAAGTCTGTCCTTGAGACTGACCTATCTGTTGGCTTATGCCTTGAATATTTATTTTGTTAGTTATTTGAACATAAGAAAATTTGTCAGAATTCTCTTTGAGAACCTGTATCTCTGCACCTGTATCAAGAAGGAAAACTAGTTTTACACCTGTTTCGAATAAATGTGGTAAATATATTGAGATTATAATTGATGGCGTATACTTTACGATCTTCTCCTACTGGGTATCTAAAGGCTGTTGCGAGTTTCCCTGATCTTGGGTTACTCGTACATTGGCATTATTGCCGTTATTGTTATTCTAGTTGTTGTTACGGCCTCTGTTTCCATTATTGCAGCCTCTATTGTTGCCATTATAGCGGTTATTTTATCCATTATTGCGGTTTTGATAACCGTTATTCTGGTAACCGTTATTTTGGTAACCGTTATTATAGTTGCCTCTATAACCATTGTTATTGAAGCCTCTACCTCGGTTAGGACCTCTATTGGCATTGCCGTATCCTCTGTTAGATCTGTTACCTCTAAAGTACATCACTTTATTGATGCGCTTATCGCTGCATCCATAGTGGTGCAAGTCCCTGCTTCTAGTACTGTTTTGACACTTTCGTGCTCAGCGCGATTTATCATGGTGTCAATTGCCTCGCTAGTACTTAGACTAGTGGCATGTTCTAGAGGTATACCCTCATCGATAAAGGAAGCTTCTAATAGCTTTCTCAGTCTATCAACTTCAGCGGTAAATTGCGTTGCAGTTTTACCTCCTTGCTGAACTGTTAATAGCTTTGCTTTGACATTACCGGATGTCTCACCGACAACTACTTTCTGCAATTTGTTTATAATTGCTGAAATTGTCGTTTCATTGTCAACTGAGTTCAAAATTGTGCCAACTATTTTTGACTTAATGACCTCAACTGCAATGTCTTCAAATGATCCCTTAGCTAAGTCTACCAATTTGATTGCCTTAATGAATCGTTGTAAATGGATCTTTTTTCCATCAAATTCTGGCACTGCGCAAGCGACATCCTTAATGTAAGACCTAATGGCTGCTGCTTGTTCAGCCGTGGTTAAGGTATTTTCTAAGTCATCTGCGTTATAGGTAGTATTTACTTCCATCCAAGATCGTGAAGATCTTCCTCTTTAATGTCTTTCTCGACTACAGTTGTATATTCTTCGTCTGAGTCAGCGCTTTCTTCATTAACATTTATTGTTAATGGAGTGTTTACTATAGTCGGAATTTCTATCTGGAGGCTGAATTTATTTTTTATTAATATTAATTATTCCCTTAATGCCAGCAGTAGTTCCCAACCTTTAGCACACTGTTTACTGTCTAAATTCTTTATATTCTGTTGTATCAGTTCTCTTACTTTATTATTACCAATGTTTCGGCATTCTTATTTATTGTTACAACTTGTATTGATCTATTTTGCGTTAAGCATTTATAAGATTTTTTGAAATTTTCTTTAGATTCTTTTATCTGATCAATAAGCTGTTCCCAGTCCATGCTGTGGTACTGGTTACTTCGATACAAAGAAAACGATACTTTTACCTAGTATGCCAAAATCTAATAATTCTGATTTTACTTTTACACCTGGCAATGTCGTAAGTACAATTGCCTTTTCTGTGTAACTATTACAAGGGTATACCGGGGAGGTGTATGCTAATTCGTATGTTCTCATATATAATTTTTCGAAATCATTTATAGACATTTGAATATTACTTATAATATTCAATGCTTTATGCATTCTTATTTAGATAAAAGCAATATTACGTTTTTAAAAAAAAAAATTTTTTTTTTCAACTTCTATATTTTATTCATAATTAAGTTCGATGTATGAGGGAACTTTCCTTAAATATTATCTAAACCGTTAGCAGCGCTACGGTATTGTTTTCTGAGACACTTCTTATGTAGTTTGTATATTTTTATTAATGCATTGGATACCATAATTAGAGCAATTACAATTAGTATTATGGTTATCCAGAACAAGTCTGCATTTATTTATAACATTTGCTGTGGAGTCAACAGTTTTAGTGTCTATCAAACCCATTTTGGGTATACTAATTTCAAAGTTTTGTAAAAAATTTTCTTTATTTTTATATATGATTTCAGTTTTGCTTATTCTATTTGTCTCTATGGACATTTATATTTGGAATTATTTCCTCCTCAAATTTTAGCGTGTTAATTAGGATATGCAAAATTGATTATGTTTTACATTATTGCCTGCCTGATTCTAGCTATGGCTTCACGGGCCATATTGGGTTAACAGGGCATAATAGTATATGCTGTCTATTTCTCGGCTGCTGATGTTGTTGATGGCTGCTCACAAGTCCCCAGGCAGTGAGGACTCCAGACTCCTTTGCAGTCCGGTGGGCAGGTCTTCTTAGGCTTTGTTAGTGCCGGTGCTGGTTGTGGACATGCTTTCGGTTTTGGAACTTCATTAATGATTGTTAAATTTTTGGTATTTTCTGAGTGAGTTTTCTCGAGTTTCTGGGTTTTCAATTTTGGCTCGTATTGCAGCAAGTGGTCTAGCTCTGCATGTAGCTTTAAAGCTTTCGACCAAACCGGTGGCGTTTGTTGACCGTATATTTGCCACCTTACGTGGGCTATACGTTTGTTCAACTTGGTCTTTAGACCGCCACAGTGTTTTCCCATATCTCAATAAAACTCTACTCACTCAGATTCGTTCTTAGTTGAATTGCGGTTGTAGGTATTTTCCGAAGCCTGCCAGTCCAGTTATATGCCATAGGTTGTATGTTGTAGTAGTATGCCGATAGGTTTTCCGCCAGTCCAGCTTATTGTTGCGGTTCCATCAGTATTGTTCCATTAGTTTATCCAATGTTGGACGACTGTCACGGTCGCCATGTAATGAGTACCAAGGAATAGGTTGGGTATTGTTATAACTTTTTGATTATTTATTAATGTTTCTTGTTTGGCCAAAAATGGTTCTGCCCGGTCAACGGTTCACAAGTATCTGTATATCCATTCTTAAGTATATTTCGGCTAAACCTAAATCGCGTAGCTGCGTTGCCGGTTACGCCAGCAGCGGAGCGGCTCCCTTATGTATATCTTATATATCTATGCTTATCGAGAGAGTGAGTTATGCACATACATATGTATTATGCATTTGGTCGGCGTGGGAATGCTGACCATGCACTTATACTTTGTAGCCTTTAAGTGGACGATCATGTTACATCCGTCTTGGAGTTTATTGACATAAACATAGCAACAAAGTGCTGCTATGTAATGCTTGTTTGTATGCTTATTGTACTTTAATGTTCTTAATATTATATAGGCGAATACTACATCTCCCACCTATTGAAAATAACGTAACCTAGTGTAGTTATTTTATTTAATGAATGCATATTATATATATATTTTTTTTATTATTATTATTTTTTTTTATATTTTTGCTCAGCTTGAGCAACTATTATGAACTATTTGTTTCTTGTTTTTATTTGTAAGTAACGTAATATTATTATTATCTCCTATGCTTTCTATCTTATAGGGCCCTTTGTATTTAAAGTCTAATTTATGGCCTACCTCATTTCTTAATAAAACTTTATCTCCTACTTCTAACTCTATATAATTTACTTTTAGGTCGTAATTTCCCTTATTTTTCTCTTTATGTGCTTCAAGCAGTTTTCTTGCTCGAGCATATGCTACTTCTAACCTATATTTACTTTCTTTAGCGTAATCATCTATATTATGTATTGGTTCTATGCTATGTAACGTATTAAAATGTTTTGGTAATTTACTTGTTCTACGGAAAACTGGACAGTAATTATGAACCATAGATGGGGTCGTGTTGAAGCAGTATAAGAAATATCCGCCGATATATAGGATCGTATATACTCGTTCAAAGTTCTATGACTTCGTTCGACCACTCCAACTGTCTGGTGGTGATGAGCTGTTGATGTTATATTTTTGATTTTCAAATATTTACATAGGTCAGTAGTTATTGAATTCTTATACTCTGTTCCCATGTCCGTTATGAACGTCTTCATTGGACCGTACTTTAAAATAAAAGATTCAGATATAGCTTTAGCGACTGTTTTTGCGCTTTTATTTGCTATTGGAATGGCAACTAAGTACTTGGTTAAATAACATATGAGAGTGCTGCGTACACGTTACCATTTTCTGACTTAGGTAGTGGACCAATTGTGTCCACGACAACTCTATCGAAAGCATTTTCTGGTGTGTCTGTTATAGTCATTGGGGTCTTTGTATGCTTTGTTGTTTTTGCTTTATGTAATTTTTGACATTATTTTACGTACTTTTTATGTATTTACTCATATTTTTCCAGTAAAAATGTCTTTTGACCTTGGCCAAGGTTTTTATAATGCCTGTATGACCTCCTTGTATTGGATCATCATGTAGTGTAGACAATATAGCTTCTTTTTCATTATTTATTTTGGTCACCGGGATAAGTAGCGCTACTTTTAAATTCTTTAATATTTTATTGCCCATATTTTTAAATTCATCTATTGAAACGTGTTCAAAGATTTTTTCCCACAGTGCCATTTTGAGTTGGCTGATATCGTATATACCGGCTTGCGATTCAAGCCTTTGGAAAAATTGATCTAGATAAAGAACTCCATTAGTATAAAGATCACCAACATCATATCTTGCAATGATTTTCTTTCCATATTTAAATGAACATATCTTATCATTCAATTGCAATGTCACTACTTTTCGTACTTCGTCATTTGTTATGACTACATATACGTTGGGCTCTGACGCTTTTTCTTTGGTTTTCTTATGCAAATCCAATTGTTCTTTTCCTGCGCAGAATTTTTGTCTACTTTGTTAATTTAGAACTGGGGTTGACCATTGAGAATAAATATGTCAATGGTCTATGACCTGTTTTCACAGTGAAGTGTTTTCCGTAAATGTACGGTCTAAAATGTACTATTGCCCCCAATAAATTGCTGTTAACTCTTGTTCTGTTGTACTCTTATTGCTTTCACCTTTCGTAAAAGCTCTTGATGCATAAGCAACTGGGAGCTGGTGGCCATTGTGGTTTTGAGTTTAAACTGCGCCACATGCTTGCTTGCTTGAATCTGTTATTATGCAAAATTCTTTGCTGAAGTCTGAGTACTGCAAGAGTGTTGGGTTTATTAGCTGCGATCTTAAATATATGAATGCATTTTAGCATTCATCTGTCCACTCGAATGGAACATTCTTTTTACATAATCTTGTTATGTGCCGCGAATAGTCGGCGAAATTTTTAATAAAACGTCTGTAGTAATAGCAAATGCTACAAAACGGCTAGCGCTGTCCGCATCATGTGGAACTGGGTAGTTCTGAATGACATCATATTTTTTGTCATCCGGCAAAATTCCTTTGTCTGTGCATTTATGTCCTAAAAATGTGACTTCATGCATGAAAAATTAACATTTTTCGGGATGTAACTTTAGGTTGTATTCCCTGCATTTATCAAAAACTTCATCGGAACAACCGATGACTATTAAGTCATCCATATAAAGGAATGCCTGAGAGGGTTCTATTCCGGAGAATGCTATATTCATCATTCTTTGGAATGAATTCGGCGCTATTTTTAAACCAAATGGCAATATGAGCCATTGTTGGTTGAGAAAGATGTTACATCTCTTGAGCCTTCAACCAGCTCGATTTGATGAAAACCTGACATTAAGTCAAGGCAAGAAAAATATTTTGCTCGACCAAAATAGTCCAAAATATCATCTATTCTCGGTAGTGGAAATTTGTCATCTAAAAGTTTCTTATTAATTCGGCGATAGTCTATTACTAATCTCCATTTCTTTTTATCTGAACCTGGGATTGAACCCTGAGATCTCAGGAACTACAAAAGCATACAGATTCCAGAGTAATAGAAGCAGAGCATGTTAGTCTATTCATGTTACCGCGCCCACTCTAACGCCAACAAACCGCCCAAAACTGCCACGCCCATACTTTTGAAAACTGTTTTGATATTTTTTCATTTTTGTATTGGTCTTGTAAATTTCTATCGATTTGCAAAAAACTTTTTGCCACGCCCACTCTAACGCCCACAAACCGCGCAAAGCTGCCACGCCCACACTTTCGAAAAATGTTTAGATATTTTTTCATTTTTGTATTAGTCTTGTAAATTTCTATCGATTTGCCAAAAAACTTTTTGCCAAAAACTGTCAGTGTTTAAGACTCTCCATCCAACTTCTGCTAGCTGAGTAACGGGTATCAAATAGTCGGGGAACTCGACTATAGCGTTCTCTCTTGTTTCTACTTGACTATGAGGACTTTTATAATTTTTTGTGTATACGGGCTCATCATCTATTAATCTCAACTGTTGTTTATAAAAATTATTAACCGATATTGGTTCTGATTCTAATCCAAATATATCTGTATATTTGCTACATAAAGTTTTTTATTGTAATTTAAACAAATTTAAAATTTTTCTTCAATTGAGATAAGACAGTTTTATTTCAGTTTTCGCTATTTGCCTGAACTATATTGTAGTTCGAAAGTGGATCATATTTTATTGACCAATTGGTCAGAATCTGTTGTGTTCAAAATTCGGACAAATGTATTACTAGATGTTGCAATTGTATTTGCAACATAAAAACCAGTTTTATTTCCTGGTTCGGAATAAAATGTTATCATCTTTTAATAATACTATTAATCTTCGGACAACTTGGGATCTTGCTGGTAATAGAGTTGTTTTATTACCAGAGCTGTATGTTATTGGAACATAAATGGGAAATTTCAAATTGTTTGGTCTAAGTATAACCAATCTTCTGCTGGTTTGAAATCAATTTGGCAATTATATTTTTTAATGAAATCTATTCCTATTATTCCATTTGACGGTATGGGAAAATTTGTATCTACTAAATGAAAGTCGTGTGGAATAATGTATTTAACTGTCTGTATCTCAATAAAAGTCTGTCCTTGAGACTGAACTATCTGTTGGCTTATGCCTTGAATATTTATTTTGTTAGTTATTTGAACATAAGAAAATTTGTCAGAATTCTCTTTGAGAACCTGTATCTCTGCACCTGTATCAAGAAGGAAAACTAGTTTTACACCTGTTTCGAATAAATGTGGTAAATATATTGAGATTATAATTGATGGCGTATACTTTACGATCTTCTCCTACTGGGTATCTAAAGGCTGTTGCGAGTTTCCCTGATCTTGGGTTACTCGTACATTGGCATTATTGCCGTTATTGTTATTCTAGTTGTTGTTACGGCCTCTGTTTCCATTATTGCAGCCTCTATTGTTGCCATTATAGCGGTTATTTTATCCATTATTGCGGTTTTGATAACCGTTACTCTGGTAACCGTTATTTTGGTAACCGTTATTATAGTTGCCTCTATAACCATTGTTATTGAAGCCTCTACCTCGGTTAGGACCTCTATTGGCATTGCCGTATCCTCTGTTAGATCTGTTACCTCTAAAGTACATCACTTTATTGATGCGCTTATCGCTGCATCCATAGTGGTGCAGGTCCCTGCTTCTAGTACTGTTTTGACACTTTCGTGCTCAGCGCGATTTATCATGGTGTCAATTGCCTCGCTAGTACTGTGAGGAGTCTTAAAACTCCCCACAAATCCGGGTGCAGGAGATCGGCGTAGCAACAGCGAAGACGGCTGGAATGCGAGAGGAGTCAAGGGCAGTCAGGTCAAACGGGAAATAATGGACCTTGGACCCCGGCAAAGCGGAGAGACCGTGAATTAACGGTACCGCGCTGGACCTTGGACTCGAACCGGCCAAGGGCACAAAGGTCGAACGGTAAAGGTGCGGACTTTGGACAGGCACAAAGAGGACGCACCGTGAACTAACGGGACATGTTTGGACCTTGGACCTGAGTGAGCCGTGCGCAAAGGGGAAATAGCGGGATTCCCGCGGCCTATAAAAAGGCGACGCAGGCGCAGCTCGAGGCAGTCGGTCAGACTAACACGCGTAGGTCATACGAGCAAGCGGAGAGTGCGAGCGCGAGTCACGCAGTCAGGACAAAGGCGTGCGGCCGGACAGTCGGAGCAGACGCAGAAGGTGCGAACACGGTCGATCAGGAGAGTACGTGGAGTGCCATACGGGCACACAGTCAATAAAGAAAGTGCCATACAGACAGTCAGGAAGAAGTACGCGAGGGCCATACAGCCATACAGTCGAGAAGAAGTACGCGAAGGGCCATACAGCCATACGGAAAGCTAAGAAGTACGCGAAGAGTCGATACCGAGTGACAGTGAAACGACGGGAACACAAGTGCGCCAAGCGGGCATCCAGAGTGGATCGCCGCACGTGAAGATCAGCGAAGGACGAGCAAACACAAGGACCTAGCGTGGTCAGAAAGGGACAGTGGAGTCAGTGGTCGCAACGGTGGTTCGGAGGGAAGCGCTAGCTTAACTCGCGGACGATACACCCTGCCCCATAACATCCTAAGCCCCGGTCGAGCCCGCAGGTTATCCTTCGGCGAGGGCAACAAGTGCCTGGCACACGCAGGAAGGGACAGTGGAGTCAGTGGTCGCATGGTGGTTCGGAGTGGAGCGCTAGCTTAGCTCGCGGACGATACACCCTGCCCCATAACATCCTAAGCCCCAGGCGAGCCGGTACGGATCCCCGTCGGCAGCGACGCAGGCGTACGACGGAAGGACGACGAGGGAGCAACGACGTGCATCCAGCGGCGAGGATCACCGAATCCTGTTCAACAAGTGACGCTAAATAAAAGTGGTTAAATCTGAGAATCTGTCTTCTTCTTGGTCGGGCAATCACACAAATCATAAATTTGGTGGGACGAACAAACAAAATCTCTGAGCTAGCCGTTGCATTTCATAGCGAGCCGAAACAAGAAAACAGTTCGTTACAGTACTTAGACTAGTGGCATGTTCTAGAGGTATACCCTCATCGATAAAGGAAGCTTCTAATAGCTTTCTCAGTCTATCAATTTCAGCGGTAATTGCGTTGCAGTTTTACCTCCTTGCTGAACTGTTAATAGCTTTGCTTTGACATTACCGGATGTCTCACCGACAACTACTTTCTGCAATTTGTTTATAATTGCTGAAATTGTCGTTTCATTGTCAACTGAGTTCAAAATTGTGCCAACTATTTTTGACTTAATGACCTCAACTGCAATGTCTTCAAATGATCCCTTAGCTAAGTCTACCAATTTGATTGCCTTAATGAATCGTTGTAAATGGATCTTTTTTCCATCAAATTCTGGCACTGCGCAAGCGACATCCTTAATGTAAGACCTAATGGCTGCTGCTTGTTCAGCCATGGTTAAGGTATTTTCTAAGTCATCTGCGTTATAGGTAGTATTTACTTCCATCCAAGATCGTGAAGATCTTCCTCTTTAATGTCTTTCTCGACTACAGTTGTATATTCTTCGTCTGAGTCAGCGCTTTCTTCATTAACATTTATTGTTAATGGAGTGTTTACTATAGTCGGAATTTCTATCTGGAGGCTGAATTTATTTTTTATTAATATTAATTATTCCCTTAATGCCAGCAGTAGTTCCCAACCTTTAGCACACTGTTTACTGTCTAAATTCTTTATATTCTGTTGTATCAGTTCTCTTACTTTATTATTACCAATGTTTCGGCATTCTTATTTATTGTTACAACTTGTATTGATCTATTTTGCGTTAAGCATTTATAAGATTTTTTGAAATTTTCTTTAGATTCTTTTATCTGATCAATAAGCTGTTCCCAGTCCATGCTGTGGTACTGGTTACTTCGATACAAAGAAAACGATACTTTTACCTAGTATGCAAAATCTAATAATTCTGATTTTACTTTTACACCTGGCAATGTCGTAAGTACAATTGCCTTTTCTGTGTAACTATTACAAGGGTATACCGGGGAGGTGTATGCTAATTCGTATGTTCTCATATATAATTTTTCGAAATCATTTATAGACATTTGAATATTACTTATAATATTCAATGCTTTATGCATTCTTATTTAGATAAAAGCAATATTACGTTTTTAAAAAAAAAATTTTTTTTTTCAACTTCTATATTTTATTCATAATTAAGTTCGATGTATGAGGGAACTTTCCTTAAATATTATCTAAACCGTTAGCAGCGCTACGGTATTGTTTTCTGAGACACTTCTTATGTAGTTTGTATATTTTTATTAATGCATTGGATACCATAATTAGAGCAATTACAATTAGTATTATGGTTATCCAGAACAAGTCTGCATTTATTTATAACATTTGCTGTGGAGTCAACAGTTTTAGTGTCTATCAAACCCATTTTGGGTATACTAATTTCAAAGTTTTGTAAAAATTTTCTTTATTTTTATATATGATTTCAGTTTTGCTTATTCTATTTGTCTCTATGGACATTTATATTTGGAATTATTTCCTCCTCAAATTTTAGCGTGTTAATTAGGATATGCAAAATTGATTATGTTTTACATTATTGCCTGCCTGATTCTAGCTATGGCTTCACGGGCCATATTGGGTTAACAGGGCATAATAGTATATGCTGTCTATTTCTCGGCTGCTGATGTTGTTGATGGCTGCTCACAAGTCCCCAGGCAGTGAGGACTCCAGACTCCTTTGCAGTCCGGTGGGCAGGTCTTCTTAGGCTTTGTTAGTGCCGGTGCTGGTTGTGGACATGCTTTCGGTTTTGGAACTTCATTAATGATTGTTAAATTTTTGGTATTTTCTGAGTGAGTTTTCTCGAGTTTTTGGGTTTTCAATTTTGGCTCGTATTGCAGCAAGTGGTCTAGCTCTGCATGTAGCTTTAAAGCTTTCGACCAAACCGGTGGCGTTTGTTGACCGTATATTTGCCACCTTACGTGGGCTATACGTTTGTTCAACTTGGTCTTTAGACCGCCACAGTGTTTTCCCATATCTCAATAAAACTCTACTCACTCAGATTCGTTCTTAGTTGAATTGCGGTTGTAGGTATTTTCCGAAGCCTGCCAGTCCAGTTATATGCCATAGGTTGTATGTTGTAGTAGTATGCCGATAGGTTTTCCGCCAGTCCAGCTTATTGTTGCGGTTCCATCAGTATTGTTCCATTAGTTTATCCAATGTTGGACGACTGTCACGGTCGCCATGTAATGAGTACCAAGGAATAGGTTGGGTATTGTTATAACTTTTTGATTATTTATTAATGTTTCTTGTTTGGCCAAAAATGGTTCTGCCCGGTCAACGGTTCACAAGTATCTGTATATCCATTCTTAAGTATATTTCGGCTAAACCTAAATCGCGTAGCTGCGTTGCCGGTTACGCCAGCAGCGGAGCGGCTCCCTTATGTATATCTTATATATCTATGCTTATCGAGAGAGTGAGTTATGCACATACATATGTATTATGCATTTGGTCGGCGTGGGAATGCTGACCATGCACTTATACTTTGTAGCCTTTAAGTGGACGATCATGTTACATCCGTCTTGGAGTTTATTGACATAAACATAGCAACAAAGTGCTGCTATGTAATGCTTGTTTGTATGCTTATTGTACTTTAATGTTCTTAATATTATATAGGCGAATACTACATCTCCCACCTATTGAAAAATAACGTAACCTAGTGTAGTTATTTTATTTAATGAATGCATATTATATATATATTTTTTTTTATTATTATTATTTTTTTTATATTTTGCTCAGCTTGAGCAACTATTATGAACTATTTGTTTCTTGTTTTTATTTGTAAGTAACGTAATATTATTATTATCTCCTATGCTTTCTATCTTATAGGGCCCTTTGTATTTAAAGTCTAATTTATGGCCTACCTCATTTCTTAATAAAACTTTATCTCTACTTCTAACTCTATATAATTTACTTTTAGGTCGTAATTTCCCTTATTTTTCTCTTTATGTGCTTCAAGCAGTTTTCTTGCTCGAGCATATGCTACTTCTAACCTATATTTACTTTCTTTAGCGTAATCATCTATATTATGTATTGGTTCTATGCTATGTAACGTATTAAAATGTTTTGGTAATTTACTTGTTCTACGGAAAACTGGACAGTAATTATGAACCATAGATGGGGTCGTGTTGAAGCAGTATAAGAATATCCGCCGATATATAGGATCGTATATACTCGTTCAAAGTTCTATGACTTCGTTCGACCACTCCAACTGTCTGGTGGTGATGAGCTGTTGATGTTATATTTTTGATTTTCAAATATTTACATAGGTCAGTAGTTATTGAATTCTTATACTCTGTTCCCATGTCCGTTATGAACGTCTTCATTGGACCGTACTTTAAAATAAAAGATTCAGATATAGCTTTAGCGACTGTTTTTGCGCTTTTATTTGCTATTGGAATGGCAACTAAGTACTTGGTTAAATAACATATGAGAGTGCTGCGTACACGTTACCATTTTCTGACTTAGGTAGTGGACCAATTGTGTCCACGACAACTCTATCGAAAGCATTTTCTGGTGTGTCTGTTATAGTCATTGGGGTCTTTGTATGCTTTGTTGTTTTTGCTTTATGTAATTTTTGACATTATTTTACGTACTTTTTATGTATTTACTCATATTTTTCCAGTAAAAATGTCTTTTGACCTTGGCCAGGTTTTATAATGCCTGTATGACCTCCTTGTATTGGATCATCATGTAGTGTAGACAATATAGCTTCTTTTTCATTATTTATTTTGGTCACCGGGATAAGTAGCGCTACTTTTAAATTCTTTAATATTTTATTGCCCATATTTTTAAATTCATCTATTGAAACGTGTTCAAAGATTTTTTCCCACAGTGCCATTTTGAGTTGGCTGATATCGTATATACCGGCTTGCGATTCAAGCCTTTGGAAAAATTGATCTAGATAAAGAACTCCATTAGTATAAAGATCACCAACATCATATCTTGCAATGATTTTCTTTCCATATTTAAATGAACATATCTTATCATTCAATTGCAATGTCACTACTTTTCGTACTTCGTCATTTGTTATGACTACATATACGTTGGGCTCTGACGCTTTTTCTTTGGTTTTCTTATGCAAATCCAATTGTTCTTTTCCTGCGCAGAATTTTTGTCTACTTTGTTAATTTAGAACTGGGGTTGACCATTGAGAATAAATATGTCAATGGTCTATGACCTGTTTTCACAGTGAAGTGTTTTCCGTAAATGTACGGTCTAAAATGTACTATTGCCCCCAATAAATTGCTGTTAACTCTTGTTCTGTTGTACTCTTATTGCTTTCACCTTTCGTAAAAGCTCTTGATGCATAAGCAACTGGGAGCTGGTGGCCATTGTGGTTTTGAGTTTAAACTGCGCCACATGCTTGCTTGCTTGAATCTGTTATTATGCAAAATTCTTTGCTGAAGTCTGAGTACTGCAAGAGTGTTGGGTTTTTCAGCTGCGATCTTAAATATATGAATGCATTTTAGCATTCATCTGTCCACTCGAATGGAACATTCTTTTTACATAATCTTGTTATGTGCCGCGAATAGTCGGCGAAATTTTTAATAAAACGTCTGTAGTAATAGCAAAATGCTACAAAACGGCTAGCGCCGAAACGGCTAGCGTTACCGAACATATAAAGTATATATATTCTTAATCAGGATCAATAGTCGAGACGATCTGGCCATGTCCGCCTGTCCGTCCGTCTGTCTGTCCGTCTGTCCGTCCGTATGAACCCTGAGATCTCAGGAACTACAAAAGCATACAGATTCCAGAGTAATAGAAGCAGAGCATGTTAGTCGATTCATGTTACCGCGCCCACTCTAACGCCCACAAACCGCCCAAAGCTGCCACGCCCACACTTTCGAAAAATGTTTAGATATTTTTTCATTTTTGTATTAGTCTTGTAAATTTCTATCGATTTGCCAAAAAAACTTTTTGCCAAAAATTGTCAGTGTTTAAGACTCTCCATCCACTTCTGCTAGCTGAGTAACGGGTATCAAATAGTCGGGGAACTCGACTATAGCGTTCTCTCTTGTTTCTACTTGACTATGAGGACTTTTATAATTTTTTGTGTATACGGGCTCATCATCTATTAATCTCAACTGTTGTTTATAAAATTATTAACGATATTGGTTCTGATTCTAATCAAATATATCTGTATATTTGCTACATAAAGTTTTTTATTGTAATTTAAACAAATTTAAAATTTTTCTTCAATTGAGATAAGACAGTTTTATTTCAGTTTTCGCTATTTGCCTGAACTATATTGTAGTTCGAAAGTGGATCATATTTTATTGACCAATTGGTCAGAATCTGTTGTGTTCAAAATTCGGACAAATGTATTACTAGATGTTGCAATTGTATTTGCAACATAAAACCAGTTTGTATTTCCTGGTTCGGAATAAAAATGTTATCATCTTTTAATAATACTATTAATCTTCGGACAACTTGGGATCTTGCTGGTAATAGAGTTGTTTTATTACCAGAGCTGTATGTTATTGAACATAAATGGGAAATTTCAAATTGTTAGGTCTAAGTATAAACCAATCTTCTGCTGGTTTGAAATCAATTTGGCAATTATATTTTTTAATGAAATCTATTCCTATTATTCCATTTGACGGTATGGAAAATTTGTATCTACTAAATGAAAGTCGTGTGGAATAATGTATTTAACTGTCTGTATCTCAATAAAGTCTGTCCTTGAGACTGACCTATCTGTTGGCTTATGCCTTGAATATTTATTTTGTTAGTTATTTGAACATAAGAAAATTTGTCAGAATTCTCTTTGAGAACCTGTATCTCTGCACCTGTATCAAGAAGGAAAACTAGTTTTACACCTGTTTCGAATAAATGTGGTAATATATTGAGATTATAATTGATGGCGTATACTTTACGATCTTCTCCTACTGGGTATCTAAAGGCTGTTGCGAGTTTCCCTGATCTTGGGTTACTCGTACATTGGCATTATTGCCGTTATTGTTATTCTAGTTGTTGTTACGGCCTCTGTTTCCATTATTGCAGCCTCTATTGTTGCCATTATAGCGGTTATTTTATCCATTATTGCGGTTTTGATAACCGTTATTCTGGTAACCGTTATTTTGGTAACCGTTATTATAGTTGCCTCTATAACCATTGTTATTGAAGCCTCTACCTCGGTTAGGACCTCTATTGGCATTGCCGTATCCTCTGTTAGATCTGTTACCTCTAAAGTACATCACTTTATTGATGCGCTTATCGCTGCATCCATAGTGGTGCAAGTCCCTGCTTCTAGTACTGTTTTGACACTTTCGTGCTCAGCGCGATTTATCATGGTGTCAATTGCCTCGCTAGTACTGTGAGGAGTCTTAAAACTCCCCACAAATCCGGGTGCAGGAGATCGGCGTAGCAACAGCGAAGACGGCTGGAATGCGAGAGGAGTCAAGGGCAGTCAGGTCAAACGGGAAATAATGGACCTTGGACCCCGGCAAAGCGGAGAGACCGTGAATTAACGGTACCGCGCTGGACCTTGGACTCGAACCGGCCAAGGGCACAAAGGTCGAACGGTAAAGGTGCGGACTTTGGACAGGCACAAAGAGGACGCACCGTGAACTAACGGGACATGTTTGGACCTTGGACCTGAGTGAGCCGTGCGCAAAGGGGAAATAGCGGGATTCCCGCGGCCTATAAAAAGGCGACGCAGGCGCAGCTCGAGGCAGTCGGTCAGACTAACACGCGTAGGTCATACGAGCAAGCGGAGAGTGCGAGCGCGAGTCACGCTGTCAGGACAAAGGCGTGCGGCCGGACAGTCGGAGCAGACGCAGAAGGTGCGAACACGGTCGATCAGGAGAGTACGTGGATTGCCATACGGGCACACAGTCAATAAAGAAAGTGCCATACAGACAGTCAGGAAGAAGTACGCGAGGGCCATACAGCCATACAGTCGAGAAGAAGTACGCGAAGGGCCATACAGCCATACGGAAAGCTAAGAAGTACGCGAAGAGTCGATACCGAGTGACAGTGAAACGACGGGAACACAAGTGCGCCAAGCGGGCATCCAGAGTGGATCGCCGCACGTGAAGATCAGCGAAGGACGAGCAAACACAAGGACCTAGCGTGGTCAGAAAGGGACAGTGGAGTCAGTGGTCGCAACGGTGGTTCGGAGGGAAGCGCTAGCTTAACTCGCGGACGATACACCCTGCCCCATAACATCCTAAGCCCCGGTCGAGCCCGCAGGTTATCCTTCGGCGAGGGCAACAAGTGCCTGGCACACGCAGGAAGGGACAGTGGAGTCAGTGGTCGCATGGTGGTTCGGAGTGGAGCGCTAGCTTAGCTCGCGGACGATACACCCTGCCCCATAACATCCTAAGCCCCAGGCGAGCCGGTACGGATCCCCGTCGGCAGCGACGCAGGCGTACGACGGAAGGACGACGAGGGAGCAACGACGTGCATCCAGCGGCGAGGATCACCGAATCCTGTTCAACAAGTGACGCTAAATAAAAGTGGTTAAATCTGAGAATCTGTCTTCTTCTTGGTCGGGCAATCACACAAATCATAAATTTGGTGGGACGAACAAACAAAATCTCTGAGCTAGCCGTTGCATTTCATAGCGAGCCGAAACAAGAAAAACAGTTCGTTACAGTACTTAGACTAGTGGCATGTTCTAGAGGTATACCCTCATCGATAAAGGAAGCTTCTAATAGCTTTCTCAGTCTATCAATTTCAGCGGTAAATTGCGTTGCAGTTTTACCTCCTTGCTGAACTGTTAATAGCTTTGCTTTGACATTACCGGATGTCTCACCGACAACTACTTTCTGCAATTTGTTTATAATTGCTGAAATTGTCGTTTCATTGTCAACTGAGTTCAAAATTGTGCCAACTATTTTTGACTTAATGACCTCAACTGCAATGTCTTCAAATGATCCCTTAGCTAAGTCTACCAATTTGATTGCCTTAATGAATCGTTGTAAATGGATCTTTTTTCCATCAAATTCTGGCACTGCGCAAGCGACATCCTTAATGTAAGACCTAATGGCTGCTGCTTGTTCAGCCGTGGTTAAGGTATTTTCTAAGTCATCTGCGTTATAGGTAGTATTTACTTCCATCCAAGATCGTGAAGATCTTCCTCTTTAATGTCTTTCTCGACTACAGTTGTATATTCTTCGTCTGAGTCAGCGCTTTCTTCATTAACATTTATTGTTAATGGAGTGTTTACTATAGTCGGAATTTCTATCTGGAGGCTGAATTTATTTTTTATTAATATTAATTATTCCCTTAATGCCAGCAGTAGTTCCCAACCTTTAGCACACTGTTTACTGTCTAAATTCTTTATATTCTGTTGTATCAGTTCTCTTACTTTATTATTACCAATGTTTCGGCATTCTTATTTATTGTTACAACTTGTATTGATCTATTTTGCGTTAAGCATTTATAAGATTTTTTGAAATTTTCTTTAGATTCTTTTATCTGATCAATAAGCTGTTCCCAGTCCATGCTGTGGTACTGGTTACTTCGATACAAAGAAAACGATACTTTTACCTAGTATGCCAAAATCTAATAATTCTGATTTTACTTTTACACCTGGCAATGTCGTAAGTACAATTGCCTTTTCTGTGTAACTATTACAAGGGTATACCGGGGAGGTGTATGCTAATTCGTATGTTCTCATATATAATTTTTCGAAATCATTTATAGACATTTGAATATTACTTATAATATTCAATGCTTTATGCATTCTTATTTAGATAAAAGCAATATTACGTTTTTAAAAAAAAAATTTTTTTTTTCAACTTCTATATTTTATTCATAATTAAGTTCGATGTATGAGGGAACTTTCCTTAAATATTATCTAAACCGTTAGCAGCGCTACGGTATTGTTTTCTGAGACACTTCTTATGTAGTTTGTATATTTTTATTAATGCATTGGATACCATAATTAGAGCAATTACAATTAGTATTATGGTTATCCAGAACAAGTCTGCATTTATTTATAACATTTGCTGTGGAGTCAACAGTTTTAGTGTCTATCAAACCCATTTTGGGTATACTAATTTCAAAGTTTTGTAAAAAATTTTCTTTATTTTTATATATGATTTCAGTTTTGCTTATTCTATTTGTCTCTATGGACATTTATATTTGGAATTATTTCCTCCTCAAATTTTAGCGTGTTAATTAGGATATGCAAAATTGATTATGTTTTACATTATTGCCTGCCTGATTCTAGCTATGGCTTCACGGGCCATATTGGGTTAACAGGGCATAATAGTATATGCTGTCTATTTCTCGGCTGCTGATGTTGTTGATGGCTGCTCACAAGTCCCCAGGCAGTGAGGACTCCAGACTCCTTTGCAGTCCGGTGGGCAGGTCTTCTTAGGCTTTGTTAGTGCCGGTGCTGGTTGTGGACATGCTTTCGGTTTTGGAACTTCATTAATGATTGTTAAATTTTTGGTATTTTCTGAGTGAGTTTTCTCGAGTTTCTGGGTTTTCAATTTTGGCTCGTATTGCAGCAAGTGGTCTAGCTCTGCATGTAGCTTTAAAGCTTTCGACCAAACCGGTGGCGTTTGTTGACCGTATATTTGCCACCTTACGTGGGCTATACGTTTGTTCAACTTGGTCTTTAGACCGCCACAGTGTTTTCCCATATCTCAATAAAACTCTACTCACTCAGATTCGTTCTTAGTTGAATTGCGGTTGTAGGTATTTTCCGAAGCCTGCCAGTCCAGTTATATGCCATAGGTTGTATGTTGTAGTAGTATGCCGATAGGTTTTCCGCCAGTCCAGCTTATTGTTGCGGTTCCATCAGTATTGTTCCATTAGTTTATCCAATGTTGGACGACTGTCACGGTCGCCATGTAATGAGTACCAAGGAATAGGTTGGGTATTGTTATAACTTTTTGATTATTTATTAATGTTTCTTGTTTGGCCAAAAATGGTTCTGCCCGGTCAACGGTTCACAAGTATCTGTATATCCATTCTTAAGTATATTTCGGCTAAACCTAAATCGCGTAGCTGCGTTGCCGGTTACGCCAGCAGCGGAGCGGCTCCCTTATGTATATCTTATATATCTATGCTTATCGAGAGAGTGAGTTATGCACATACATATGTATTATGCATTTGGTCGGCGTGGGAATGCTGACCATGCACTTATACTTTGTAGCCTTTAAGTGGACGATCATGTTACATCCGTCTTGGAGTTTATTGACATAAACATAGCAACAAAGTGCTGCTATGTAATGCTTGTTTGTATGCTTATTGTACTTTAATGTTCTTAATATTATATAGGCGAATACTACATCTCCCACCTATTGAAAAATAACGTAACCTAGTGTAGTTATTTTATTTAATGAATGCATATTATATATATATTTTTTTTTATTATTATTATTTTTTTTTTATATTTTTGCTCAGCTTGAGCAACTATTATGAACTATTTGTTTCTTGTTTTTATTTGTAAGTAACGTAATATTATTATTATCTCCTATGCTTTCTATCTTATAGGGCCCTTTGTATTTAAAGTCTAATTTATGGCCTACCTCATTTCTTAATAAAACTTTATCTCCTACTTCTAACTCTATATAATTTACTTTTAGGTCGTAATTTCCCTTATTTTTCTCTTTATGTGCTTCAAGCAGTTTTCTTGCTCGAGCATATGCTACTTCTAACCTATATTTACTTTCTTTAGCGTAATCATCTATATTATGTATTGGTTCTATGCTATGTAACGTATTAAAATGTTTTGGTAATTTACTTGTTCTACGGAAAACTGGACAGTAATTATGAACCATAGATGGGGTCGTGTTGAAGCAGTATAAGAAATATCCGCCGATATATAGGATCGTATATACTCGTTCAAAGTTCTATGACTTCGTTCGACCACTCCAACTGTCTGGTGGTGATGAGCTGTTGATGTTATATTTTTGATTTTCAAATATTTACATAGGTCAGTAGTTATTGAATTCTTATACTCTGTTCCCATGTCCGTTATGAACGTCTTCATTGGACCGTACTTTAAAATAAAAGATTCAGATATAGCTTTAGCGACTGTTTTTGCGCTTTTATTTGCTATTGGAATGGCAACTAAGTACTTGGTTAAATAACATATGAGAGTGCTGCGTACACGTTACCATTTTCTGACTTAGGTAGTGGACCAATTGTGTCCACGACAACTCTATCGAAAGCATTTTCTGGTGTGTCTGTTATAGTCATTGGGGTCTTTGTATGCTTTGTTGTTTTTGCTTTATGTAATTTTTGACATTATTTTACGTACTTTTTATGTATTTACTCATATTTTTCCAGTAAAAATGTCTTTTGACCTTGGCCAAGGTTTTTATAATGCCTGTATGACCTCCTTGTATTGGATCATCATGTAGTGTAGACAATATAGCTTCTTTTTCATTATTTATTTTGGTCACCGGGATAAGTAGCGCTACTTTTAAATTCTTTAATATTTTATTGCCCATATTTTTAAATTCATCTATTGAAACGTGTTCAAAGATTTTTTCCCACAGTGCCATTTTGAGTTGGCTGATATCGTATATACCGGCTTGCGATTCAAGCCTTTGGAAAAATTGATCTAGATAAAGAACTCCATTAGTATAAAGATCACCAACATCATATCTTGCAATGATTTTCTTTCCATATTTAAATGAACATATCTTATCATTCAATTGCAATGTCACTACTTTTCGTACTTCGTCATTTGTTATGACTACATATACGTTGGGCTCTGACGCTTTTTCTTTGGTTTTCTTATGCAAATCCAATTGTTCTTTTCCTGCGCAGAATTTTTGTCTACTTTGTTAATTTAGAACTGGGGTTGACCATTGAGAATAAATATGTCAATGGTCTATGACCTGTTTTCACAGTGAAGTGTTTTCCGTAAATGTACGGTCTAAAATGTACTATTGCCCCCAATAAATTGCTGTTAACTCTTGTTCTGTTGTACTCTTATTGCTTTCACCTTTCGTAAAAGCTCTTGATGCATAAGCAACTGGGAGCTGGTGGCCATTGTGGTTTTGAGTTTAAACTGCGCCACATGCTTGCTTGCTTGAATCTGTTATTATGCAAAATTCTTTGCTGAAGTCTGAGTACTGCAAGAGTGTTGGGTTTATTAGCTGCGATCTTAAATATATGAATGCATTTTAGCATTCATCTGTCCACTCGAATGGAACATTCTTTTTACATAATCTTGTTATGTGCCGCGAATAGTCGGCGAAATTTTTAATAAAACGTCTGTAGTAATAGCAAAATGCTACAAAACGGCTAGCGCTGTCCGCATCATGTGGAACTGGGTAGTTCTGAATGACATCATATTTTTTGTCATCCGGCAAAATTCCTTTGTCTGTGCATTTATGTCCTAAAAATGTGACTTCATGCATGAAAAATTAACATTTTTCGGGATGTAACTTTAGGTTGTATTCCCTGCATTTATCAAAAACTTCATCGGAACAACCGATGACTATTAAGTCATCCATATAAAGGAATGCCTGAGAGGGTTCTATTCCGGAGAATGCTATATTCATCATTCTTTGGAATGAATTCGGCGCTATTTTTAAACCAAATGGCAATATGAGCCATTGTTGGTTGAGAAAGATGTTACATCTCTTGAGCCTTCAACCAGCTCGATTTGATGAAAACCTGACATTAAGTCAAGGCAAGAAAAATATTTTGCTCGACCAAAATAGTCCAAAATATCATCTATTCTCGGTAGTGGAAATTTGTCATCTAAAAGTTTCTTATTAATTCGGCGATAGTCTATTACTAATCTCCATTTCTTTTTATCTGAACCTGGGATTGAACCCTGAGATCTCAGGAACTACAAAAGCATACAGATTCCAGAGTAATAGAAGCAGAGCATGTTAGTCTATTCATGTTACCGCGCCCACTCTAACGCCAACAAACCGCCCAAAACTGCCACGCCCATACTTTTGAAAACTGTTTTGATATTTTTTCATTTTTGTATTGGTCTTGTAAATTTCTATCGATTTGCAAAAAAACTTTTTGCCACGCCCACTCTAACGCCCACAAACCGCGCAAAGCTGCCACGCCCACACTTTCGAAAAATGTTTAGATATTTTTTCATTTTTGTATTAGTCTTGTAAATTTCTATCGATTTGCCAAAAAAACTTTTTGCCAAAAGCTGTCAGTGTTTAAGACTCTCCATCCAACTTCTGCTAGCTGAGTAACGGGTATCAAATAGTCGGGGAACTCGACTATAGCGTTCTCTCTTGTTTCTACTTGACTATGAGGACTTTTATAATTTTTTGTGTATACGGGCTCATCATCTATTAATCTCAACTGTTGTTTATAAAAATTATTAACCGATATTGGTTCTGATTCTAATCCAAATATATCTGTATATTTGCTACATAAAGTTTTTTATTGTAATTTAAACAAATTTAAAATTTTTCTTCAATTGAGATAAGACAGTTTTATTTCAGTTTTCGCTATTTGCCTGAACTATATTGTAGTTCGAAAGTGGATCATATTTTATTGACCAATTGGTCAGAATCTGTTGTGTTCAAAATTCGGACAAATGTATTACTAGATGTTGCAATTGTATTTGCAACATAAAAACCAGTTTTTATTTCCTGGTTCGGAATAAAAATGTTATCATCTTTTAATAATACTATTAATCTTCGGACAACTTGGGATCTTGCTGGTAATAGAGTTGTTTTATTACCAGAGCTGTATGTTATTGGAACATAAATGGGAAATTTCAAATTGTTTGGTCTAAGTATAAACCAATCTTCTGCTGGTTTGAAATCAATTTGGCAATTATATTTTTTAATGAAATCTATTCCTATTATTCCATTTGACGGTATGGGAAAATTTGTATCTACTAAATGAAAGTCGTGTGGAATAATGTATTTAACTGTCTGTATCTCAATAAAAGTCTGTCCTTGAGACTGAACTATCTGTTGGCTTATGCCTTGAATATTTATTTTGTTAGTTATTTGAACATAAGAAAATTTGTCAGAATTCTCTTTGAGAACCTGTATCTCTGCACCTGTATCAAGAAGGAAAACTAGTTTTACACCTGTTTCGAATAAATGTGGTAAATATATTGAGATTATAATTGATGGCGTATACTTTACGATCTTCTCCTACTGGGTATCTAAAGGCTGTTGCGAGTTTCCCTGATCTTGGGTTACTCGTACATTGGCATTATTGCCGTTATTGTTATTCTAGTTGTTGTTACGGCCTCTGTTTCCATTATTGCAGCCTCTATTGTTGCCATTATAGCGGTTATTTTATCCATTATTGCGGTTTTGATAACCGTTACTCTGGTAACCGTTATTTTGGTAACCGTTATTATAGTTGCCTCTATAACCATTGTTATTGAAGCCTCTACCTCGGTTAGGACCTCTATTGGCATTGCCGTATCCTCTGTTAGATCTGTTACCTCTAAAGTACATCACTTTATTGATGCGCTTATCGCTGCATCCATAGTGGTGCAGGTCCCTGCTTCTAGTACTGTTTTGACACTTTCGTGCTCAGCGCGATTTATCATGGTGTCAATTGCCTCGCTAGTACTGTGAGGAGTCTTAAAACTCCCCACAAATCCGGGTGCAGGAGATCGGCGTAGCAACAGCGAAGACGGCTGGAATGCGAGAGGAGTCAAGGGCAGTCAGGTCAAACGGGAAATAATGGACCTTGGACCCCGGCAAAGCGGAGAGACCGTGAATTAACGGTACCGCGCTGGACCTTGGACTCGAACCGGCCAAGGGCACAAAGGTCGAACGGTAAAGGTGCGGACTTTGGACAGGCACAAAGAGGACGCACCGTGAACTAACGGGACATGTTTGGACCTTGGACCTGAGTGAGCCGTGCGCAAAGGGGAAATAGCGGGATTCCCGCGGCCTATAAAAAGGCGACGCAGGCGCAGCTCGAGGCAGTCGGTCAGACTAACACGCGTAGGTCATACGAGCAAGCGGAGAGTGCGAGCGCGAGTCACGCAGTCAGGACAAAGGCGTGCGGCCGGACAGTCGGAGCAGACGCAGAAGGTGCGAACACGGTCGATCAGGAGAGTACGTGGAGTGCCATACGGGCACACAGTCAATAAAGAAAGTGCCATACAGACAGTCAGGAAGAAGTACGCGAGGGCCATACAGCCATACAGTCGAGAAGAAGTACGCGAAGGGCCATACAGCCATACGGAAAGCTAAGAAGTACGCGAAGAGTCGATACCGAGTGACAGTGAAACGACGGGAACACAAGTGCGCCAAGCGGGCATCCAGAGTGGATCGCCGCACGTGAAGATCAGCGAAGGACGAGCAAACACAAGGACCTAGCGTGGTCAGAAAGGGACAGTGGAGTCAGTGGTCGCAACGGTGGTTCGGAGGGAAGCGCTAGCTTAACTCGCGGACGATACACCCTGCCCCATAACATCCTAAGCCCCGGTCGAGCCCGCAGGTTATCCTTCGGCGAGGGCAACAAGTGCCTGGCACACGCAGGAAGGGACAGTGGAGTCAGTGGTCGCATGGTGGTTCGGAGTGGAGCGCTAGCTTAGCTCGCGGACGATACACCCTGCCCCATAACATCCTAAGCCCCAGGCGAGCCGGTACGGATCCCCGTCGGCAGCGACGCAGGCGTACGACGGAAGGACGACGAGGGAGCAACGACGTGCATCCAGCGGCGAGGATCACCGAATCCTGTTCAACAAGTGACGCTAAATAAAAGTGGTTAAATCTGAGAATCTGTCTTCTTCTTGGTCGGGCAATCACACAAATCATAAATTTGGTGGGACGAACAAACAAAATCTCTGAGCTAGCCGTTGCATTTCATAGCGAGCCGAAACAAGAAAAACAGTTCGTTACAGTACTTAGACTAGTGGCATGTTCTAGAGGTATACCCTCATCGATAAAGGAAGCTTCTAATAGCTTTCTCAGTCTATCAATTTCAGCGGTAAATTGCGTTGCAGTTTTACCTCCTTGCTGAACTGTTAATAGCTTTGCTTTGACATTACCGGATGTCTCACCGACAACTACTTTCTGCAATTTGTTTATAATTGCTGAAATTGTCGTTTCATTGTCAACTGAGTTCAAAATTGTGCCAACTATTTTTGACTTAATGACCTCAACTGCAATGTCTTCAAATGATCCCTTAGCTAAGTCTACCAATTTGATTGCCTTAATGAATCGTTGTAAATGGATCTTTTTTCCATCAAATTCTGGCACTGCGCAAGCGACATCCTTAATGTAAGACCTAATGGCTGCTGCTTGTTCAGCCATGGTTAAGGTATTTTCTAAGTCATCTGCGTTATAGGTAGTATTTACTTCCATCCAAGATCGTGAAGATCTTCCTCTTTAATGTCTTTCTCGACTACAGTTGTATATTCTTCGTCTGAGTCAGCGCTTTCTTCATTAACATTTATTGTTAATGGAGTGTTTACTATAGTCGGAATTTCTATCTGGAGGCTGAATTTATTTTTTATTAATATTAATTATTCCCTTAATGCCAGCAGTAGTTCCCAACCTTTAGCACACTGTTTACTGTCTAAATTCTTTATATTCTGTTGTATCAGTTCTCTTACTTTATTATTACCAATGTTTCGGCATTCTTATTTATTGTTACAACTTGTATTGATCTATTTTGCGTTAAGCATTTATAAGATTTTTTGAAATTTTCTTTAGATTCTTTTATCTGATCAATAAGCTGTTCCCAGTCCATGCTGTGGTACTGGTTACTTCGATACAAAGAAAACGATACTTTTACCTAGTATGCCAAAATCTAATAATTCTGATTTTACTTTTACACCTGGCAATGTCGTAAGTACAATTGCCTTTTCTGTGTAACTATTACAAGGGTATACCGGGGAGGTGTATGCTAATTCGTATGTTCTCATATATAATTTTTCGAAATCATTTATAGACATTTGAATATTACTTATAATATTCAATGCTTTATGCATTCTTATTTAGATAAAAGCAATATTACGTTTTTAAAAAAAAAATTTTTTTTTTCAACTTCTATATTTTATTCATAATTAAGTTCGATGTATGAGGGAACTTTCCTTAAATATTATCTAAACCGTTAGCAGCGCTACGGTATTGTTTTCTGAGACACTTCTTATGTAGTTTGTATATTTTTATTAATGCATTGGATACCATAATTAGAGCAATTACAATTAGTATTATGGTTATCCAGAACAAGTCTGCATTTATTTATAACATTTGCTGTGGAGTCAACAGTTTTAGTGTCTATCAAACCCATTTTGGGTATACTAATTTCAAAGTTTTGTAAAAAATTTTCTTTATTTTTATATATGATTTCAGTTTTGCTTATTCTATTTGTCTCTATGGACATTTATATTTGGAATTATTTCCTCCTCAAATTTTAGCGTGTTAATTAGGATATGCAAAATTGATTATGTTTTACATTATTGCCTGCCTGATTCTAGCTATGGCTTCACGGGCCATATTGGGTTAACAGGGCATAATAGTATATGCTGTCTATTTCTCGGCTGCTGATGTTGTTGATGGCTGCTCACAAGTCCCCAGGCAGTGAGGACTCCAGACTCCTTTGCAGTCCGGTGGGCAGGTCTTCTTAGGCTTTGTTAGTGCCGGTGCTGGTTGTGGACATGCTTTCGGTTTTGGAACTTCATTAATGATTGTTAAATTTTTGGTATTTTCTGAGTGAGTTTTCTCGAGTTTTTGGGTTTTCAATTTTGGCTCGTATTGCAGCAAGTGGTCTAGCTCTGCATGTAGCTTTAAAGCTTTCGACCAAACCGGTGGCGTTTGTTGACCGTATATTTGCCACCTTACGTGGGCTATACGTTTGTTCAACTTGGTCTTTAGACCGCCACAGTGTTTTCCCATATCTCAATAAAACTCTACTCACTCAGATTCGTTCTTAGTTGAATTGCGGTTGTAGGTATTTTCCGAAGCCTGCCAGTCCAGTTATATGCCATAGGTTGTATGTTGTAGTAGTATGCCGATAGGTTTTCCGCCAGTCCAGCTTATTGTTGCGGTTCCATCAGTATTGTTCCATTAGTTTATCCAATGTTGGACGACTGTCACGGTCGCCATGTAATGAGTACCAAGGAATAGGTTGGGTATTGTTATAACTTTTTGATTATTTATTAATGTTTCTTGTTTGGCCAAAAATGGTTCTGCCCGGTCAACGGTTCACAAGTATCTGTATATCCATTCTTAAATATATTTCGGCTAAACCTAAATCGCGTAACTGCGTTGCCGGTTACGCCAGCAGCGGAGCGGCTCCCTTATGTATATCTTATATATCTATGCTTATCGAGAGAGTGAGTTATGCACATACATATGTATTATGCATTTGGTCGGCGTGGGAATGCTGACCATGCACTTATACTTTGTAGCCTTTAAGTGGACGATCATGTTACATCCGTCTTGGAGTTTATTGACATAAACATAGCAACAAAGTGCTGCTATGTAATGCTTGTTTGTATGCTTATTGTACTTTAATGTTCTTAATATTATATAGGCGAATACTACATCTCCCACCTATTGAAAAATAACGTAACCTAGTGTAGTTATTTTATTTAATGAATGCATATTATATATATATTTTTTTTATTATTATTATTTTTTTTTTATATTTTTGCTCAGCTTGAGCAACTATTATGAACTATTTGTTTCTTGTTTTTATTTGTAAGTAACGTAATATTATTATTATCTCCTATGCTTTCTATCTTATAGGGCCCTTTGTATTTAAAGTCTAATTTATGGCCTACCTCATTTCTTAATAAAACTTTATCTCCTACTTCTAACTCTATATAATTTACTTTTAGGTCGTAATTTCCCTTATTTTTCTCTTTATGTGCTTCAAGCAGTTTTCTTGCTCGAGCATATGCTACTTCTAACCTATATTTACTTTCTTTAGCGTAATCATCTATATTATGTATTGGTTCTATGCTATGTAACGTATTAAAATGTTTTGGTAATTTACTTGTTCTACGGAAAACTGGACAGTAATTATGAACCATAGATGGGGTCGTGTTGAAGCAGTATAAGAAATATCCGCCGATATATAGGATCGTATATACTCGTTCAAAGTTCTATGACTTCGTTCGACCACTCCAACTGTCTGGTGGTGATGAGCTGTTGATGTTATATTTTTGATTTTCAAATATTTACATAGGTCAGTAGTTATTGAATTCTTATACTCTGTTCCCATGTCCGTTATGAACGTCTTCATTGGACCGTACTTTAAAATAAAAGATTCAGATATAGCTTTAGCGACTGTTTTTGCGCTTTTATTTGCTATTGGAATGGCAACTAAGTACTTGGTTAAATAACATATGAGAGTGCTGCGTACACGTTACCATTTTCTGACTTAGGTAGTGGACCAATTGTGTCCACGACAACTCTATCGAAAGCATTTTCTGGTGTGTCTGTTATAGTCATTGGGGTCTTTGTATGCTTTGTTGTTTTTGCTTTATGTAATTTTTGACATTATTTTACGTACTTTTTATGTATTTACTCATATTTTTCCAGTAAAAATGTCTTTTGACCTTGGCCAAGGTTTTTATAATGCCTGTATGACCTCCTTGTATTGGATCATCATGTAGTGTAGACAATATAGCTTCTTTTTCATTATTTATTTTGGTCACCGGGATAAGTAGCGCTACTTTTAAATTCTTTAATATTTTATTGCCCATATTTTTAAATTCATCTATTGAAACGTGTTCAAAGATTTTTTCCCACAGTGCCATTTTGAGTTGGCTGATATCGTATATACCGGCTTGCGATTCAAGCCTTTGGAAAAATTGATCTAGATAAAGAACTCCATTAGTATAAAGATCACCAACATCATATCTTGCAATGATTTTCTTTCCATGTTTAAATGAACATATCTTATCATTCAATTGCAATGTCACTACTTATCGTACTTCGTCATTTGTTATGACTACATATACGTTGGGCTCTGACGCTTTTTCTTTGGTTTTCTTATGCAAATCCAATTGTTCTTTTCCTGCGCAGAATTTTTGTCTACTTTGTTAATTTAGAACTGGGGTTGACCATTGAGAATAAATATGTCAATGGTCTATGACCTGTTTTCACAGTGAAGTGTTTTCCGTAAATGTACGGTCTAAAATGTACTATTGCCCAATAAATTGCTGTTAACTCTTGTTCTGTTGTACTCTTATTGCTTTCACCTTTCGTAAAAGCTCTTGATGCATAAGCAACTGGGAGCTGGTGGCCATTGTGGTTTTGAGTTTAAACTGCGCCACATGCTTGCTTGCTTGAATCTGTTATTATGCAAAATTCTTTGCTGAAGTCTGAGTACTGCAAGAGTGTTGGGTTTTTCAGCTGCGATCTTAAATATATGAATGCATTTTAGCATTCATCTGTCCACTCGAATGGAACATTCTTTTTACATAATCTTGTTATGTGCCGCGAATAGTCGGCGAAATTTTTAATAAAACGTCTGTAGTAATAGCAAAATGCTACAAAACGGCTAGCGCCGAAACGGCTAGCGTTACCGAACATATAAAGTATATATATTCTTAATCAGGATCAATAGTCGAGACGATCTGGCCATGTCCGCCTGTCCGTCCGTCTGTCTGTCCGTCTGTCCGTCCGTATGAACCCTGAGATCTCAGGAACTACAAAAGCATACAGATTCCAGAGTAATAGAAGCAGAGCATGTTAGTAGATTCATGTTACCGCGCCCACTCTAACGCCCACAAACCGCCCAAAGCTGCCACGCCCACACTTTCGAAAAATGTTTAGATATTTTTTCATTTTTGTATTAGTCTTGTAAATTTCTATCGATTTGCCAAAAAAACTTTTTGCCAAAAATTGTCAGTGTTTAAGACTCTCCATCCAACTTCTGCTAGCTGAGTAACGGGTATCAAATAGTCGGGGAACTCGACTATAGCGTTCTCTCTTGTTTCTACTTGACTATGAGGACTTTTATAATTTTTTGTGTATACGGGCTCATCATCTATTAATCTCAACTGTTGTTTATAAAAATTATTAATTGATATTGGTTCTGATTCTAATCCAAATATATCTGTATATTTGCTACATAAAGTTTTTTATTGTAATTTAAACAAATTTAAAATTTTTCTTCAATTGAGATAAGACAGTTTTATTTCAGTTTTCGCTATTTGCCTGAACTATATTGTAGTTCGAAAGTGGATCATATTTTATTGACCAATTGGTCAGAATCTGTTGTGTTCAAAATTCGGACAAATGTATTACTAGATGTTGCAATTGTATTTGCAACATAAAAACCAGTTTGTATTTCCTGGTTCGGAATAAAAATGTTATCATCTTTTAATAATACTATTAATCTTCGGACAACTTGGGATCTTGCTGGTAATAGAGTTGTTTTATTACCAGAGCTGTATGTTATTGGAACATAAATGGGAAATTTCAAATTGTTAGGTCTAAGTATAAACCAATCTTCTGCTGGTTTGAAATCAATTTGGCAATTATATTTTTTAATGAAATCTATTCCTATTATTCCATTTGACGGTATGGGAAAATTTGTATCTACTAAATGAAAGTCGTGTGGAATAATGTATTTAACTGTCTGTATCTCAATAAAAGTCTGTCCTTGAGACTGACCTATCTGTTGGCTTATGCCTTGAATATTTATTTTGTTAGTTATTTGAACATAAGAAAATTTGTCAGAATTCTCTTTGAGAACCTGTATCTCTGCACCTGTATCAAGAAGGAAAACTAGTTTTACACCTGTTTCGAATAAATGTGGTAAATATATTGAGATTATAATTGATGGCGTATACTTTACGATCTTCTCCTACTGGGTATCTAAAGGCTGTTGCGAGTTTCCCTGATCTTGGGTTACTCGTACATTGGCATTATTGCCGTTATTGTTATTCTAGTTGTTGTTACGGCCTCTGTTTCCATTATTGCAGCCTCTATTGTTGCCATTATAGCGGTTATTTTATCCATTATTGCGGTTTTGATAACCGTTATTCTGGTAACCGTTATTTTGGTAACCGTTATTATAGTTGCCTCTATAACCATTGTTATTGAAGCCTCTTATTGCCGTATCCTCTGTTAGATCTGTTACCTCTAAAGTACATCACTTTATTGATGCGCTTATCGCTGCATCCATAGTGGTGCAAGTCCCTGCTTCTAGTACTGTTTTGACACTTTCGTGCTCAGCGCGATTTATCATGGTGTCAATTGCCTCGCTAGTACTTAGACTAGTGGCATGTTCTAGAGGTATACCCTCATCGATAAAGGAAGCTTCTAATAGCTTTCTCAGTCTATCAACTTCAGCGGTAAATTGCGTTGCAGTTTTACCTCCTTGCTGAACTGTTAATAGCTTTGCTTTGACATTACCGGATGTCTCACCGACAACTACTTTCTGCAATTTGTTTATAATTGCTGAAATTGTCGTTTCATTGTCAACTGAGTTCAAAATTGTGCCAACTATTTTTGACTTAATGACCTCAACTGCAATGTCTTCAAATGATCCCTTAGCTAAGTCTACCAATTTGATTGCCTTAATGAATCGTTGTAAATGGATCTTTTTTCCATCAAATTCTGGCACTGCGCAAGCGACATCCTTAATGTAAGACCTAATGGCTGCTGCTTGTTCAGCCGTGGTTAAGGTATTTTCTAAGTCATCTGCGTTATAGGTAGTATTTACTTCCATCCAAGATCGTGAAGATCTTCCTCTTTAATGTCTTTCTCGACTACAGTTGTATATTCTTCGTCTGAGTCAGCGCTTTCTTCATTAACATTTATTGTTAATGGAGTGTTTACTATAGTCGGAATTTCTATCTGGAGGCTGAATTTATTTTTTATTAATATTAATTATTCCCTTAATGCCAGCAGTAGTTCCCAACCTTTAGAACACTGTTTACTGTCTAAATTCTTTATATTCTGTTGTATCAGTTTTCTTACTTTATTATTACCAATGTTTCGGCATTCTTATTTATTGTTACAACTTGTATTGATCTATTTTGCGTTAAGCATTTATAAGATTTTTTGAAATTTTCTTTAGATTCTTTTATCTGATCAATAAGCTGTTCCCAGTCCATGCTGTGGTACTGGTTACTTCGATACAAAGAAAACGATACTTTTACCTAGTATGCCAAAATCTAATAATTCTGATTTTACTTTTACACCTGGCAATGTCGTAAGTACAATTGCCTTTTCTGTGTAACTATTACAAGGGTATACCGGGGAGGTGTATGCTAATTCGTATGTTCTCATATATAATTTTTCGAAATCATTTATAGACATTTGAATATTACTTATAATATTCAATGCTTTATGCATTCTTATTTAGATAAAAGCAATATTACGTTTTAAAAAAAAAAATTTTTTTTTCAACTTCTATATTTTATTCATAATTAAGTTCGATGTATGAGGGAACTTTCCTTAAATATTATCTAAACCGTTAGCAGCGCTACGGTATTGTTTTCTGAGACACTTCTTATGTAGTTTGTATATTTTTATTAATGCATTGGATACCATAATTAGAGCAATTACAATTAGTATTATGGTTATCCAGAACAAGTCTGCATTTATTTATAACATTTGCTGTGGAGTCAACAGTTTTAGTGTCTATCAAACCCATTTTGGGTATACTAATTTCAAAGTTTTGTAAAAAATTTTCTTTATTTTTATATATGATTTCAGTTTTGCTTATTCTATTTGTCTCTATGGACATTTATATTTGGAATTATTTCCTCCTCAAATTTTAGCGTGTTAATTAGGATATGCAAAATTGATTATGTTTTACATTATTGCCTGCCTGATTCTAGCTATGGCTTCACGGGCCATATTGGGTTAACAGGGCATAATAGTATATGCTGTCTATTTCTCGGCTGCTGATGTTGATGGCTGCTCACAAGTCCCCAGGCAGTGAGGACTCCAGACTCCCTCGCAGTCCGGTGGGCAGGTCTTCTTAGGCTTTGTTAGTGCCGGTGCTGGTTGTGGACATGCTTTCGGTTTTGGAACTTCATTAATGATTGTTAAATTTTTGGTATTTTCTGAGTGAGTTTTCTCGAGTTTTTGGGTTTTCAATTTTGGCTCGTATTGCAGCAAGTGGTCTAGCTCTGCATGTAGCTTTAAAGCTTTCGACCAAACCGGTGGCGTTTGTTGACCGTATATTTGCCACCTTACTTGGGCTATACGTTTGTTCAACTTGGTCTTTAGACCGCCACAGTGTTTTCCCATATCTCAATAAAACTCTACTCACTCAGATTCGTTCTCAGTTGAATTGCGGTTGTAGGTATTTTCCGAAGCCTGCCAGTCCAGTTATATGCCATAGGTTGTATGTTGTAGTAGTATGCCGATAGGTTTTCCGCCAGTCCAGCTTATTGTTGCGGTTCCATCAGTATTGTTCCATTAGTTTATCCAATGTTGGACGACTGTCACGGTCGCCATGTAATGAGTACCAAGGAATAGGTTGGGTATTGTTATAACTTTTTGATTATTTATTAATGTTTCTTGTTTGGCCAAAAATGGTTCTGCCCGGTCAACGGTTCACAAGTATCTGTATATCCATTCTTAAGTATATTTCGGCTAAACCTAAATCGCGTAGCTGCGTTGCCGGTTACGCCAGCAGCGGAGCGGCTCCCTTATGTATATCTTATATATCTATGCTTATCGAGAGAGTGAGTTATGCACATACATATGTATTATGCATTTGGTCGGCGTGGGAATGCTGACCATGCACTTATACTTTGTAGCCTTTAAGTGGACGATCATGTTACATCCGTCTTGGAGTTTATTGACATAAACATAGCAACAAAGTGCTGCTATGTAATGCTTGTTTGTATGCTTATTGTACTTTAATGTTCTTAATATTATATAGGCGAATACTACATCTCCCACCTATTGAAAAATAACGTAACCTAGTGTAGTTATTTTATTTAATGAATGCATATTATATATATTTTTTTTTATTATTATTATTTTTTTTTTTATTTTTGCTCAGCTTGAACAATAGTATTATAAAAGTGAATTTTGTAATAAGAAATGCAAATTTTGTATAAATGATTAAGAAAAATATAAGTGTAAAATCAGTTATGAATGCCATTTCATTAATCGATCTTTATGAACTATTTGTTTCTTGTTTTTATTTGTAAGTAACGTAATATTATTATTATCTCCTATGCTTTCTATCTTATAGGGCCCTGTGTATTTAAAGTCTAATTTATGGCCTACCTCATTTCTTAATAAAACTTTATCTCCTACTTCTAACTCTATATAATTTACTTTTAGGTCGTAATTTCCCTTATTATACCCGTTACTCGTAGAGTAAAACGGTATACTAGATTCGTTGAAAAGTATGTAACAGGCAGAAGGAAGCGTTTCCGACCATATTAAGTATATATATTCTTGATCAGGATCAGTAGCCGAGTCGATCTGGCCATGTCCGTCCGTCCGTCCGTCTGTCTGTCCGTATGAACGTCGAGATCTCAGGAACTACAAAAGCATACAGATTCCAGAGTAATAGAAGCAGAGCATGTTAGTCGATTCATGTTACCGCGCCCACTCTAACAAACCGCCCAAAACTGCCACGCCCACACTTTTGAAAAATGTTTTGATATTTTTTCATTTTTGTATTGGTCTTGTAAATTTTTGCCACGCCCACTCTAACGCCCACAAACCGCCAAAAACTGGCCTTCGCACTTACACTAGCTGAGTAACGGGTATCAGATAGTCGGGGAACTCGACTATAGCGTTCTCTCTTGTTTTTCTCCTTATGTGCTTCAAGCAGTTTTCTTGCTCGAGCATATGCTACTTCTAACCTATATTTACTTTCTTTAGCGTAATCATCTATATTATGTATTGGTTCTATGCTATGTAACTTATTAAAATGTTTTTGTAAATTACTTGTTCTACGGAAAACTAATTCATATGGACAGTAATTATGAACCATAGATGGGGTTGAAGCAGTATAGGAAATATCCGCCGATATATAGGATCGTATATACTCGTTCAAAGTTCTATGACTTCGTTCGACCACTCCAACTGTCTGGTGGTGATGAGCTGTTGATGTTATATTTTTATACCCGTTACTCGTAGAGTAAAAGGGTATACTAGATTCGTTGAAAAGTATGTAACAGGCAGAAGGAAGCGTTTCCGACCATATAAAGTATATATATTCTTGATCAGGATCAATAGCCGAGTCGATCTGGCCATGTCCGTCTGTCCGTCCGTCTGTCCGTCTGTCCGTCTGTCCGTCTGTCCGTCCGTATGAACGTCGAGATCTCAGGAACTACAAAAGCTAGAAAATTGAGATTAAGCATACAGACTCCAGGGACATAGAAGCAGCTCAAGTTTGTCGATTCATGTTGCCACGCCCACTCTAACGCCCACAAACCGCCCAAAACTGCCACGCCCACACTTTTGAAAAATGTTTTGAAATTTTTTTCATTTTTGTATTAGTCTTGTGATTTTCTATCGATTTACCAAAAAACTTTTTGCCACGCCCACTCTAACGCCCTCAAACCGCCCAAAGCTGCTACGCCCACACTTTTGAAAAATGTTTTGATATTTTGTCATTTTTATATTGGTCTTGTAAATTTCTATCGATTTGCCAAAAAACTTTCTGCCACGCCCACTATAACGCCTACAAACCGCCAAAAACTGCGTTTAAGACTCTCCTTTTCTCTTCCACTAGCTGAGTAACGGGTATCAGATAGTCGGGGTACTCGACTATAGCGTTCTCTCTTGTTGATTTTCAAATATTTACATAGGTCAGTAGTTATTGAATTCTTATACTCTGTTCCCATGTCCGTTATGAACGTCTTCATTGGACCGTACTTTAAAATAAAAGATTCAAATATAGCTTTAGCGACTGTTTTTGCGCTTTTATTTGCTATTGGAATGGCAACTAAGTACTTGGTTAAATCCCATATGAGAGTGCTGCGTACTCGTTACCATTTTCTGACTTAGGTAGTGGACCAATTGTGTCCACGACAACTCTATCGAAAGCATTTTCTGGTGTGTCTGTTATAGTCATTGGGGTCTTTGTATGCTTTGTTGTTTTTGCTTTTTGTCATTTTTGACATTATTTTACGTACTTTTTATGTATTTACTCATATATTTCCAGTAAAAATGTCTTTTGACCTTGGCCAAAGTTTTTATAATGCCTGTATGACCTCCTTGTATTGGATCATCATGTAGTGTAGACAATATAGCTTCTTTTTCTTTTTCATTATTTATTTTGGTCACCGGGATAAGTAGCGCTACTTTTAAATTCTTTAATATTTTATTGCCCATATTTTTAAATTCATCTATTGAAACGTGTTCAAAGATTTTTTCCCACGGTGCCATTTTGAGTTGCCTTATATCGTATATACCGGCTTGCGATTCAAGCCTTTGGAAAAATTGATCTAGATAAAGAACTCCATTAGTATAAAGATCACCAACATCATATCTTGCAATGATTTTCTTTCCATGTTTAAATGAACATATCTTATCATTCAATTGCAATGTCACTACTTTTCGTACTTCGTCATTTGTTATGACTACATATACGTTGGGCTCTGACGCTTTTTCTTTGGTTTTCTTATGCACATCCAATTGTTCTTTTCCTGCGCAGAATTTGTGTCTACTTTGTTAATTTAGAACTGGGGTTGACCATTGAGAATAAATATGTCAATGGTCTATGATCTGTTTTCACAGTGAAGTGTTTTCCGTAAATGTACGGTCTAAAATGTACTATTGCCCAACAAATTGCTGTTAACTCTTGTTCTGTTGTACTCTTATTGCTTTCACCTTTCGTAAAAGCTCTTGATGCATAAGCAACTGGGAGTTGGTGGCCATTGTGGTTTTGAGTTTAAACTGCGCCACATGCTTGCTTGCTTGCATCTGTTATTATGCAAAATTCTTTGCTGAAGTCTGAGTACTGCAAGAGTGTTGGGTTTATTAGCTGCGATCTTAAATATATGAATGCATTTTAGCATTCATCTGTCCACTCGAATGGAACATTCTTTTTACATAATCTTGTTATGTGCCGCGAATAGTCGGCGAAATTTTTAATAAAACGTCTGTAGTAATAGCAAAATGCTACAAAACGGCTAGCGCTGTCCGCATCATGTGGAACTGGGTAGTTCTGAATGACATCATATTTTTTGTCATCCGGCAAAATTCCTTTGTCTGTGCATTTATGCCCTAAAAATGTGACTTCATGAATGAAAAATTAACATTTTTCGGGATGTAACTTGAGGTTGTATTCCCTGCATTTATCAAAAACTTCAGTGAGGTTTTTAAGCATATGCTTTTCGGAACAACCGATGACTATTGAGTCATCAATATAAAGGAATGCCTAAGACGGTTCTATTCCGGAGAATGCTATATTCATCATTCTTTGGAATGAATTCGGCGCTATTTTTAAACCAAATGGCAATATGAGCCATTGTTGGTTGAGAAAGATGTTACATCTCTTGAGCCTTCAACCAGCTCGATTTGATGAAAACCTGACATTAAGTCAAGGCAAGAAAAATCTTTTGGCCGACCAAGTTAGTCCAAAATATCATCTATTCTCGGTAGTGGAAATTTGTCATCTAAAAGTTTCTTATTAATTCGGCGATAGTCTATTACTAATCTCCATTTCTTTTTATCTGAACCTGGGATTGACTTTTTAGGTACTAATAGCAAAGGGCTATTATACTCTGAAATTGATGGTTTAACTATTTTATCTTTTATTAATTTCTGTACCTGGGCTTATATTTTTATACCCGTTACTCGTAGAGTAAAAGGGTATACTAGATTCGTTGAAAAGTATGTAATAGGCAGAAGGAAGCGTTACCGAACATATAAAGTATATATATTCTTAATAAGGATCAATAGTCGAGACGATCTGGCCATGTCCGCCTGTCCGTCCGTCTGTCTGTCCGTCTGTCCGTCCGTATGAACCCTGAGATCTCAGGAACTACAAAAGCATACAGATTCCAGAGTAATAGAAGCAGAGCATGTTAGTCGATTCATGTTACCGCGCCCACTCTAACGCCAACAAACCGCCCAAAACTGCCACGCCTACACTTTTGAAAACTGTTTTGATTTTTTTCATTTTTGTATTGGTCTTGTAAATTTCTATCGATTTGCCAAAAAACTTTTTGCCACGCCCACTCTAACGCCCACGAACCGCCCAAAGCTGCCACGCCCACACTTTCGAAAAATGTTTAGATATTTTTTCATTTTTGTATTAGTCTTGTAAATTTCTATCGATTTGCCAAAAAACTTTTTCCACGCCCACTCTAACGCCCTTAAACCGCCAAAAACTGTCAGTGTTGAAGACCTCCTTCGCACTTTCACTAGCTGAGTAACGGGTATCAGATAGTCGGGGAACTCGACTATAGCGTTCTCTCTTGTTGATATTGACATTGTGAATATTTGTGATTGACAAAATGAGTTCGTCAATACATATGATAGACAAATTAGATGATGATAATTATAGTGCGTGGGCCGTACACATGAAAAGTGTGTTATTACATTCGGACTTATGGAAAGTCACGTGTGGTCGAGTCGTCAAAGAGGAAAACAATAGAGCCGAGAAAAAGGCTATATTTGACGAAAAGGATGAAAAAGCCCTTGCGAGTATAATTTTGTGTGTTAAGACATCGCAAATTAACCACATAATGCATTGTGAAACCGCTAGGGAAGCATTGCAAAAACTGGGAGAAATACACACACTTACGTTGTTGCAAATTAGGATGTGTGAAACAGACACTGTGGGAGCGCATGTGACCAAATATTATGACATGGTACAAAAATTAAAAGCAGTGGCTGAAAATTAAATTGCACGAAGAAGGGCAAAGACGAAAAATACAAGAGAATCAAGTAGTAAAATCTGAGCAAACGGTTTTTGGAATTCGGTCCACGAATGCAAACGAGAAGAGCGAGAATAAACGAAACGGACAAAGAGAACACAAGCAAGAAGCAAACGGTAAAATAACCGTTGCATGCTGGAACTGTTGAGGTAGCGGACACAAAGCTGCAAAGTGCAAGGCAAAGATGAAATCGCAAGAGAGTGAGAGCCCAAACCCGAAATCATGTTCTGTATTCTGCTCTGTCGCTCAGCTAGACAAATTGCCGAAAAACATGTGCTGTTTTGGACTCGAGAGCAACTGCTCATTTGTGCTCTGAAAGAGCATTATTTAAAAATATTAGATATATAACGAACGCATTCTCTTTACTGGAAATAATTACATTAAAGCTAATGGTCGCGGAACAGTTATTTTAAAGTAGAAAAATTCTACTACGGAGCTATTTGCAATTTTATGTTGGTTACGCAAGCAATTGAAAATGGGTTCCAAGTAAAATTTGAAAATAAATGTGCGGTTATCATAAAGAAAGAGAACAAAATTATTTTGGTTGCTGAGTTGCAAAATGAATTATTTTTATTTAAAAATGAAGCAAATGGTGCTAAACAATCATGTTTTGCTGCACAGGCCAATCCATTAGAAATATGGCATCAACGATTTAGACATCTAAATTTTGCGAGTTTGAGTAACATGATCAATAATGAAATGGTATATGGTTTGAAAAAACAAGAATTTAGTGGTACAAAAGAACTGCAATGTATCATGTGTGCAAAGAGCAAAATATGCGTGAAGAAGTTTTCAAGAGCAAGTGAAAGTCGTGCCACCGAAGTGCTTGAATTGGTGCATACCGATATATATGGTCCTATGCAAGCTGTTTTCACGGGAGGTGCACACTATTTTTTTACATTCATAGATGACAAGGGTCGATATGTGTCTGTCTGTTTTCTGAAGACGAGAGATGAAATTCTAGCAAAATTTAAAGAATTTAAAGCATTTGCAGAGAATTAGACAAGAAGAAGCGACAACGGGCGTGAGTATTTAAGTAATGCATTTCAGTCTTTCTTGACAGAAAATGGTATCAAGCGACAGTTGACGGTTCCCCACACCCCTCAGCAAAATGGTGTGGCGGAACGTGCTAACCGAACTCTGGTAGAAATGGCTAGAAGTATGATGCTGCAAGCTGGTGTTGGTGATTGGCTATGGGCAGAGGCTATTAACACTGCTGCTACGTCTACTTTACCAAGAATGACTCCATTTGAATCATTGACAGGGAAGAAGCCAACTGTGACGCACTTGAAGGTTTTTGGGTCTAGAACTGTCGTGCTGGACAAAACCCAGTAAAAGAAGTTCGCTCCAAAAGGCCAGGAACATGTTTTGGTAGGATACTCTGAAACTACGAAAGCTTATCGTTTGTATAATCCTAGCAAGCGAAACATATGTGTGGCTCGGGACGTCATTGTATTTGAGAATGCTCAGACCAAAGAAGATTCAGCTACTTCCAACGTTCAACTTGACAAGCTGAAAGCCGCTTCAGTTGACGTGTTCGATGAAATCCAGGACCTGTCTATTAATCAAGACGATGATGAACCTGTCGGCGAGAATCTTGCTGAAGAAGGAGCAGAGCTTTCTCCTGATGGCCTGCCTGGACGGCCACGTAAGCAGTACAATATGGTCAGTGCAATGTCCCCGTCCCTACGAGTGTAAACGAGGCAATGGCAATTTATAATTATAATGAATGGAAGGCTACTATGCAGAAGGAGATAGACAGTCTTCAAGCCAATGCGATCTGGACTTTGGTGGACCTCCCAGAGGGTCAGAAAGCCATCGGATCGAAATGGGTGTTTGCAGTGAAGCGTAAAAAGACGGGCCAGGTAGAGCGACTGAAATTTCGACTAGTTGCTAAAGGATGCGCTCAGCGATATGGCGTTAATTTTACGGAGACGTTCTCTCTTATGTCGCGATATTCGTCTAACAAACGTGTCATCGCTCTGGCAGTGGAAAATGTTTTTTTCATGCACCAAATGGACGTGTCGTCTGCCTACTTGATCTACATGGTACTGTTTACATGCGTCGACCAGAAGGATTTATCGATGAGCAATATCCGAATCGAGTGCTGAAGCTAAATCTCTGAAGCACAAATCTCTGTACGGATTGAAGCAAAGCGGCCGAAAATGAAATGAGCAGTTAAATGCAGTTTTGCTCGAAATTGGATTTGTACCGTATCCTAGCGAACCTTGTGTCTATGTCCAATATGCTGGGAAGAGGCGAAAGAAAGAGGCGAAGAGGCGTTGTATATGTAGATGACCTTATTATTGCCAGTTCGAGCAAGGATGAACTTTTGCAAATAAAGCATCTAATTGCAAAAGAATTTAAAGTTGTGGACGGCGGTGAATTGAAGCATTTTTTGGGAATTGAAATCGAACGTGATGGCAAGACTGGAGGCATAAGGATTGGTCATAAGCAGTACATAGAGAGGCTCCTGAATGACTATAAGATGCAGGATTGCAAGACAAACGTTATACCCCTAGAAGCCGGGTTCCAAGTAAAATGTGACAAAGTCGATTGCCAGAGGGTGGATAAAGTTGGCTATCAGTCTATAATCGGATCCCTAATGTATTTGGCAATAACCACTCGTCCTGATATATTGCATTCTGTGACCAAACTGGCACAGCAGAATGCACCCCCACATAAGGAGCATGAAGCTGCTGTAAAGCGGGTGTGACATACCTACGAGGCACAGCTGACCTGAAGTTGCACTACGAGTGTACTGGTGTACAAATACTCTGCTTTGTCGACGCGGACTGGGCTGGATTCCAGCGACAGAAAATCATTCACCGGTTGGGTGTTGCTGCAGGTGGGCCAGATTTATGGCGATAATCAAAGCGCACAATGTTTAGTAAAAAATTACACTTTCCATTCACGTAGTAAACATATTGATATTAAATATCAATATATTATATTAGAGAATTGTATAAGGAAAAGATAATTGAAATTAACTATGTTCCAACAGAAAACATGATATCAAATGTATTAACAAAAAATTTTAATCGAGTTAAGCATGAGAAATGTATTAAAATGATGGGATTGTATTGATTGCGTTGAGAAGGATTGTTGAATTTCTATATTATATATTATATTTATAAGAGCAACGCAATCTCTATTCTTCTTTCTATCGTTAAATAACGAAGAGACCCTTAGCATAAGATCAACCATTTAACTTCGAGTCGCCCTGAAGCAAGGCTCTATTATGCCTGCGTGCAGTCATATTGTTTCCCACATTACTTAGTTCTACTAAAGTTCTCAAATGAACAGAGATTTATTAAAAACTTCTCCGAATTTTTACGGCACATAACTAGATTATGTAAAAATAATGTTCCCTTTGAATGGACAGAAGACTGTCAAACAGTATTATTACATTAAAAATCTAAACTGACAGAGCCTACTATCTTGCAAAACTCTGATTTTAGTAACTCGTATGAGACTTGAATTGGAGGAATATATTTTAACAGTTAAGTATCTGAGAGGTAAGATAAATTATGTTACTGATGAGTTTTGAGGTATTAAAATACATTACTACTAATGAAATGGAAGTCACTACACGATTACAAAGTAGACAAAAATGCTGCGCAGGAGAAACAAATAAATCTGAATTGCATACGTAATCGATAGAAAAAGCTTCAATGCCCAACGTATACCAAGTCATCAAGAATGACGAGGTACGTAATGTAGTAAGCTTGCAACTCAAAAATATGATAAATATGTTTCTTTAAACAACGAAAAAAATTTACTGCAAGATATGTCGTTGATGATTTATATACAAATGGAGTTATTGATTTATATTAATTTTTCCAAAGGCTTGAAAGGCAGGCAATAAAATATTAAACAAAATTAAGAGTGGCGCTACTTAACCCAGTGGCCTTAATAAATAATGAAAAATAATCAATTTTTCCTACGCTACTACTACATTATAGGGAAGCTATACTGGCATTTCAAAAACCTTGGCCAAGGTGAAAAGGCATTATTACTGAAAAGGTATGTCTTAACAAATAACAGATTACATCAAAAAATGTCAAAATGCCAAAAAGCTAAAATATGTAAGCATACAAAGACCCCAGTGATTATAGATGAAACCCCTGAACATGCATTCGACAGTGATAGTGTATACTATACGTCCTCTACATATCCTACATATCGGTTGACAAAACTGATTGGGACGTATGGCTTAGTAGTTGTCTATATGAGTTAGTTTTTGGTAGACTAAATAAATTACCCAAAAATTTTAATCATATAACAAGCATAGAATATAATGCGAAGGAAAGTAAATTAGGTTGAAAGTAGCAGAGAGCTAGAAGAGGAGAGAGCTAGAACTATGCTTGAAGCGCATAAAAGAAAGAATAATGAAAATACTTAAATACAAAAAATAAATAGAATAGTTGTTAACTTTCTTTAGCATAATTAATTACAACCTAAACCCGGCAAATGCACTTCTACCAACACAGCAAGAAAGAGCGCGCTCTTGCTCTCCCTTATTACCATTGAGTTACCAATCACAGCCGCTCAAAGCTACTACCGCTTCGCTTACCGACAGTGACAAGTGCAGTGACCTCAATAATAACCCAACAGCAGTTACAACAACAACGGCAAAGTAGCGACTGTTAACCTAATTTCGTCAACGGCAACAGGCGCACTCACTGGGTCAACGACCGCAAATTACGTATACAAACAAAACGAAACTGCTGCGCAGCTACCTTAGCTAATGCAAACAAAAACGTAGGGTTGACCTTGCAGACGGGTATGAACCGCTACATCATTATCAAAAGTAAATTAGGAAAGAAATTAAAAGAAGCAAAAGCCTCCACCAGCTTTTATCCCTGAGAAGAGCTCAAGCACTCTAGTAAATCAGCTGGTTGACCTGATTGGAAATAACAATTTTCACATAAATCCACTAGTAAGGGGCACACTCCAGAAACTTAAAGACTAAACAAATACGGAAGACTACTACAAAGAGCTCACGACAAAAACAAAAATTATCACACCTACCAGCTTAAAAGTAGGAACCACTTTTTAAGGTTGAGCTCGAACCTGAAACCAAGCCCCTAAAAAGATACGAGATTCATCCAATCTACAAGCTACTGTTTCTTCTGCATTGCAGAAGAGCCCCGCATAAGCGCAAGACTCCTGAACAATGTACGAACTGTCAAGAATACGGCTACACCCGATCTTAGTGTACACTGCGCACTGTATGCGTAATTTGTGGAGATCTTCCCGCCTCTGCACACTGGCCAGCAAACAAAAACATAACCAGCGAGAAAAGGTGCGGAAACTACGCACCATCACACAGCAAACTACACAGGCTGCCCAATTTACAAGGAGCTGAAGAGTCGTCTCCAGCTACGAACCACTTCATTATGTTCCCAACAAAGAATGTCCAAACTACATAAACAAGCAACCGCAACCCCTTTGTGATGTGTTCCTCTCTCTCTCAATGGAGAGCGAGAACAGCTGTTAAATCTTTATCTTGTGACACTTTCTCATTTGCCTTCTGCATAGCTAAGTCAGTGACAAAGTATTTGTTGATCACACCGGTACTGCGTGATACACTTTATTTTCAATCGGTTCGGTACGGGCACTGCCGTCTTTTTTATAAATTTCAGCCCTCTGTGACAAGAAACATATTGAAAAATATAATTTAAATAAAAACTGAAATATAAATTGAAATATTAACTTTATCGTTTTAGTATGTAAAACGCTCATTGCCTCCTTAACAGAGCTTATGTCGTTTATCAGAACCACCGAAGATATGATGCGAAACCAAAACCTCCTGATACAAATGCTTGTATCACAACAGTTTATATAAATAATGGCTTCCCTATGAATAGCTATGTGGAATGCTAATGGTTTTTCACAACGTAAACTTGAACTAACTCAATTCCTATACGAGAACCACATCGACGTGCTCGACTCACTGGGCGTTCACTACAGAGTAGAAGAGAGAGAAATAATCAAATTCACAAAAGCGCAGTTAATAAATGCAAACAATAGAAGTGGTAATTATAGAAATTTTAGATTTTAGATTTATACACGGACTTCATTTTATTGGAATTCAAAAGGTGCACCACGACAAGGGGAAAAACTTCGTCATGTCCTGAAGCATCGAGTGGCAGGCATATGTGCATACTATGGAATATACTCCTATACGCAGTGTGCAGCGTGTTTCTAAGCGCAAATGAGCTGGCAACAGTCGTCTTCGTATTAGAGACGAGACACCGGTGCCTGCCTTGCTCAAAAAGCGATGGCGGTGTTCCTTACTTACTAATATGCGGTTGGCGGTGATGTACCACCGCAATGTCTGTGTGTAGGACAAAGGCAATACACAAAAATATGCGGTGGGTAAAGACACACTCAAAAATTTACCACGCACTTATCGCCGAATAAATTGCAAGTGGATTTTACTCGTTGGAGCCGAAGCAAAAGGAAAAGTGTTTCGTCTGGAATGTCTTTAAATTTAGCCAGGCACAATTATTTCGTTGAATGCAGTTTAAAGTGGATTTTGAAGGACTGCCGCCCGTTTTCGGCTGTGACTGAATCCGGATTTAAGTCAATAGGATGTGTGAAACAGACACTGTGGAAGCGCATGTGACCAAATATTATGACATGGTACAAAAATTAAAAGCAGTGGCTGAAAATTAAATTGCACGAAGAAGGGCAAAGACGAAAAATACAAGAGAATCAAGTAGTAAAATCTGAGCAAACGGTTTTTGGAATTCGGTCCACGAATGCAAACGAGAAGAGCGAGAATAAACGAAACGGACAAAGAGAACACAAGCAAGAAGCAAACGGTAAAATAACCGTTGCATGCTGGAACTGTTGAGGTAGCGGACACAAAGCTGCAAAGTGCAAGGCAAAGATGAAATCGCAAGAGAGTGAGAGCCCAAACCCGAAATCATGTTCTGTATTCTGCTCTGTCGCTCAGCTAGACAAATTGCCGAAAAACATGTGCTGTTTGGACTCGAGAGCAACTGCTCATTTGTGCTCTGAAAGAGCATTATTTAAAAATATTAGATATATAACGAACGCATTCTCTTTACTGGAAATAATTACATTAAAGCTAATGGTCGCGGAACAGTTATTTTAAAGTAGAAAAATTCTACTACGGAGCTATTTGCAATTTTATGTTGGTTACGCAAGCAATTAAAAATGGGTTCCAAGTAAAATTTGAAAATAAATGTGCGGTTATCATAAAGAAAGAGAACAAAATTATTTTGGTTGCTGAGTTGCAAAATGAATTATTTTTATTTAAAAATGAAGCAAATGGTGCTAAACAATCATGTTTTGCTGCACAGGCCAATCCATTAGAAATATGGCATCAACGATTTAGACATCTAAATTTTGCGAGTTTGAGTAACATGATCAATAATGAAATGGTATATGGTTTGAAAAAACAAGAATTTAGTGGTACAAAAGAACTGCAATGTATCATGTGTGCAAAGAGCAAAATATGCGTGAAGAAGTTTTCAAGAGCAAGTGAAAGTCGTGCCACCGAAGTGCTTGAATTGGTGCATACCGATATATATGGTCCTATGCAAGCTGTTTTCACGGGAGGTGCACACTATTTTTTTACATTCATAGATGACAAGGGTCGATATGTGTCTGTCTGTTTTCTGAAGACGAGAGATGAAATTCTAGCAAAATTTAAAGAATTAAAGCATTTGCAGAGAATTAGACAAGAAGAAGCGACAACGGGCGTGAGTATTTAAGTAATGCATTTCAGTCTTTCTTGACAGAAAATGGTATCAAGCGACAGTTGACGGTTCCCCACACCCCTCAGCAAAATGGTGTGGCGGAACGTGCTAACCGAACTCTGGTAGAAATGGCTAGAAGTATGATGCTGCAAGCTGGTGTTGGTGATTGGCTATGGGCAGAGGCTATTAACACTGCTGCTACGTCTACTTTACCAAGAATGACTCCATTTGAATCATTGACAGGGAAGAAGCCAACTGTGACGCACTTGAAGGTTTTTGGGTCTAGAACTGTCGTGCTGGACAAAACCCAGTAAAAGAAGTTCGCTCCAAAAGGCCAGGAACATGTTTTGGTAGGATACTCTGAAACTACGAAAGCTTATCGTTTGTATAATCCTAGCAAGCGAAACATATGTGTGGCTCGGGACGTCATTGTATTTGAGAATGCTCAGACCAAAGAAGATTCAGCTACTTCCAACGTTCAACTTGACAAGCTGAAAGCCGCTTCAGTTGACGTGTTTGATGAAATCCAGGACCTGTCTATTAATCAAGACGATGATGAACCTGTCGGCGAGAATCTTGCTGAAGAAGGAGCAGAGCTTTCTCCTGATGGCCTGCCTGGACGGCCACGTAAGCAGTACAATATGGTCAGTGCAATGTCCCCGTCCCTACGAGTGTAAACGAGGCAATGGCAATTTATAATTATAATGAATGGAAGGCTACTATGCAGAAGGAGATAGACAGTCTTCAAGCCAATGCGATCTGGACTTTGGTGGACCTCCCAGAGGGTCAGAAAGCCATCGGATCGAAATGGGTGTTTGCAGTGAAGCGTAAAAAGACGGGCCAGGTAGAGCGACTGAAATTTCGACTAGTTGCTAAGGGATGCGCTCAGCGATATGGCGTTAATTTTACGGAGACGTTCTCTCTTATGTCGCGATATTCGTCTAACAAACGTGTCATCGCTCTGGCAGTGGAAAATGTTTTTTTCATGCACCAAATGGACGTGTCGTCTGCCTACTTGATCTACATGGTACTGTTTACATGCGTCGACCAGAAGGATTTATCGATGAGCAATATCCGAATCGAGTGCTGAAGCTAAATCTCTGAAGCACAAATCTCTGTACGGATTGAAGCAAAGTACCGTGTCCTAGCGAACCTTGTGTCTATGTCCAATATGCTGGGAAGAGGCGAAGAGGCGTTGTATATGTAGAGAGGCTCCTGAATGACTATAAGATGCAGGATTGCAAGCCAAACGTTATACCCCTAGAAGCCGGGTTCCAAGTAAAATGTGACAAAGTCGATTGCCAGAGGGTGGATAAAGTTGGCTATCAGTCTATAATCGGATCCCTAATGTATTTGGCAATAACCACTCGTCCTGATATATTGCATTCTGTGACCAAACTGGCACAGCAGAATGCACCCCCACATAAGGAGCATGAAGCTGCTGTAAAGCGGGTGTGACATACCTACGAGGCACAGCTGACCTGAAGTTGCACTACGAGTGTACTGGTGTACAAATACTCTGCTTTGTCGACGCGGACTGGGCTGGATTCCAGCGACCGAAAATCATTCACCGGTTGGGTGTTGCTGCTGGTGCTGTTTTTACATGGGCTTCGAAAAAACAATCAATGGTTGCCCAAAGTTGCATAGAAGCGGAGTATTTGGCACTCTCGACTGCGGCGAGGGAGACGGCATATGTGCGAAGGCTGATAAATGAGATGGGATTTAAAAGTCTGCAGGTGGGCCAGATTTATGGCGATAATCAAAGCGCACAATGTTTAGTAAAAAATTACACTTTCCATTCACGTAGTAAACATATTGATATTAAATATCAATATATTATATTAGAGAATTGTATAAGGAAAAGATAATTGAAATTAACTATGTTCCAACAGAAAACATGATATCAAATGTATTAACAAAAAATTTTAATCGAGTTAAGCATGAGAAATGTATTAAAATGATGGGATTGTATTGATTGCGTTGAGAAGGATTGTTGAATTTCTATATTATATATTATATTTATAAGAGCAACGCAATCTCTATTCTTCTTTCTATCGTTAAACAACGAAGAGACCCTTAGCATAAGATCAACCATTTAACTTCGAGTCGCCCTGAAGCAAGGCTCTCTTATGCCTGTGTGCAGTCATATTGTTTCCCACATTACTTAGTTCTACTAAAGTTCTCAAATGAACAGAGATTTATTAAAAACTTCTCCGAATTTGTACGGCACATAACTAGATTATGTAAAAATAATGTTCCCTTTGAATGGACAGAAGACTGTCAAACAGTATTATTACATTAAAAATCTAAACTGACAGAGCCTACTATCTTGCAAAACTCTGATTTTAGTAACTCGTATGAGACTTGAATTGGAGGAATATATTTTAACAGTTAAGTATCTGAGAGGTAAGATAAATTATGTTACTAATGAGTTTTAAGGTATTAAAATACATTACTACTAATGAAATGGAAGTCACTACACGTTTACAAAGTAGACAAAAATGCTGCGCAGGAGAAACAAATAAATCTGAATTGCATACGTAATCGATAGAAAAAGCTTCAATGCCCAACGTATACCAAGTCATCAAGAATGACGAGGTACGTAATGTAGTAAGCTTGCAACTCAAAAATATGATAAATATGTTTCTTTAAACAACGAAAAAAATTTACTGCAAGATATGTCGTTGATGATTTATATACAAATGGAGTTATTGATTTATATTAATTTTTCCAAAGGCTTGAAAGGCAGGCAATAAAATATTAAACAAAATTAAGAGTGGCGCTACTTAACCCAGTGGCCTTAATAAATAATGAAAAAGAATCAATTTTTCCTACGCTACTACTACATTATAGGGAAGCTATACTGGCATTTCAAAAACCTTGGCCAAGGTCAAAAGGCATTATTACTGAAAAGGTATGTCTTAACAAATAACAGATTACATCAAAAAATGTCAAAATGCCAAAAAGCTAAAATATGTAAGCATACAAAGACCCCAGTGATTATAGATGAAACCCCTGAACATGCATTCGACAGTGATAGTGTATACTATACGTCCTCTAAATGAATACTCGCGATCCTACATATCGGTTGACAAAACTGATTGGGACGTATGGCTTAGTAGTTGTCTATATGAGTTAGTTTTTGGTAGACTAAATAAATTACCCAAAAATTTTAATCATATAACAAGCATAGAATATAATGCGAAGGAAAGTTTATGCTTGAAGCGCATAAAAGAAAGAATAATGAAAATACTTAAATACAAAAAATAAATAGAATAGTTGTTAACTTTCTTTAGCATAATTAATTACAACCTAAACCCGGCAAATGCACTTCTACCAACACAGCAAGAAAGAGCGCGCTCTTGCTCTCCCTTATTACCATTGAGTTACCAATCACAGCCGCTCAAAGCTACTACCGCTTCGCTTACCGACAGTGACAAGTGCAGTGACCTCAATAATAACCCAACAGCAGTTACAACAACAACGGGAACGTAGCGACTGTTAACCTAATTTCGTCAACGGCAACAGGCGCACTCACTGGGTCAACGACCGCAAATTACGTATACAAACAAAACGAAACTGCTGCGCAGCTACCTTAGCTAATGCAAACAAAAACGTAGGGTTGACCTTGCAGACGGGTATGGACCGCTACATCATTATCAAAAGTAAATTAGGAAAGAAATTAAAAGAAGCAAAAGCCTCCACCAGCTTTTATCCCTGAGAAGAGCTCAAGCACTCTAGTAAATCAGCTGGTTGACCTGATTGGAAATAACAATTTTCACATAAATCCACTAGTAAGGGGCACACTCCAGAAACTTAAAGACTAAACAAATACGGAAGACTACTACAAAGAGCTCACGACAAAAACAAAAATTATCACACCTACCAGCTTAAAAGTAGGAACCACTTTTTAAGGTTGAGCTCGAACCTGAAACCAAGCCCCTAAAAAGATACGAGATTCATCCAATCTACAAGCTACTGTTTCTTCTGCATTGCAGAAGAGCCCCGCATAAGCGCAAGACTCCTGAACAATGTACGAACTGTCAAGAATACGGCTACACTCGATCTTAGTGTACACTGCGCACTGTATGCGTAATTTGTGGAGATCTTCCCGCCTCTGCACACTGGCCAGCAAACAAAAACATAACCAGCGAGAAAAGGTGCGGAAACTACGCACCATCACACAGCAAACTACACAGGCTGCCCAATTTACAAGGAGCTGAAGAGTCGTCTCCAGCTACGAACCACTTCATTATGTTCCCAACAAAGAATGTCCAAACTACATAAACAAGCAACCGCAACCCCTTTGTGATGTGTTCCTCTCTCTCTCAATGGAGAGCGAGAACAGCTGTTAAATCTTTATCTTGTGACACTTTCTCATTTGCCTTCTGCATAGCTAAGTCAGTGACAAAGTATTTGTTGATCACACCGGTACTGCGTGATACACTTTATTTTCAATCGGTTCGGTACGGGCACTGCCGTCTTTTTTATAAATTTCAGCCCTCTGTGACAAGAAACATATTGAAAAATATAATTTAAATAAAAACTGAAATATAAATTGAAATATTAACTTTATCGTTTTAGTATGTAAAACGCTCATTGCCTCCTTAACAGAGCTTATGTCGTTTATCAGAACCACCGAAGATATGATGCGAAACCAAAACCTCCTGATACAAATGCTTGTATCACAGCAGTTTATATAAATAATGGCTTCCCTATGAATAGCTATGTGGAATGCTAATGGTTTTTCACAACGTAAACTTGAACTAACTCAATTCCTATACGAGAACCACATCGACGTGCTCGACTCACTGGGCGTTCACTACAGAGTAGAAGAGAGAGAAATAATCAAATTCACAAAAGCGCAGTTAATAAATGCAAACAATAGAAGTGGTAATTATAGAAATTGTTTTAGATTTATACACGGACTTCATTTTATTGGAATTCAAAAGGTGCACCACGACAAGGGGAAAAACTTCGTCATGTCCTGAAGCATCGAGTGGCAGGCATATGTGCATACTATGGAATATACTCCTATACGCAGTGTGCAGCGTGTTTCTAAGCGCAAATGAGCTGGCAACAGTCGTCTTCGTATTAGAGACGAGGCACCGGTGCCTGCCTTGCTCAAAAAGCGATGGCGGTGTTCCTCACACCGCATAATATGAGGTTAGGGTATTACTTACTAATATGCGGTTGGCGGTGATGTACCACCGCAATGTCTGTGTGTAGGACAAAGGCAATACACAAAAATATGCGGTGGGTAAAGACACACTCAAAAATTTACCACGCACTTATCGCCGAATAAATTGCAAGTGGATTTTACTCGTTGGAGCCGAAGCAAAAGGAAAAGTGTTTCGTCTGGAATGTCTTTAAATTTAGCCAGGCACAATTATTTCGTTGAATGCAGTTTCAATGTGGATTTTGAAGGACTGCCGCCCGTTTTCGGCTGTGACTGAATCCGGATTTAAGTCAATGGTCCAATTTTATATTAAAATTGGCTCTTCCTATAAAGAGAACTAGTGGAGAACTAGACGAATGCCAAAAAGAAGCTGAAGAAAAAAATGCAGCACTTCCTTGGAGTCACTATGCATTTTGAAAAGGACTTTTAGATGGTCAACCTAATCTTGGGGCTTAAATCGATGGATTTTCAAAGCTCAACCGCAGCAAATGTACGCGAGTAGATAAAGTCCCTTCTGAACGAGTTCGACATAAAAGATATAGAGAAAATTAAATATGCAATTGACATATACCAACATAAATAAGGCATTAGAATCTAACACGCGCCTCAATTGCAGTACCCATTTATTTGGTAATTTGCTAGACAAATCTTTTGAAGAAACCGTTGATCTGGCTAATGTTTTCATTGGGGGCTGAGGTTTTTCATTGGGGGCGCTTGATCTTTGAAATTAAAAATAACAATTTTATTTACATTATTGTTTAATTTCAAAGTTTCCTTGACCCCATTTTGTAAGGTATATGACATCATTAAAATGACCGACACGGCCTTGGTGACTTTGGCGAACAAATCGTGCTGTATTTGATCGATAGCGTGGTGTATGTTGACTTTTGGGGATTCGGTGGTTTGCGGCTTGTTGGCATATGTAGACCTGCGACTTTAGAAAACCCCACAAGAAAAAGTCCAGCGGGGTCAAATCGCACGATCTCGGTGGACAGTTCACGTCGCCTCCGCGCGAGATGACCATGTCCGGAAATCGGTCGTGCAGAACATCCATCATATCGTGTGCTATATCGCTATATCGCCGTCCGTTCAAGATCCATATTTTCAATTTCAGGCCAACAAAAGTTGGTTATCATCGTTTTTGAAAAAATACGCGGATGCTTTGCCACTTGGTGAACCTCGTGTGGATTGGTCTCCTCCCAAATACGACAATTTTGCTTCTTGAAATAGCCATTCATCAAAAAATTCACCTCGATCATCGCGACCATAAAAAAGTTCGAGCGTGGCTATTAGAAAACCCTTTATTAGTTGATTACAAACAAGTTATCAAATACTTTAAAAAAGCTAATTTGCAACACAAGCTAGTCACTTCATTAAACGCGGTGGAACTCAAATTATACAATGTGTAAATCTATTTTTGATAATTGGCCCGAAATTAGTAATATATTATTAAAAAATAATAAACACATAGACTGCAGAAAATAAAAATAAATACCCTAAATGTTACAATTGAGCTCTGCAAAAACTTTAAAATTATATAAAGAAATGCAAACTTGCAGTTCACCATCGATTTGTTTTGTAATCCCATCAATTTTAAAAGACAGCTAGACAGCTTTATGGGTTAGCCAGACAAACTGCGACAACTGTCACCACTTTCATAGGTGCAAAAAATGAAAAATTGCATGATACGATCTTTACGAATAATGTGTTTTCGATTTACCCATCACTACTTTGCAGGGAAAGAGCTTGTTAAGCGAAACACGTTTTTTTTATCAATTCAATAAAATAAACTAATATAAATGATCAAGTTATTATAGATTGTGATTAAAATTGGTTTTGGCACTTGCTTTAAAAAGGAGAATTTCCAATCCATTTAATTCCTCCCAAGGACTCCAATTTTTTCTTTCAACAGATATTAATGACAGTGCATTCAAAATTTGCGTCTTGAAATACTTAGTAAAAGTGATAAGACGTTTTGGAGGGCTTGTTGTGAACGAATCGCGAAGCTCGCTCAAAGCTAAAAATGTTAATATGATCTTATTTCTAAGCAAAAATGACTGAATACCCTAATTTTAGAATGTAGCTTGATGTTTTTTTTTTTTTGATTTCGTTTAAATTAAATTGGTATTTCATTATAATTTTTACTTTGGACGAGAAAGTTGTTTTAAGTTTTATATTGATTCTCAAGAAATAAAAAACGCAACCTATGGCCTATGCCTGGCCGAAATGCTTTTTTTTATATCAAATCAGATCTTATTTATTAAGGGAAAAAATAGTTTACCCAGTCTATTGATGTTTATTCCACATCACCACAAGATCATTTTTCCACTTAGTTATTTTATAACAAATTTATTTCTGACCCCACCTCAGATTTGACAAACAAAATGTTGCCGTCGGCAACAACAATTTACGATTTGGTAAAGTGGTCGATAAGTACGTCACCAAAAGCTATTGCAAAGGTTGCCATACTGCTCGTGGATCGAAACAGGCAGATATTATAAAATATAAAAAACAAATCATTGTTTAATTAAAAGTCGGGCCAAATTTTTTGTTGATAAATAATGCTATTTAATTTAAGTACTTAAATGGTCAACGTGCATTAAAAAACGAAATGCGAACTTAAAACTGTAAAAAAAGGGAATTTTGCATGCCCCTCGAATTCTGTCTCTCCTGGCTTCAAAACAAACAATTGCAAAAATAAAAGGCATTTTTTTACGTTGTTTGATTTTGACATATAAAATAAAACAGGTATTTGAACAGCAAGAAGCGATGAGAAACGAAACAGCAAAACGATAGCAAAAATTTAAATACATTTAAAAACACCATAAAAAAGTCGATGTATCGACGTTTTTTCTGAAAAACATCGAATTATCGATATAGGGCAACCGATGTTTTTCCAGCTCTACTTGGAATCAACTGGAAGGTTAGATTCTTCTAATATTAAGTTGTGGAAGTTGTGTGTCCGCATGTTCATAATCCACCGTTCCTCCATAGCTGTAAACTCATCGACGCTACTTTGACACACATAAGTACTTTAGGGCATACTATAGGGCATTTATACTATACTATACTATAGGGAATTTTCTCTAAGCGACGTATTTTATAAAAAAACCAAAATTTTGTTCTTTTTGAATCCTCCCAAATGGATCTGTCATCAAGAAATTTAATCTCCCATTATGTTCTGAATGTAAAATTTAATCCGGCTTGATTTCAAAGAACACTTTTTTAAAAATCAATATGGTATAATAGTGAGTGGAGCTTGTCTAACTAGTTTTTTAATTTTTCATTTTCCACTGGCTTTTAAAAATATACTGACTAAAACAATTTACATGCTTTTAATGTTTAAAAATTGCAAAAAAAAGTTTCTTCGTCAAATCGATAGAAATTTACCAGACTAATAAAAATATTACATATTATCAGAACATTTTTCAAAAGTGTGGGCCTGGCAGCTTTGTGCGGCTTGTGGTCTTTACAGTGGGCGTGGCAAAAAGTTTTTCTTCAAATCGATAGAAATTTATAAGACCAATGTAAAAATGAAAAAATATTAAAACATTTTTCAAGAGTGTGGGCAGTTTTGGGGCGTGGCAACATGAATCGACAAACTTGCGCTGCTTCTATGTCTCTGGAGTCTGTATGCTTAATCTCAACTTTCTAGCTTTTGTAGTTCCTGAGATCTCGACGTTCATACGGACAGACGGACATGGCCAGATCGGCTATTGATCCTTATGAAGAATATATATACTTTTTTTGGTCAGGCTTCCTTCTGCCTGTTACATACTTTCAACGAATCTAGTATACCATTTTACTCTACGAGTAACGGGTATAAAAATATTTATAACAAACATTGTTACTGCCGTAAACACCTTGTTTGATTTGTTATTTTCAATTGATCTGTAAGACCCCGTCATATTCTCCGCATCTTACCATATTTCTGAAGAGCCTCTACAAACGTGCTGTCACGTCCACTATTTATATGTATCAACAATTTTGTAAGATATCTAAAATAAAACATATATATCACGTATAAAATGTAAACAACCCAACTTGTTTTATAATAATCTCGCTCAAAACTATTTTTGAGCATTTAAACCTTATCTACTCACTAGCTTTGATGAATGTCTAACATAGTTTGGGCAGGTCTTAAAGCATGATTTATATTTCTTTTCTTTTTGTTTCAAGTTCGACTTATTTTAGTGGCGATACAACATATATATATATTTGTATTAATCCAAAAAAAGGACAGTAACGAAACGTCTAAATAAATTTAATATCATGAGTCAAACATTAATCTGTCGGATGATCAATCGAGCTTGCTGCAGAAATAATTTTAATTATAATCAAAGCTTGTTATTTTCCAATGAACGCATTTTATCAAATCACTTAAGTTTACGTAATATCAGCTTTTTTAACAAATGTAAGTATAATTTTTCAGTTGTAATAAAGGGATTGTGTTTATATAAGATACATATAAATCCAACATTGTTATTTTATCGGCCAACTCAAACATATTTTGCATAAGTGAAACGCATGTGCTGACTGACTTAAAATACAGTGAGTTATTATTGTTGCGAATTTATATTTGTTTACTTCATCTATTTTTTATAAATATGGAATTAATAATAAAAAAACTTATTAAATATATACATACACATACATACATATATACATAAATTAAAAGCACACAAACTTAAAGAATTACTTAGCGGATATGACCAAATATTTCCAAAGTTATAAATTAAAATGTGAAGTACCAATGGTCCTATTGGCTGCTTAGTCAAGCGACTCGTGTGGAAAGTTAGGTAGCCGCTGTTTCAGTGCAGCCTGATTTAACCTTGCACGCTGATTAGTCGGCTATGCCTGATCCGCTGGGTAATTACTCTCTTCCTGGGTGATCATGTTAACGCGCTTAGACGAGGGACGCCCCAGAACTGCTTAAAATCTATTATAATAGCTCAAAGAAGCTGGGTCCGCAAAAATCGAATTTTTGAAATTTGAAAGGTGGAATCGTTTGACCATGTTTGACCACCAATTACTTTTTTTTGACCACGTCCAGTTTTGAAGATATGGAATTTTGAAAATTTTCGAATTTCAAAAAGTTGACTTTTTTTAACTTTTTTTTTTTTAAATCGCAATAAGTTCGTTTGACCACGTTTGACCACCCTTTAGAATTTTGAAAAAACTTTTAGTTTAGAAAATATAAGCACTTAAGCAATTAAGTATTTTTCATACTTCAAAACTAAATATTTTAAAAAAAAAATCGTTTGACCATCCTTTAAAATTGCATTCTATCGTTTGACCACCCTTCAAAAATTATTTTTTTTATTTGCTTACCCTTAAAAAAAAATATTTTCGTTTGCCCAACTCTTAAAACTAAATATTTTCAAAAAAAATCGTTTGACCATCCTTTAAAATTGCATTCTATCGTTTGACCACCCTTCAAAAATTATTTTTTTCGAGAGAGAGAGAGTATTGTATTATAAAGTGTTAAAAATTATCATTTGGTAAAACTTTAACTTGGGCTACTTCCATTAGATCTGTAAATGTAGAATGCTCATTACTTATACTTTGCATCGTTAGAATCTAAAACAAGAGAGAACGCTGTAGTCCCCGACTATTTGATACCTGTTACTCTAGTATACCCTTTTACTCTAAGAGTAACTGGTATGTATAATTACCGGATTGAATATCAAAATTTTTGTCAGTGAAACCGATAAAATTTAGAGCTGGGAATATGGAAATAATTATATTTCTTGAAAGTAAAGATTTGTTTATTTATCAGTTCTTACTTTGAGTTTTTTTTAAAAAGATATTTACTGATCTTAGTTAATTTATTCGTTCTTTTGTCTTTGCGTTAAAAGTTATTTGCATTTTTTCTGAAATATATATATATATATAAGTAAGATCTAATTTTGTGATTAATAAGTTAGTAATGAGCGCTTTAAAAAAGTCATATTTAGAGATAATATTGTAAAGTGTATTATAGTCCGAACATACAACTCTGTAGGGGTCATGCAACTCGTACTTAGAACTACAATGATTTAAAATTAGGGGTATGTAATTTCCAATAAATCTGCTAGGAACAGAACTTTTGCCGACTATCCAAGTCGGGACTTTTAACTTCACCACGAATAAGATTACAAATAAAAACTTGTTTTAAGCATCGTTCTGCTCTTAGCTAGGGAAGGCAAGTCAGTTAATATTAGTCTACCTGACTTATGAGGAATTAATTTAGGCGTCGTAAGGCAAACAGTAAGAGGTTTTTTTAAACCGATTCAATGCAGTCTCAGTGAACTCCGTACTATGGACTCCAAACATTTGATACTCAAGAATCGGATGGACTATCGATATGATTAAGATGTTAGTCATGAATGGTTCATCAAATTTCTTTGACAACCTTTTTAAAAATACAAGAACACCCCTGACCTTACTGACAGTAGACGAAATATAATCTGAAAATTTATGTTTAGGGTTCAGAAGAACAACAAGATAATCATCCCGCGCTATTCTGTCTAAAGAGCACCCACTTAGAGTGTAAGTTGCGTTTATTCTTCTTCATCTTGTTTCGGAGATAACTACACACAGACGCGCTGCTCTGTATTTTGCGTTTAATGATGCGGCTTCATTATAGTCGTAGGTCATAATAATTTTGTTTCTTTCTCTACTTCATTGTAGAGATTTATTCCCTATTGTAGAGAAGTAATATTTCCATGCAGGAGTGTTAACATTTCTTTCTCCATCAGGTATACTGGTTGTTTGTATGAAATGTAAACGGTCTATTATGGCCTTAAAAATGTGAGGTGTGTCAAAATATGAAAAAACCATATCATCTTCCAGGAGTTTGGTAATGTCTTTAACTACTTTCATATTTTTAACACTCCAATGGCAAATTCCAAAATAATGAAAGAAATTCAATAAAATAATAATTTTTTCTAAAGTAACTTGTGCCTTCTGAACTCAAATATGCTAATAAAAATAACGTAGAAGCTTTCGTTTACCTGTAGGGTGAGAAAAAGTGATAGGTGCCTCAAGGCACTCTTGGTCTTTTGAGAGTAAAAAAAAACAAAAGAGAACGCTATAGTCGAGTTTCCGGACTATGTGATACCCGTTACTCAGCTAGTGGGAGTGCGAAGGAGTCTTCAACACTGACAGTTTTTGGCGGTTTGTTGGCGTTAGAGTGGGCGTGGCAAAAAGTTTTTTGACAAATCGATAGAAATTGGGCGTGGCAAAATTTTTTTTTGCAAATCGATAGAAATTTACCAGACTAATAAAAAAATATCAAAACATTTTCAAAAGTGTGGGCGTGGCAGTTTTGGGCGGTTTGTGGGCGTGGCAAATTGGGTCAACAAAATTGCTCTGCGCTTTTATAGTTATTAAGATCTCGACCTTCATACGGACATGGCCAGATTAGCCGGGTCGATCGATTGATCCTGTTCAAGAATATATATGCTTTATATGGTCGGAAACGCTTCCTTTTGCCTGTTACATACTTTTTAACGAATCTAGTATACCCTTTTTTGTTAGTCGTGTAAATATCTATCGATTTGCCACTCTTACGCCCACAAACCGCCAGAAACGGTCAGTGTTGACATTTCTCCTTCGCACTTCCACTAGCTAAGTAACGGGTATCTAGTATTTAAGGAACTCGGCTATAGCGTTCTCTTTTGTTTTTTCTCTGTTCTGTTAAGTATTGTTCTAATTTTATTCAAAGTTACAAGTTGATCACACCACTTTTCACATACATAGAACTAAGAGTTGGATAACCCCGTGAGAAAGAGACAAAAGAGGCATAACCGAAATATATTTTTAATTTCATATGAACCTTACATTCACACCTGGTATTACAATTTCCAAGAAGTTTTACTGAAGGGAAGTTCACGCATAATAGGCCACTCTTTCTAACAAATATACGCAAAAATAAAAAATAACAAAACAAACTCAAAATAAACTTTTTTCACGGAAATAGGAAATGCAATTTCTGTTTCATTGTTTCCCTATTTCTGTATAACCCAGTTTTTAATGTATATACATATGTACTGCATTATTTAATTGAATTAAATATATGATTACTTAATCTTAAACAAATTTATAGGAATTTTACTTTATTAATTATACCCGTTACTCAGAGTAAAAGGTACATTCGTTGTAAATTATGTAACACAAAGAAGTAAGCGTTTTCCCATATAAAGTATATATATTTTTGATCAGGATCAATAGCCGATCTGGCCATGTCCGTCCGTTTGGTGTGGGGTGTTGTTGCAGAAACTGACAAAAATTTAATTTTTGGTAAGTTTCCCAAAATCTTTGTTTTTTGGGAATATACTTTGCCCCTAATAAAAAAAATTATGACACGATTTTTTAAATATTTTTTTGGGTCTATCAGCCCAAATTTATTTTTTTTTTCCTTTTTTCTTACTTTCTTTTATTTTTACTTTCCTTTTCACCTCCTTTTTTTGAACCAATTCCAATCCTTTTAGGTTTTGAGGGACCTTCCGATTGGTCTATCACTCGTTATGATCGGACTACTAAAGCAGATTTTAATTTTTTGGTGTATTTGGACTCTCTTGGTGTGCGTTGTCACTACGTGGACTGCCAGTATATTGTCGATATGCTGGAAATTTAAAAATATCTTGCGTTTTACATATGTAAATGATATACCAAAATGAAATAGTTTTTAAAATTTTATTAATTTTAACAATTTTATTAAAAATGATATGAAGATCACATACTGTTGACAAAACTAAAAATTTACGACAACTGCGGTATAATATAAAGAAAGATCGTAAATGTCGTTAATATAAATTGAATCAACCAATTGAAACCTTTTTTTTTTTTGTTTTCTTTTAGTACCTGCTGAAGACATTTGGCGAGGAGTAACTGCGGTTAGCAATGCTGGAAAAAAAAGAGGTCGTGGGAAAGGAAGTGGAAAAAAAGTTGCAAAGGATCTTAACAAAGGGCAAACTATCGGATTTGGAAAATGTGGTCGCATATGGCCTGGATTGAATTCACCTCTTATTCGTGGAAACGAACTTATAAATCAAGAGAAACTTAGCGAGAATTTAGATAGAGAAAATGGAATATTAAAATTACGTGATTCAATGGGAAACTTTAAAATGATGAAACTAAATCCAATAGACCGAGGGTGGTCTGGAAGTAAAATGCCCGGCCGAAGCATTGGACCTCCTGATCCTGTTGGCGACGAAGAGTTTATATCATTTGATACAAGAGTTTTAGAAAACAAAATTGTTTTCATTATGAAAGGAAATATGGGAAGAAAACGAAGATATTCCGTTCTTTCAGTCACTGGAAATTGTAATGGTTTGGCAGGATTTGCTACCGCTAAAGCGCCAGAAGTTCGTACGGCCCTTCGAAAATCAAAGAACCGAGCAGGCCAAAAACTAATCAACATAAACCTCTGTGAAAATAGAACAATTTTCCACGACTTTCGTACAGATTTCGGAAAAACTAAAATTTTTTGTTTTCAGAAACCTGATGGATATGGCCTAGTATGTCACCGGGCGATTCAAACAATTTGTAATGTTATAGGTATCAAGGATTTATATGCCAAAATTGAGGGGTCTACGAACCTCCAGAATATTGTAAAGGCATTTTTTATTGGTCTGATGACGCAAAGGTCCTATCAGTATATTGCTAACCAAACAAATTCAAACATTGTTCAACAGCAAAAGACAAGAAATAAATTTATTGATGTAAAAGGAATGTCCATTCTTAATTCAACTCGAACTCGTATCACCCACGAAGTTGACTATATGCATTTCACATTAGGAAATCAAATGGTTTTAAAACGAAAAGGCACAGTACCATTTTATTTTTATGGTAAAGGACATAACTTACATCAAATTAAAGCAGAGCGATTTCGGAATCAAGCTAATGTTCGACTACACAAGCTCGTTAATTTGTATGCCTAATTCATGAAGTTATAAAATGTAAATTAAATAAAAAGTAGTTTTATCAATGTTTATTTTATATGGAAATAGCGTTATACTTAGTTTTCGGTTTGGCCAAGGTATTGCCAAAAAAATCTAGGTAAGCTAAAGTGGTATAATTATCCTACCTACATAGATAACAATTATTACTTTTTCCTAATTAATTTATACGAATTTGGTCCAGTTTTATCTTATAATATTTAGTGAATATTATAAAAACAATAAATTATTTTTCTTTGCCTTAATTGGGGCTCCCGACTAGCTTGATGTTGATGTGGCTTTCATATTATTAATTATTATTTATTACAAACTCTAAGAACAATAATATTAACCCCATTGTTTTTCATTTGTTAAATTTTGTAATGCCACTGTATGGTATTGGATTTTTAAGTCGAAGCATAATCGCTCTCAATCTCCCAATCTGCAAAGAGGTAGTTTTTAAAAATCTTGTAACAATATTAAATCATATATTGAAAGGGAATTTGTGCGAGCAACGTTTTCGTCGGGTACATATACCATATTTAGGAAATTTGTGTGTAATACTAAGCTAACGCGGGGCTGTTGAAATTAAGTATATGCATTACTTTGCATTTACAATAATGTTATTCCTATCAAAATAATATACCTATGATCACCTCGCAATTCACACTTTTGTGTGCGAATAGTATATATGACAGCTCATTAAAGTGTTTTATTCCAACCTCGTATTGTTAAGGAGAATTCATTGATTACTATTCCATAATAAAAATGTTAAACGGTCCTCATGCGTATGCATGCATAATTACCATATACATATGTGTAAGAATTAGTTTGTTAACATGTCAAGTTCAGCTTGCGGTAATTTATTTTCAAACGAAAGGCAATAGTGGCGTTACATTATTCAAGCAAAATAAAAAGGGCAATTAATCAAACCAATGGCCTTTTTGGTTCTTTTGTTAACATTAGTTTTTTGTATGTTCATTTTAGGTACTTACTCATTCGTTAAATGAAGACTTTGACCGAGCTTTGATGTTTGTATCGAATTAAAATTCTAGGAGCTCCGCTTATGTAGTGTCAATCTTCCTATCTGCCAACACTTACGGTATTCAAAATGCATCATCTTCCCGCGGATTCCCGCCATTAAGATTACGAAGCCCATAAGCTTTACTTTTGTCAAGAGTAGGATTCAAGTTGATCTGCGCAGCAATCCGGGAAGACTGCGTTAGGAAACCCTAAATAAGAGATTACGCAATGTCGTTCTTTAGTGACAAGGTAAGACGATCAGATGTCGTCAATAGAGATGACTTTCAGTACGCGCCGCACAGTGGCGCCTTATATACAAAAGGTTACAAAAATCATAACTCTCGAACCAGTTGAGATATTTTCATACTTTTTTTAAAATATTTATTTTAGTAATTTTAGTACCTTCCGATTATGTGTTGAGATAAATAGTAGATTTTATATTCGAAAATTAATGTTTTTGAGGAAGTTTTCTCAATTTTTATCCAATTTCTACAAATACTTTTCATATGTTTTCTCTGAAAATGCTAATATGGTACATATTTAATGTTTTAAATTTTTAAAAACAAAAAATAAATAAATTTTAAAGAAAAAAAAATTTGTTTTTCTATTTTGTCAATTAGGTAGCTAAACTGTATGCACTACTTGTTCAAAATAATCATTCAATTTTACTACATTTAATATTTTTGAAGAATAATTAGCCGCCAATACAGGAAAAATGTATGCCAGCCATACAATTTCGTACTGCGCAGCGACTGCGATTGTATCAGAATTTGCACTAAGCCGCGCGTTTTTATACCCCTTATGTAGAGTAAAAGGGTACACTAGATTCGTTGAAAAGTATGTAACAGGCAGAAGGAAGCGTTTCTGACCAAATAAAGTATATATATTCTTGATCAGGATCAATAGCCAAGTCGATCTGACCATGTCTGTCTGTCCGTCCGTATGAACGTCGAGATCTCAGGAAGTACAAAAGCTAGAAAGTTGAGATTAAGCATACGGACTCCAGAGACATAGAAGCAGCGCAAGTTTGTCGATTCATGTTGCCACGCCCACTCTAACGCCCAAAACTGCCACGTCTACATTTGAAAAATGTTTTGATATTTTTTCATTTTGGTCTTGTAAATTTCAATCGATTTGACAAAAAACTTTTTGCGACGCCCACTCTAACGCCGACAAACCGCCAAAAACTGTCAGTGTTAAAGACTTTCCTTCGCACTTCCACTTGTGGACTCCAAACAGGTGATCCATACTCGAGGATCGGACGGACTAGAGATGTAAATAAGGTTTTTGGTCATGTAAGGATCATTAAATTCCTTTGACCACCGTTTTTTAAAACCAAGCACACCCCTGGCCTTATTGACAATAGACGAAATATGGTCTGAAAATTTAAGTTTAGGGTCCAGAAGAACACCTAGATCATCAACATTTGTTATTCTGTCTAAAGAGCACCCACTTAGAGTGTAAGTCGCGTGCATTAAGTTGGCACGACAAAAGCTCATAACTTTACACTTAAAGCCATTTAAGTTTAATACGTTATCACGGCACCAGGTTTGAAAGCAATCTAGATCGGATTGAAAGTCCAAATGGCGAGAAATGTCCTTATATTGCAAGCATAATTTTACATCATCAGCGTACATTAGTACACGCGAATGATTTATTATTAAGGGAAGGTCGTTAATAAATAAGGTAAAAAGGAGCGGACCTAGGTGGCTCCCTTGTGGGACGCCGGATGTGACTCGGAGAATACAAGAAAGAGAATTTTTAAAGAGGACCCGTTGCGTCCTGCCATTCAGATAACTTAGAATCCAATTTAGGAGATCAACAGGGAAACCTAATAAATCAAGTTTTTTTATTAAAAGTGAATGATTAACAGAGTCGAATGCTTTACTGAAATCCGTATAAATGACATCTGTTTGAAGATTATTTTTGAAACCCTGTACTACGAAGGAGGTTAGCTCCAGAAGGTTAGAAGTTGTTGATCTGCGTTTCATGAACCCATGCTGACATGGTGATACAATAGAACTACAAAGGTGCTGCAAATGAGCAATGATAACGTTTTCAAAAAGCTTAGGGATAGCAGACATTTTGGAGATTCCTCTGTAATTGCTTCCATCCTATTTGCTACCTTTTTTATGAAGAGGAATCACAAAGGACTCCTTCCATATATGGGGGAGCTGTGAAGATTCCAGAGATAAGTTGAACAATTTCAGTAGAGGTTTGCACAAGGCTTCCGCACAGAGTCTAAGCCAGGAATTTCGTCGGGACCTGACGAATAAACAGGCTTAACCGGCTTAATCATAAAGCAGTGAGCTTTCGTTTAGAGTGGGACAGAATATTAAATCCGAATATTACGTAGAATATGTGGTTTGAAAAAACTTGGCAAATAGATCGGCTATTGCCTGATCAGATATTACCGTAGTATTTTCAAAAAATAGCGAGGAACGAAATTAACGAAATTATAAAACTGTTTGGGATCCTGTGCGAACTGGAACTTACAACGGTTTAAATAATTCGTATAACACTGAGCATTAAGCACGGTAAAATTTAACCGAGCACTTACATATTTAGAAAATATAGACAGAACCGGTATTTTTAAATGTTATATAAAGACTGGACTTAACATTTCTTAGATGTGTCAACTCTTTATTAAACCAAGGAGGTTTGTTAGAGATACACAAGAGTTAAAAAATGATTTAATTGCATTATAAAAAAAAATTTTGGCATTGGCCATTATTTTGCTAGAATAAAGATCGGACCAATTAAAGCCAGATATTAAAAGATTTAGCCTCCGAAAGTTTGCCTTACGAAAACAATGAATTCGTTTGGTTGATTTATTCTGTCTCACTATTATTACGGTACCTGTGTCGATTGTCACCTCGAGAGTTGGATAGTAAGGATCTTCTGGTTGACTAAGAGGTGCTACTCTAGTCAGAAACACACATTCAGGACTTGTAACAAAGCATAGATCCAATAAACGACCAAGAGAATTTCGAATATAATTAACTTGCGACAACGACATGTCGAACAAGCCGTCAATAAAGTCATGCTGTGCTGTAGGCAAAAGACTGTTCGACTGTTCTGATGTGGACCTCTTAGTGCCTGGTATATTAAAGTCGCCTAGAACAACTAGTTGGTCCCTATCGGACAGTCTATTTGAAACGGATTGGATAGCGGACAAATGGTTTATATATTCAGGAAATTTAAAAGACGGCGGAATGTAAGAGCTCGTTATATAAACATAGCTATCAGAAAATGATACTCGTCAAAAAGTATCTCCTCTGACGTGAGGGTAGACCTAACAGCAATTAGGAATCCACCTCCCCGCCTGGAGGGACGATCATGCCTATATACTGTGTACATACCCGGGAAAACTTTAGAGTTAAGTATATCCGGTTTTAGCCAAGTCTTTGTAAACACAATAATATGGGATGCAAAGGAAAGGCTATCTGAATACAAATTAATTAGTTACTACACAAACCTCTTACATTTTGATAACTTACATTTTGCCATAAAAATTCGGGGTGGGACGTCGGGGGACCCGATCTGTTTTGAATATGATAAGGAACATATTCAAGAATATTTATACGCCAAACCCATAAGTCGGTATAAGATCGCTTTCTTTTTTCCATCAAAGTTGGATAATATGTGAAAATTAGTACTTCCGTAAAACAGGTATGCCTGCACATGCAAAGAATATTATACATTTATTCTACCTTGGTTTTACCGAGATTTGATTACCCTTTCCATAGAGACCATTATTGCTTCTTTTGCAACCCAAAAAATAGTGGAAGTAAACTTAAATAACATCATTGAAATAACAGAAAGGTTATTATAATTAATAAATAAATATATACAGTGAAAGGCACAAAAGACGAATCAAGCAACAAATATAAAAAGAATGAATATAAATTAAATAAATTAAATTCTGATGTACGATGATGTCGTAATAACAATGTCAGAAATCAATGTCCTTGACAGCAAAAATGTGATGGCGTTCAGAAGGCTGTTTTTATGGAGCCTTAATAGGTAGGTGATAATTTCAATAAATACGGCCTGTGGTCGTCGTCGCTTCGCTGTTGTTGTCCCAAAAAAGGATTCGTCGAGTCGCTGATGAACTTCACTTTATTATGTTTCGTGGTTGAATTACTACTAATCTTAGATCTAACAAAAGAGTGCCGCGGGACCGCGGAGTGGTGAACTTGCCGGCTGGAAAAACGGAGAGCGAGAAAAGAGCGTAGCGAAAGCTCGAAAGCAATCCGCACACACTGTGGGTCAGAAATTCGCGCCCTTCTGGCGTGAAGCGGCTTGTTCGGGACCGGATAGTCACCGAGGAAACGTCGTCGTCTTCCGGGCGGGTAGTGGGCAGCCAGAACGCAGCCGCCAACGACCGATCGATGGTGTTCACGGGCATGCATGGGTCGATCATGGTGCCGGCCTCAAAGCTCCTCTTGCCTGTGTCGAGAACGACACAGAGCCCTAATATCTAGGACAAGAGGACTCTTTGTCCTCCACAGGTAGGAGAATGACCTATTGGACAGGGCGCTTTATTGTGCAGCGAGACGTACATTCAACGACTCGAATGCAAGCATCGGCTCCGGGGAAGGCAGAAACGGTTCTGCCGCGTCGCCATTCGTTTAATGGAAGATTGTCCTCCTTGACGACTACCATATCGTCGACTTGGAGATTCCTGGTCTGAAATTGTCATTTGTTGCGTTTGTGGAGTTCTTTAAAATACTCCTCTTTCCACCGTGCACTGAACTGCTGATGTTGAGCCTTGAGATGTTGCCATCGATTTAATATCGACTTGTCTTCGGGCTTTATCTCTGGCTCAGCCGTGGAAAGCAATGGCCCCCCAATAAGGAAATGGCCTGGAGTGAGGGCCAGCAAATCTGAAGGATCCTTGGACATCGAGGAGAGGAGTCTGGAATGGATCATAGCGAGAAGGGTCGCCAGCTCCTCAAACGTGGTATGCTCCCATATGTGGAGCCCTGGGTGGGATGAACCGCTACAAGAGTTCCTGACTATTTAATGGCTTGTAGGAATCCGAGGAAAGTAAAGTTGCTGCCCCCACAAAGGGTCTTGCCATTATTCGAAAGAACCTGCTGAAGACAACCGCGCCTGGCTTCAAAACGAGAAAATTCCGCTAGGAATTTCTCGAAGTGACCTGTTCAGTCTGGAGAAACGTTCGAGGAAGTCGATAGAAAGAGCCTTGACAAAATCACTTTGACCGCGCTGCTCTATCTCTGTCACTGGATAAGTGTCGCTTTGCGCTGGTCATGCTCTCGCCCATGCAGCCACTATGGTCCATGCCACGAGAGATGGTTAGATCGACTGGCTAGATCGGCGGAGTTTTGTTCACATCGAACGTGTGCCCCACAGTCGACTAGTGTCGCCTGTTGGCCATAAACGTGGTCCAGTTGCAAGCAGGCTTTTGGAACTAGGCTAAAACAATCGTGGAAATTGTCCAGCAGCGGATATTTGAACTGGTGGTTGTAATATGCGGAAGGACTTCTTTCACTATTTCGGTTAACAGCACGGCACCACAGAGCTCTAAGCGGGGAAGAGATACAGTTTTTCCCACTCGTGTTTTGGCTGTAGGCAGGGTCAAGATCCTTTGCCCCATCTCGACGCGAATAGCCGCTCCATAGGCTTTCTGAGACGTGTCACCTCAGGCTGATACCACATCTATCTCGGAACGCGGATCTGGTTGAGTTCGGAATAATCATCTAAGAAGGATTAGCACCTTTTGAATCAGTTTGGTGGGAAGCTTATCGTCCCAGCCTAGGTCCTGCAACCAAATCTCCTGCATGAACATTTTTGAATGGATGATGAACGGAGCGAGCCACCTTGCAGGATCGAACAACCTAGCGTTTTCCTCGCTTTGTATAGGAAGGTTCCACCGAGTACCGAGGTTTCACTTCCACCGAATACCAAGCGTCTTTGCTGTGCGTTCGGCATCGATGTCGAGGAACTCGCTATGAAGAAGGTGCTCTGCCGGGACGACTTTCAGTACGCCCTAGTAGTTCCAGAACGTCCTCGACGTACATGTGCTGCTTAATGATGCGGCTGGCTTTTGAAAATAGCACAAAGACGTCCTCTGCCAGCTGTCGCAGTACTCAAATGGCGAGGAACAGGGCGCAGTTGACCCCGAAGGTAACTGTTTGCAATTCTCGCATATCTCCTTCCTTGTTTCGGAACAGTATTATTTGAAAGGTGGTATGCTTTCGGTCGACCCAGATCTAACGATACATTTTCGTAATGTCCGTACTTAAGACGTATTGAAAATACCTCCATTTCAGGATTTGGATAGTTAGATCGGATTGTAGGACTGGACCATCATGAAGAATATAATTCAAGCTGGTTCCATTTGCCGGCGAAAGCGTTAAATACAACGCGAAGCTTTGTAGTGCTGCTTTCGGGATTAACTACCGCATGATGATGAAGAAAATAAGTCAGAGAATTATAAGTCGACGGAACTTCCCAGTTCCCAGTTCTGGACCCATATCCAGATACTCCTTGATCACGGTGTCATAATGCTCTTTTGGGTGAAAGTCTATTTTTAAACGATTCTCATTTCTAAGACACTGAGCTAACGCAACGGATCCAGAATTCTCGGGAGCACAGAACGGGAGCTTGAGTATTTCGTCGTAGTTTGGATGAAGTTCCTTTCGCAATAGGAATCAGACTCTTTTACCGTCTTGACTGGTAGATAATACACCTCTCAGAACTTGCTGAGAACCGTATCGAGCGAATCAGGGGCGCCTATCTGGAGCACCTGAGTCGTGAAGGATGCGACCCGGCTCGGATTACCACTGGAAATAGGCCCCGTTAGTACCCACCCGAAAATAGTTTGTTGACTTAGACGCGAGCAACAAATATTTGGTCGGGTACCATCCATCATGATGTACGGTAAAATGTCAGCATTTTGAGAGCTCTCAAAATAGGTAGGATCTGCCCAGCGGAGAGCGGGTAGCTCCTTCAAAGAATTTCGGGGAATCGGATAGGAGGGCAGATTGCCTGCTAGGAGGTTGAGGAACTCGCATTTGGGTTGCTGCAATTTAGGCAGAGCCGCTTATTTTTTATGTAGCCGGAACGCGCGTCAACTAACATTTGGAAAAAGCGCGGGCAGTGGATACGAGAGAATGAACTAGGGCGGTTAAATAGCCTTGAATCGTGGACTGCCGCTCCTTTAGAGCATGAGCAGATGCTTGGGGTATCGAACTCAAGTGGAAAAGGAGCTTGAGTTGGTTGTTGACTAAAAGTCACTTGTTTTGGAACCGATCTTGTAGCGCTTCCCACCCCGAAGCGTGCCCCTCATCGGAGGTAGTCGCCATCGAAGACTTTCGTATCGGCAAGAGGCAACCGAACGAAATTAGTGGCTGGGGGTGCTTGCGCGACTTGAGGCGTTGCTTTTTCAATATGTGGAGGGTTCATTTTAGGGAAATGAGGTCCGATCATGTTTACTCTCTGTCCACTTTCTCCCATAGGGCTCTCACTTGTTGCAGACGTACTTGCAACGTATGTAGGGACGGGGAAGCTTGTTCAGGAGTGTTGATCTTGCCTTCGAAGAGGCTTATGCCATCGCTAATAAGTAATTTGAACTCATCAAGAACTGACTGAATGTCTGTATTGCTCGCTATGGAGAATATTTTCTCGACTTGAATACCGAGTGCCTAGAACCAGTTACACCCTTGAAAGTTTTCCTTCATAATAGTCATATAAGACCCCGGATCTATGGTACTTCGAAGGAACAGGTGCGACCGTTGATATTGATGGATATGGACCTCTTTTGGTTTGTCATCGGCAGTATATTATAAATTGCGGATTCTTAAGGAGACGGTCTGCGCTGTTTTATCCATTGGCCTACGCCTGTAGAATGAGACGTACTTACGTTGTCCTTTGGCGATCCCGCACGGCGACAGTCGCGTTGTAGATGGCCTTTTGTGTGTGATAGTTTCCTCTGCCAGAATTTCCTCTCTGTAGATTTCAATCTCGCCTCCCACACTCGAAACGGTTGCGCAATATTTGGTCCAACAAAGCAGTGCGCAGTGCTGCCATGTGCTTCTTCTGTCTGCTGATCACGAATATAAAAATAGTAGAATGCGGTAATTTTAAAGAGGAGTGGGGAAAAATGATCTGTCAGCAATTTTTGAATTTCTCTTCAGCTCACTCTCTCTTGTTGGTGAGGCCAATATGGATTATAAGTCATATAGCGCCGGTCAGCGTTAGGAATGCCGCCTTTTTTCACTCTTCGTCCTTAACCTCATTTGCCGGCAGGAACAAGCTGAAACGCTCTAAGTACAATCTCTAATTGTCTGGATACGTCAAGTTAAAAGTTTCTTAACTTCTAAGTCCAACCATTGTCTGTTTTTGATTTCTGCTTACTGTTTTCCCATGTGAAAATTACTTAGAATTGTGAGTGTCTCTACTCACTTTCGACCCAGTATACTTGTGCTTTTCTTTCACGTGCTTTTTTCACGAGCTACACGAAACATTATCGCTGTCCTTATCTTCGATGGGATTACGCAAGCTAAGCCATATAGTTCATTTTCGTTGATCCCATCATCGTAGTCAATATTAAATATGTCGAGCTTTAATATTAATCGGTAGTATTATATACACTAGTTACAAGATGGTAATGTAATTATATTCCGCTGCTTGTTGCGCGGTGGTAAGGTACCTGGCGCGCTTAGTACTCGACTGCCGATATCCTATCGGTGATCAGATGTCGATATTGACAATGTCGTGCGTTTACAGCTGTTACTAATTAAAAGCACTACTTTGCTCGTCGTCGAGCAGGAGCTTGAAAATTAGGGTGGATAGGAAGCCAGCCCTAAAATCGTAGTATTCAGCATTTTTACGGGAGTATATCGATCTGGGCCACATGTCTCTTGTAACAAAGAAAACATTGGTACCACAATCTTTTTGCCTCACCATTGCGTACATAAGCGGGAGAGCACGAGTACAAAGCTTTGTGTCGGAAATAATGGATCTACTAAAACGACTTCTGGTAGCTCACTAAACGACTTACTTGTTACAGGGCCAACAATTCAGCAAAAAATCTTTAATATATTGCTTCGCTTTCAAGTTTTTAATGTGGTTTTTAGTAATTAAAAGATGTACAAATGCGTACTTGTTTCGTGACTTTTTGCAGTGTACGTTTCGCGAGAGAACTCCACGGATAAGTTGTGTGTTTTTAAATTGAACACTGTGACTTATGGAATCAAGTCAGCTGCCTTCTTGACTATAACAGCCATGCATAAGCTCTTTTATGATGAGGAGAAATCATTTCCAGTTGGAGCAAAAATTGTTCATAGAGATTTCTATGAGGATGATTTAATCTTTGGAACTCAGTTGAGGAGGTTATATAAAATCGTCGTCAGGTGAGGGAACTACTGTCGCGAAACCACTTTCCAATCCGTAAATGGTGTTCGAATGAGTCAGCAGCCCTGGAATGAAAGTCTGACTGCGTCAAGGAGCAGTTAATTAAATATCACGACGGATCGGATATCGCCAAAGCATTTCCCTATGGAGTGCTAAACTAGAGCTTCTGCGATACTAGTATATCAGTTTATGGAGCGTGCTTATACTTGCGATCGAAGACTAATGAAAAATCGAAAGTCCACCTGCTATTAACCATTCCAAGATTAGAACTTTCCGCATCGCTTTTATTGGCTAAGGTAATCGAAAACGTCAAAGAAACCATAGATTTCCAGACCAGCAAAGACTCGTCTATTGTGTTGGCGTGGATTCGGCAACCTCCGAGGGAGTTCAAGGTATTCGTATCAAACAGAATCGCTAAAATTGAGGAGATGACGAGCGTCATGACTTTGCCTCACGGTCCGAAGAACTTAATCCCGGCAGACGTCATGTTGGTTTTTCCCCGAGAGAATTGCTGGATCATTACCGTTGGACTAACGGGCGTCCATTCCTTTCGCAAAGCTAGTCAAAGTGGCCGTCTCTGTTGCATGCAGTAAAGGATTTGCCAAAGTTCCGCTCTGACGCTCTAATTGAAACCGTTTCCATTTACAATTCTCGAACTTCAAATTCCTTAACATTCACGATATGTTGCAGCCGTATGCAAAGCGAAATCTATGCTTCAGCTTATTTATTATTCAGTGGAGGAGATCAACTCGGGAACTGTACTTCTTCTGAGGAGCATCCAGCGTGTTCGCTTGAACTCTTGAGTATACATTTCTAAGCCAGGGAAAGCCATGTCCACAGAAAAGCGATCTGGTTTCGCTTAGGCATATGTTCGGTTCTGATGGGTTACTTCGTGACTTTAGAACGCAAACGGGGCATGCGATACTTTTACCAAAGGATTATCCAGTCACCAAGGCACTCACTGTTTATAATCATGTGAAATATTAGCATGCTAGACCGTAGGAGATATTTGCCACATTAGGACAACGGTTCTGGCCGATTGGAGGCGGCAAGTTCGTTGCTAGTGTTATCTATAAATACGTCCGATGTTTTAAAACAAAGCCTGTGACTTGGGAGCACGTAAAAGGAAGCCTGCCAGCAAATCGAGTGCAGCCTAATGCAGCATTTTAAAACACCGGAGTGGATTCTTCGCTTGCTTTTCCATGAAGGCAGCTCATTTGGAAATTTTTTAGGATACCACGACGTATTATTATATCACAGCACTGAAAACATTCATTAGCCTTCGAGGCAGTCCGCGTACTATTTGGAGTGACAATGCTAACAATTTTGTCAGTGCAAAGAGCGAGCTTGCTGAACTTCGAGAGCTAACAGCACACTTCATCGATAACTTCCGCCTGGTTAGTTGATGGGATCGAATATGATGTACATCTCTCGGCGTGCCCCGCACTTCGTTGGTTTATGTGGGGCTTCTGTTAAGTCTGCTAAATTTAACTTCTACGGGGTCGTCGGTGATTCCATCTTAGCCATCGAAAATATAAGAACTGTGCTCATGAACTTTCTGGCATCCTTAACTCCCGACTACTCTGTCCAATTTCGGAAAATGTCTTGAAAAGTCTTGAGATGCTAACGCAGATGCAGCAACACTTATTCAAAAGATAGAGCTGCAAGTATTTGTTTGAGAAGGCAGCTTGGGCCCATATAGGAAGTCATACCCGGCGATGACAGCGTCATCAGAGTAGCTTTGGTCCGTAAAGCTACTGGTCTAATCAATAGAGGTGTCGTCAAAATAGCCGTTTGCCATATGCGTATAGGTGTACCAATGTACCTTCAGCGCTCTTCAAAAGTGTGGGCGTGGTAGTTTTGAGCGGTTTGTGGGCGTTAGGGTGGCCGTGGCAAATCGTTTTGCAGATCGATAAAAATTAATAATATGTACTAATAAAAAAGGGGCGTCGTAGTGTAGTGAATAGCGCAACTACCTGTCAAACACGAGGTCGTGGGTTCAAACCCCACCCATGACGAGAGCATTGCCACACAAACTTTCCTCTCAAAAAAAAAGATACTTTTCTAGTTTTTAGAAAGTATTCTTCCATCAATAATGCCTAATACAACAACCTTCGGCAGCTTACTCTTGCCCAACCCCTTTGCTCACCCCCTCTCCACGCTATATGGAGCAAAACGGGGGTGTTCTGCGAACAGCAACAATACCCAGCAGGGCCTGATGCGCGTTACCAGACTGTTCGCTTTTCTACGACTAGCAACATCAACGTAGACGCCACTCCCTGATGACGTTAGGTGGCAGCCCCACCACTGGGATAAGCCGCATCTGGCCAATCACCAGATCGGTCGACAAACTTAAACCGATTACCGAAACAGAAACGAGAGAATTAAATATAAACGGCCCCCCAAATTCAATGACGACCATAGGCAAATCAAAACGGACACGAATTGGACAATGGAATGTTAGAACTCTGAGAGAACCATCATCTAGATTAGCACAGTTCGAGGCGGAGATGGAGAGACTCCATATTGCAATAGCTGGAATCAGTAAGATGAGGTGGTCTGGCAGTGGGGAAACAACAACATCAAATAGCAATCTAGTCCTACACACGGCAGCAATGCCGGCAGCAGATACGGGGTGGGGATATGTGTCCAAGCGCATAAAAAAGACACTGCACTTCTGGGAATCCATTTCTGATACACTCATGACAGCCAGATTCAGATGTAGAGCTAGACATCATGCAATGCTATGCCCCGACGGAAGACGCCAAAGATGACACCAAGGACGACTTCTACACTGCCCTCACAGTAACGCTCAGCAAGACGCGGCAAGGTGACATTAACATCCTCATGGGCGACTTTAATGCGAAAGTAGACCCCAACAACACCGGACTAAGATCTGTCATGAGCCAACATGGAACTGGGACTCGCAATGACAACGGAGGGAGATTAGTGGAACTCTGCCAGCTATTCCAACTGGTCATCGGCGGCACAATATTCCCACACAAAGATGTCCACAAATACTCCTGGACATCTCCTAGTGGTAATACGCGCAACCAGATCGACCACATTTGCATTAGCAGGAAATGGAGACACTCACTACTGGAAGTTCGGAACAAAAGGGGAGCATCTATAGACAGTGATCATGAGTTGGTCATTGGAGAACTTGAAATGAAGTTGAACCGCAACTACTCAAGGAACACTGATAACAGCACACTCCGAAGAACCCCCTTCATGAACCTGCACCTCCTTAGCGACTCCACTCTGAGGACGAGAATGACGTCCACATTGCGGGAACAACTGACCCTTCTAGAAGATCACCTATGGGAGACAGCTAAGGACCGAAGCTGAGCAAATAATTGGGCTGCAACAACGTGGAAGAGCAGACTGGATATCTGAAGGGACCTGGGACCTGATTAGAAGGAGGAACAATCTGAAGCCTCTGGCGGGCCAGCGTGATGAATATCGCGAACTGTGCAGAGCTGTGAAAAGAGCGGCCAGAAAGGACAAACGCAAAAGCGCTACTGGATAGACTTGCGACAGATGCAGAACGAGCAGCCGGCGAGAACAACTGGAAAAGCGGAATCATCGTGATGCTCCCCAAGAAAGGCGACCCTAGCGACTGCAACAACTGGAGAGGGATAACACTACTCAACACTAGCTATAAAATCCTAGCTACACTGCTGAACGAACGCCTCCAGGAAAAAATCGAGCCAACAATCCGAGACGAACAGGCAGGCTTCAGACCACACATATCAGACAAACACACTACGCATAATTACCGAGCAAGCTGTGGAATGGCGAGCCCCGCTTTACCTCCTGTTCATCGACTTCAAGAAGGCGTTTGACTCAGTTTAAAGGGCAGCAATATGCCGATCACTTGCAAGGAAAGGAGTACCTGCGAACCTCATCGCAATCATCAAATCGATGTATGACGACTTGGCGGTACTGCACAATGGAAAAACAAGCCAGCAGCGTCGGACTCGAGATAAACGTAGCAAAAACACAAGCTATGCGATTCAACTATTGATCCTGATCGAGAATATATATACTTATATATATATAAGTAATGAACCCTCTTCCCTTTCCCTTTGTCTTACCCCCTCCCATCAGCCTGCCTAACACGCGCTTCCTCCTCTTGCGTCGCTTGACGGTCACTCAACTCCGCTATGCCCACTTCAAAACGCTGACTTCGCCCCCTCCCTCATCCAGCAACGCAACAGTGTATTCAATGGCCCGCCGGCTGCGATGCGCTGCGTCGGCAAGCAACACTTAGCTACAATCGCGCTGACTGCTACGCCAGCCAGCGACACTTCTTGTTGTTGGTCGCGATCGCGCTGCCGAAAAACTGCTGCATCTGCAATTGTTGTTGCGGAGCGGCAGAACCGCCGGACGTTGGATAAGCGACCGCCGACTTGGCATGGCTCAAATTACGGCCGCTTACCCAACTGCTTGGGGAGTCGCCCCTCACCCCGCACCGGCCGCGAACACTTCCCACGACTCTGGAGCAGTAGCTCTAGTGTGAACCAGGCCCAGCGGCAGAAGTTAGTCTTTTCCTGACAGTAGAACGGAGCCGACAGCAAGCCAGCAATTATAAAATCGAGTTATCTCTAAGAATATTACAATAAAGCGAATTTATAATGTTGAAATCCATCGTCTCGTCTATTTCTGAGGATCGCCACCTTCACCGTTGGTAGAATAACAAGGATGTTGATTACACTCACTAGGTGAGCTATTCGTGACAACAGCTCCTCACACCCCCTAGCAACCATGGGTTGCATAACTTATATATTATATATTGTCGGAAACGTTTTCTTCTGCCTGTTACATACTTTTCAACGAATCTAGTATACCCTTTTACTCTACGAGTAACAGGTATAAATATTGGATATGGTTTCCATAAAGTTTGTTTTGTTATTACTATGTTATTATTATTAATATTATACCCAATAGCTTATCTGACTTGTAGACCAAGGGAGAACCCTTGCTTACGCGTTTGCAATGAGCTCGGTAAGGGATGTCTTGGACTCAAAGG